>NC_133486.1:625917-961781 GCF_025370935.1 Choristoneura fumiferana
TTTTTTTTTATTTAAGAAATTCCGTATACTGCCTCTACAGTTGGAAAAATATTTGTAAAATTTAATGAATTTTTAACAAATCTATGTATGTTTTATGTAATAGAAATCTTAAATAAAATTCATATTTTAAAGGTTTAATAACATTTATAATAAATTATACGTTTTCTTATTCAACCTTTTTTAAATGACCCCAAAGATGAGGCTTTTTGAAGTATTAAAAAATAAGTGACATATAGCACAAGAAGGTCTAAGTTCAAATTACAATGCATGTTATGAGTATGAGATTTGTATTGTATCTACTGAGCACTTTTTTATGGTTTTAAATGTAATTATTATATTTGTTTCTTAATAATCGGATTATATCGATATTATTGTTTAAAAAAAATGTGTTTGTTTTATAAACAGGTAGGTATTACTCTTATGTTTATATTTAAATGATGTTCTCGCTGCTGAGGTGAAAAATTGTATGTGTCACGAGAGACTAAAGTTATTTGCATCTCGTGTATTTGAATCCCTTGCTGCTCTCAGGATTCTAAACTAGAATCATTCGCTAACGCTCGTGATTTAAAAATAGACTCCTTCGCTTACTCGGGATTCAAAATCAACACTCGCAACAAAAAACAACTTTGCTCTCTTGTTGCACAAATAACTATTTTATGTAAAAGGGGGAAAACTGATTCGAAGCAATCATAGAGCCGTAGATACCAGCAACACGAGGGGTGAAGGGTATCACAGGTGCTGTCTCTGATACACGTTAGGGGGGTAATCTATGCTTGATGGTTCCTTCAATAATACGCGGATTGTATATAAAAAAGAGTGTATAATCAAACTGTAATTATAATGCAAGTACAAGAGCGGCACGTACATAGATGTTAGCAGCGTACGGACGGTAATCTCTCGCATTCGAAGCACTTGGCACATGGCGCGGGTCGACCTGGTAAGTATCCGCGTGTCCCGCGCTGTTGCGTCGATACGGCCTGGCGATGCTAGCATCAGGCGCTTGGCTCTAACAGGTACGTTGCCGGCCCTTTGATTGATTGATAAACTCATTTTTTAAAGATCCCAAAGTTGTACCGCTCCGGGAATGTGGTCCCAGCAATCTGGTTTCATAGTTAAGTCGTGCGTAATAAGCGGACGGTGCTAGATTGCTATCCATCAAGGTAGAGACGATGAAATTATTGAAACCTAGCTGCGGGCAAAACTTCAAACAGTTCATCCAGTTCATCGTACAGCTGTTAATAAACCGATTCATATCCAAAATGGACACGAAATTGATTCCAGACCCGACAGAGACGCAAACTAATCCTAAAATTATGGGTTATGAAGGATTTTTATTAAAACAATCTTTCAGTTGCAAATTTATTCATATAAATTTATTTCACATATCTTGCCCTGTAACTATCCACCGCATACCGCGCTCCGGCTTTGATTCCTTGCCAAGTCTCAAATCCAGCCTGCTCAATAAACGCAGGATCTACTAAGAAACCACTGTTGGTATTGTAGTTGTTCATATACGCTGGCATCTCATATGTATAGGCAAGAGGTACTCCTGCAGCTAAAGCGAAATCTTGAGCGGAACCAGAAGCTGGGTACAAGAGTAAAGCACTGTTGCCAACCACGTAGTTTCTGTTAGAAGGCCATTTGACAGCATCTATAGCTTCTGCCATTCGGACTCCAACTAAGTGAAGAAACAGGCCGTTTGGAGGCAATTGGCCATTGCCGTAACCGTATAGCATCCAGCTCCCAAAACTGTGGATGTCTAAGAACAGTTCTATTCTACCGGCATGCTGTCTAACGATGTCACGGACTATAGCGGTCTCGGGTTCAGAAAAGGCACTGTTGCCATGGAAGGTTTCCATGCAGACCCAGTCGCTGGAGGCTGAAGACCAGAGGAAGTCGAAGTTCCGGTTGAGGTCCACACCAGAGCAGAAATCTCCGGCCATGAAGCCTGAAGCTCGGTTCTTGCGCCAGAAACGACTCTGGGAATTCAAGAAAATTTTATATTAGTCGCATTTTGGATAAATATAGGAGTTCTTAAAGTTTGATAGAGAAATTTGAAATTGAAATTGTTTATTAAAAAATAATATAAAGAAGTTAGTAAGAAAGGAACGTAATTGAATGATTCTCATTGAATATGAAAATGATCACTAAGTCACTTTGGCTGGGATTTTTTTTGTTATATTTTTGAGAAATTAGGCTAAAAAAAGTTTATTGTTTGGTGTATGCAGTCGAGCATAAAAAATGCCTACACGCTGTTATTTCGACGTTATACTCGTAAGGCACTTGTCCCACCGTCGACGATGAGCGAGAAGCGAGTAGAGCGAGTAATTAGAAACGAGTGGGCGAGCACCGAAAAGCGAGTGTAGTTTTGTCGCTCGACTGTAAGGGAGTGTTCGAGTGCGATGGACGATTACTCGCTCCACTCGCTCGAGCGGGGCGGCCGCCAAGCTAAGATCGCTGAGCGTGTATCGCTGATCTAGTTTTATAGCTCAGTGAGTTTTATGGCTCTTGTCGCTGAAGCAAAAGATGTAAGAGCGAGTTCTCGCCGGGCAGTGTGAACAGCCAGCGATCAACTATTAATATATGTGTCTCTTTTACTCACACAGGATGTTATATCTTTTATTTGTTCGTTTCTTGAGCGAGAATTTTCTCGATAGCCAATCGTTTCCTCGCCGGCGATGAGACAACTGCCTAAGGACCTCAAAGTCAAAATTGATATTGTTGACGGGTTTTAAATTTTTTTGGCGTCTACTTGTAATACTATTTTTGCCGATTGATTATAGATAAAATAGATAGATTATAATCATGGTACATATTTTTGTAATTGGCTGTACTCGCAAGAAGAAAATCATTAATATCAGCTTTAGCTTTGTTAACATTATAAAAATGTATTTTAAGTAGCCGGCTACTTAGGTACCTTTCAGAGTGACTCATGACTAAGTTGGTATGATATCATCTACAAAGATACTCACATTAGTATGCGTCCATTCATAACCATCAGGATTAGCAATGGGCATAATGATCCAGTCTATATTCTGCAGTAAATCTTGCTCCTCAACGTCGATAACCAGCTTTTCGATGGCGTACAATGTTGCTGGAAGGGTAATCCATTCGCGAGCATGCAGAAGAGACTCCATGTACACTATGGGTTTGCTTCTATCCTGTAATATTCAAGAACAACATCTTCATGAGATAAATTGGTGACATAGAAATGTTAACATGTGTGGAATAACACAGTTTAGTAAAATATCTACGTATGACTCTTATATTTTATCGAAAATACAAACTGAAATATAGATGCACAGAAAAACCATCTTATATTTTAAGCAGTTTGGTGTCATGGAAACACAAGATTCGCACTGAGCTTGTGAACTACCTCTTAGAAATGACTGTGATCAACCATATTTGAATCTTCCGCACTGGACTTGTTTAAGCAGGCATTCGTTGAGATGCGGTATCATTGATTTTATATAAAAAAAGACTTCCAATGGGTTGAAGTCGTATTATGGTACTTGATTTTAAAAGGTCAGCAATCGTTTTTAAATGCCATTATCTTTCTTTTGCATATTAATCCTAAGGTACAAATCTGGAATAAACTCGTAATTACCTTGTAAAGAAATATTTTGTAAGTTTTTCCGTCAAACTGACCTGGAAGTTAGTGGTAGAAATCCTGATGTATTTGATGTCACGGCCTTCAATGCTTCTTCCAGCTGACACAACAGTGACAATGTTGGGAAACCTGTTGGCGAGCTCCACAAGGTAAGCGTCGACCTGGAATCATCATCATTATAGGTAACAGAGATACCATTGAATTTCTCCTAAAAACTTTTATTCTGTAAGTAGGTAGGTATAAAGAGCTCTATTACGCCTACCTTGTGCCAATTTTTATTCCACCAGCGCTTTTAGAGACCATCATTGTCAAGAAGATTCCGCTGCCAGAGACTTTACTTTATATTTATATTGAGTACTTAGCTTTTTTTCTAGACATTATTTACCATTCGACATTCATCACATTTACGAATTTACTGTAAAAACATACTCACCACAGCATATCTATGAATTGTGTCAAAGGAAAGTCCGATTCTGCCGGTTCGGTTACTTTTAGCTGCAGCAGCTGCTATTAACTCGTCTTCACGGTCTAGTTGTCTAAAAAAGGTAATGATATTGTTTGGTTGACATTCTCAGATCAGTGCCAGAAAGACGATTTATTATGTATAAATCTATCATTAGATTAGGTATACATTTTCTATTTAGTATAAGTTTTGTAAATAGTAAGCAGATTAGATAGTAGTTGTATTTTTTTAAATTTTGTATATGTGTTATAACTCAATAATAATATAATAGATTAGGTATCTACTGAAATAAAGGACAAGTAGAACAGAGTTTAAATGGATACCGAAGCAACAAAGGGACTTACAGATACTTAAGGAATAATTTATTTCACGTTTAAGTTATGACTTTTTTATGTTGTTTAATATTTTTCAAAGTCAGATTAAAATTTTGAACATGAAACTACCGTGAGATTCACTCATATTAAATATAATGACCCGGATAACTCACGTCTTAAATCGAGTTTAGCTCGACATGTTTCGGGTTTTGGAAAGCAATGGGTACAACTGGAGGCAGTGCAACCGTGTAGTGAACGTGTCGACTCGTCAAAGACCGGTGGGAGCTGAGAGGGTTCCGGTATATTTACCGTTTATAAAAGGGGTGACGGATAAAATCGGACACTTGTTACGCCGAAGATATAGCATCAAGTCGATTTTCCGTCCTCATATGCAGCTCAGACAGTTGGTACGTTCGCCGAAGGATAAGCAGCCCCTGAGTGGTCCCGGGGTATATATGATTCCTGTGCCTGTGGCAAGAGCTATATTGGAGAGACTGGACGAAACGTTTCCACAAGGGTATCGGAGCACATACGCAGTATGAGAAACAGGACGACAAGGGGTCTGCTGTGGCCGAGCACTTATGGACTCGGATTCGACGCACTATATCAGATTTGATAAGGTATCTGTACTTGCGAGAGAGAAATTTTTTCATTCGCGGAAAGTGCGTGAAGCCATCGAGATTAGTCGTCGGCCGAATTTCAACCGGGATAGTGGTTGGACGGTACCTCCGAGTTGGAAAACGGTGTTAAATACTCGTGCTGCGTCATCGGTGTGTGTGAACGTACCTTTACAGAGCGATGTTGTTAGTGTTGTGTGCTACCCTACATTTGACAGTTGTAATGATGATGAAAACGCGGGTAGTTGTGTGCCGGTGTCAGTTTCGTCGGGTAGTCGCGCGAGCAGAGCGGCGGCGCGCAGTGCGCGTGTTGCAGCAGCCGCTGAGTCGCGTTGCTCCGAAGACGAAGGGCTACGGATTAGCCCGAAACATGTCGAGCTAAACTCGATTTAAGACGTAAGTTATCCGGGTCAGATTAAAATTATTAATATACTTCTTAATTACTATGGCTTTGATAACATTATCTCATTCTATGTACTTTTTGACATTAATTTACTTATAAAGGTATCTTATTTTAAACCATATCTGTAAATCGGCTAAACGTTACAGTACAGTCAAGGGCAAAGATATCGACACGGCCAAAGTTACAAAAATACACGACTTTATGCACTTAACATTAAGCAATTTTGGCCGTGTCGATATCTTTGCCCTTGACTGTACTATCTTTATCTCATTCGTTCTTATTATTTGATCGACTTATGGATTTTTAAATCTTCATCATAGTTATAAAACTGCTAAAACATTTATTGGCTTTAGTTTTCCTTATAATTATTACTTCAACCATTCACTTGATTTTATTTTAGCAGAGTTGAATTTATGCTCATATGTAGTAAATTACTAGAACTATTAAGATGTTGTTGAACGGTACACATTCGTCATCGGACTAGTCATAATTCTAGCAAACTGTTAAAGTTTAGTGAAAATTTCAGAAAGCTATCAACCTGGTATTTTTACATCAACTTACTCTTTAATATTGTCAACCGCAACATTGTAGTCGATCCCAACTGTTTCCAGTGAGGTTTGCACCATCAGTCTTGCAGCTTTGGGTACTAGAACCTGAGCTGGTGTTCCTGCACCACCATGGGACCAGACGTCCAGGCCGAGACGACCTTCCAAACCGTGAAGGAGGTGACCTTGCTCCTTAGTTTGGAGGTTGATTTCGAAGAGAGAATGGCTGAAGAAAAATAATGATGTGTACTTGTAGAAAAAAGGCGACTGCAAATTTGAATATAAGGAAGAGAGACCAAAAGATAGACTAATAGTTAGGTAATCCGATATTGGAAGATGTAGAAGAAGTAAGACTATTATTTTAGTAAGGGATCGCGGAAGACACATATATTGTTTATCACTTCGATTTGAAAAGTAGAAGAAGGTGACATTAGCAAAATATAATTGACAGTCGAGGCGTTCGAAGTGATTAAGGTATACGTAACGGGCAACCAGTGGATGCAAGTGGCGAGTTGTGGTTCATTGTGGAATTCTAAGGGGGAAGACTTTGTTCAGCAGTGGATGTCTTCCGGCTGATGATGATGATGCACATACACGTCTATTCAGAGTAATACGTAGATGACTTTAAGCTTTTTGACTATTTAAAAAAGTAGTTTTTCTGCTAGCGTCGAGTATTATGTCAAAATGCGGGAACTCATAGTAAACAAATCTGTCGAACAATGCCTTATTAATAATAATAATAAACCATTTATTTCAGGCAACACGGTCCAAATAATAAATACCTTAAAGACTAACATACATATAATTTATACACAAAACTAGTTAAATCCCAATTAAATAGTTAATTAAATCCGATACCGTAATCTGTAACCTCGGCATTGGTGGAATTATCGATTGTATCGATGTAGTTAAATCTTCAAAAATAGCATTGAATAAACAAAAACACGAAAATTAAATCCGATACCGTAATCTGTAACCTCCGCATTGGTGGAATTATCGATTGTATCGATGTAGTTAAATCTTCAAAAATAGCATTGAATAAACAAAAACGCGAAAATACGTTCTTAGAAATAAATGAGAAACAGCAGGACATGTTAGCTGCTGTTATTGTAATTGCGACAGTTGCTAATTTTAGTAAAATCATGATATTGTTGATTATTAATTAATTTAATGAAGTTAATTGTACTTACCCATCGTAGCTTTCGTGCTTCGCCAAAGCCACGTATAGCGACAAACAAAAAACTATAGCTGTTCTATACATGTCGCCGTATACCTTTGACTTAAACTTGAGAAGTGATTTCTTTAAATCGATCACACGTTTTTTACTATCTATTAGATAAAAGGACTTAACAAAATCTCAGATAAAAAGTAGATTAATTATGTTCAAACTAGTTATTTTCTGGATCAATTTAGTTACGGACGCTTTAAATTTAATTTAATCAAACGAATTAAATGGTACAATTGAAGTAAAAACTATCCTAACCTAAACTAACACAGTAACATCATAACTAAACTGAAAAAATAGCAACTAAAAATTTAACAAATATTAATAAAAAAAAGTAGGAGAATAAAACTAATTTAAAAATACAAACTATCGCAGCTGACCCGCGGCAAGGATCCCAGGATACTGGCAGCATTGCCACGCTGGATCGCGAGACTTAGACGTTTAAATTATCAACTAGGACAGAAATTTTTCATGGACTATTACGTAATATGCTACGACGACCCTCGAAAGTGTGTATGATAGAAGCTTAATATTTCCTTCAAAATGTTTATCTGGAAATCGGTGGTGGAAATCTTCAAGTATTTGATGTCACAACCTTCGACGCTTCTCCCTCCTGATACAACTCTTATTATGTTTGGAGATCGGTTAGCTAGCTCTACTAGGTAAGCATCTACCTAAAAATGGAAAATATAAATAAATAGGCATTCAAATGTAATTATAAAATATGACGACGCTTTATTGAACGACACAATAAATAAAATAATGATGATTCTATTTGAAATTTGGTGAGAACTAACTGATTTTCAATCTAACAGTATTCAAAGTTAACATTTAAAAATATCTTACTCCTAGTTCTCCGCTGCGACTTTGTATTCCACTCTAGCTGTCTCCAGAGTTGTTTCCAGGAGTTTTCGAGCTGTCTTCGGCACCAGGACCTGGGCAGGTGTATACGAGGTATTCCTGAACGTTGATCTCAAAGAGAGCGTGGCTGTTGTGTTAAAGAAACATGTCATAATCTCTTGCCTAAAATTAAATATATCCTTGGGCACTGGCCTCCTCTCACAATAAAAGACATTAAGCAATAGTTTCTAGGTGGACCAAGCGCGGATTGGAAACTTTACACCCTTTAAAATGCTTCGCAGTTGTATGCAGGTTAAAAAAAGAACATGTTTTAAAAGAAACCACGATTTTAATTAATTAGTAACCCCACGTACGTCGTAAGTGGATACTACCTATGACCTAATGAAGAGTAACTTTAGCTTATTTAAAAACCACACAATATAAAATGGAAGAGTAGGATGAAAATAAAAACGTGGGTGGTCAATATTAAAACTTTGGAAACGTATTTCGAGGCATAATTAGTACCCGGTTCTACTAAACTTAACTAAAAAGTGTAACGAGTAATCACCGAAATTGGAGGTAACGGATATAAACCGGACCGAATAATAATAATAATTAAATTCATTTATTCAAGTAACATGACTTATTTTGTTAAACAATAAGCTTAATGGATATCCGCAGTAGAACTAAGGTTACCGACATAGCTCGAAGAATTGCGAAACTGACGTGGCTGTGGGCGGGGCACATTGCTCGCAGGACGGATGGCCGATGGGGTCAGAAGGTTCTCGAATGGCGTTCGCGGACCGGGAGACGAGCTGTCGGTAGGGCCTCCATCAAGATGGAGCGACGACCTGGTTAAGATCGCGGGATCGCGGTGGATGCGGAAAGCACAAGACCGGTCTGAGTGGAGAGCCTTGGGGGAGGCCTATGTCCAGCAGTGGACGTCTTTCGGCTGACATGATGATGATGATGAAGGTTATGACTTCTTTTTTAGTGAAAGCACATCTTTCTTAAGTAGTGTGTCTAATCAGTTAAAAGTATTTGGAAAATTTACCCATCATGCAGTTCGTGCTTTGCCAAAACAGCACACAGACATACAAACATACAACAAAAAACTAATGTAGTTTTTAATGATGGCCCATCTAGCTCAACAACTAAAACATGTATGCACCACTAAAATTCTCTATAAAAGTCAAATTTTGGTGAATAATTGAGATAAATAAAAACATGTGATTTAATGAGATAACCAAATTTAATTAAATACTTGAGTGAGTAGGTACATAATAGGTATTTAATTCATTAGAATACTAATCATTTACCATAACAGATTAAGGATAGATTTGGTTTTTAAAATTTCCCAAGATAAATAAATTAATCTACTATTCATGTTATCTATTTTATCTGTACTTGATGGAGACAAGTTTAAACAATCTCAATTGATAGTAGTAAATATATCGTTTATTGATCTATTACTACGCCATCTATTACGGTTTTGAACAATCTCAATTGATAGTAGTAAATATATCGTTTATTGATCTATTACTACGCCATCTATTACGGTTTTGATGAATCACAAAGAGAATTAACGTAGTATTGAGCAATTAGCGGTTGTGTTTATATAAATATGTATGTGCACTTTATTTCAGCAGTATTTCTAATGTAACTTAGTAGATGGCGTTTTTCACAATTTAAAGTTAGGAAGTTATCGCAAAGACATTATACCAATGAGAAGGTATGAATAGACAGAAATTTCATATGGATTTTATTACAGTTGTAAAGGAGATAGATAAGACCAAAAACATTGAATATGCGTACTTAAATATTAGTTACACTTGTACTAATTCCTCAAGATCCATGCCATCGATGAACAAAAACAATTACTTTGCTCACCCGCGACCTTATGTTACACTACACTGACGCGTTTCGAACTCTACCAGAGTTCATCTTCATAGCTGCACAACCGTTCACTATGCTACCAGATTAGACTTCATCTTCATCTTCTGGTCTTCAATGAGGACATCTGGAATGGTCTTATGGGAAAAATAATTAATATATGCTCCAGTTTAATTTGACTAAGACACTAAGCTTATAACAGTGGAGCGTCCTGCGGCTGACATGATTACATATATTATACTGCCTACGAGTATACTCTGTTTAGGTTTGAATTAACGGTCAAATTGTAACACACGTTTCTTGGTATTTCGAACACAAATGGACTAAAAATTCCTACATGTATATTTATTAGCGGTATTCATTATGTTTTTATTATAGGAGTTAACAGTATTATTAATAGTTCCGTTCTTTCATTTAAAAATGTGTGCAGATTTTAGCGTTAAGTTTTAAATCCATACTATTAATATTATAAATGTACAAGTGTGTGTGTTTGTATGTTTGTCCGCCTTTCACGTCGAAACGGAGCAACGGATCACCGTGATTTTTGGCATAGAGATAGTTTATGAGCCCGAGAGTGACATAGGCTACTTTTTATCCGGGAGAGAACAGCGCGCGATAACCGAATTCCACGCGGGCGAAGCGGTGGGCAAAAGCTAGTGTTAAAATAAATGGAGTATACATTCTACAACTTTTCTACATCCATACATACGGTCTACATTCTTTACACTAAACTACGCATATAAAACTCCAAAGCTATAAATAGAAAGCCTTCTAAGCGCTATATATCCTCATCACAGTATGTTACGGTTAATTTATTTCTGTATTAGTTTAGTCAAAGAACGCGGGTGTTAAGGTACGTCACAATAAATCCTTGTAAGTCGAAGCCAAATTATCGGAAAAGCATTAAGAACGAAATTGGTGTATCGATCAGGCATTTTTTGTAGATAATAATTTGTTCGTGTATTTTATACGCTTTGATGGTGTATTGGTAAATTTATGGAATTTAGAGTCAAGCGGTTGCTATTTGGGTAGTTCTATTAACGTTTCAATCGCTGTCAGTTTTCTCTCATATCAAAGAAATTACTTACACTACAGTAAGGACAAAATTTTAACAAATTGAAATATTACCCTACTACACGGAAAAAAAGAATTCTTTGACAAAAATATTAATAGTTAGTCTCAGGAATATTGTTTAAATACATCTTTTTTTCCGTGTAGCTCCTTCCCCTTTAGGCTGTCTTCCGGGATAAAAACTGTCCTATGTCCATCTACGGGACTCAAACTATCTGTATACCTACCGACTTTCATCTAAATCGGTTCAAAGATCTAAACTATCGCGTATAAACGTGATTAACAGCGGTTCTGACAGAATATCAGCGCCTGCAGGCGTCTAACGCCTCAGCATAATGCTGAGTCAGCAGCCGTTTCACTTTTGCGGGGACACACAAAATCATGTAGGTATTTTATTTTTTGTATTTTTTTTGTTTTATTTGTGTTTGCTGTTAATTGTTGTTTTTTAGTTTTGTTGTATTTGTGTGTCTTTGTGAATGTGAATAAATGTCTTCTATTCTATTCTATAAAGTATCAAACAAACAGACAGACTTACAAACTTTTGATTTTATAATATTATTGGGAAGCACACTGTTTTGTTTTATAAAAGAATTCGTTCGGTATCGCTTATTTCTTCAATATCTATGACAGGACAATGAATAGCGTTTGAGACGCTAGTAAGTAGAACTACCCATTAAACCCCTTTTGATTGGTTGAAAACCATTTGAGAAAAGTGTAACCAAAATTTAAAAGCTTAGTGTTTAAGATTGCATTCCTTAAAATCAAATGGAAAGGACTTTAGCCATGGGCCTCGTTTATAATTTTGAAGGAAACAAACTTATTAGTTCATAATACGTATAAGCTGAACTGGAACTAGGGACGGAATTAATGTTCACGACAATTTTACTAATGTATCTCTTTTTAGAATAGAATAGAATAAAATTTATTTCACACAAATTTTAGGTATAATAAGAATTTGGAACAACAATGTAGGTTTCACTAAAATCTACCTTGAAAGGCTTGTGAAATTAACAGTAAGAAAAGCTTAAACTAAGTGTAATCTAAAAATTCCTGTATACTGTAAAAACTTTTCTCAGCAAGCCATTTTTTAAGACTTCTTTTGAATTTTGCAAATGGTAAATCTTTAATTACTTCTGGCAGTTTATTAAATTACATAACTATTTTTAGCAACAAGTGTGGCAACGGAACATATAATTTATTTTCAATATTGCGACCGTAAACTTACCTAAACAAATGACCATACTGGTATACGAACAAACATGCGTCCAATATATAAAGACATGGCAGTGGAAGTATACCAATTTTTTTTAAATAGGCCTACTCGAGTCGGTTTTCAGCTTTTTCAACAATAACGAGTATCTAATCACACAAAAACCTCTCAGTGATTGATGATTTAAACTGATCAAATCAAAAAATTGTATGTTCAAAGCAAAATAGCAAAACAGCTTATACTTATGAGTAAATATCAACTACAAATTAAACGTGTATTTTGCACAATAGTCTAAGATGAAAGAACGACAATTTAAAACTCATCACGCTTCTAACCCTTTGTGGATGTAAAACGAAAAAAATCTGTATTTATGATTCCATTTCAACGTTAGCTAATTTCATTCAGCCAATCACAGTGTCCCTGCTAATTTTTCACGTACTTACTTGCATACCTTTTCGTACCTACTTGAACCAGTTTGGTTCGCCCAAATACCTTCTAATACGTCCATTCCTTAGCTTATAATTATCATTGTAAATTTATTGCCTCAGATCTAGCGATATCTATAGATGTGAGCAACGGCCATTTTATGGCAGGTCATCTAGGCACGAGATTTTTTTTTCACCACTTCATTAAAAGACATCAGTAAATCGGAATGCGGTCATTTTTGAAAAGATGCTCAGGTCAAAATAGACGTTGGAAACCAAATTGACATCTGACCTTTCATTTCATATAGATAAAAGAGATGATAAATGAATTTTGATTCGTTATTTTGTCAAAAATGGAATTTAGTCCTCAATTTGCGGTACTCTTTTATAACTAATTATAAACAATTAAAACTTATTTAAAGGTCAGAGGTCAACTTTGTTAAGTACATATCTAGAGATGATCGAAAACCTTTAGATATAGCAGACATGCATTATTAATAACCCAAATTACTTGCGTCGTGTTAACATATAGTGTGCCTAGAAAACATGACCCGAAATCACCGCTGGCGCTCGGACTATTATATCAGTTATTATGAAAGCGGTAAATCCAATTTTATGACCGTCTGTTACGGGTTATATTTTTCGGCTTTTAAGTGGAAAAACCACGAAACATACCTGTTCTAGTTATTGTTAAATAAACGGAAAAATAATTTTAACCGCCAAAAAAGCATACTCATTTAAAAAATTATGTATTTTTAATAACTAACAACGCTAATGTAACACTAATGTTGAGCTGCGGGTGTACTTGACAGTAAGATCACTTTATAAAGTATTTAAATGTTTTGTTTTTTTGTTTAGACCTCTCACACTATCCTATCTTGTCTGTTAATTAACCGGTTAAATTTATCCTTGTACAGTCGAACAAATTGAATTATGACCCAGGATGGAACCTTTTAATAATTAATTTCACTATGATTTCCTTGACAAAAGTATGAGATGTCAACATGACATTAGCAGCACAAAGGTTCCTGATTCAATTTGATCGACTGTACGTCGGTTTCTCTTGTTAAATAAATAAATAAATAAATGAGAGGCAAAATTAAATAAACATACATTGTTTTTAACATCTGGTTAGTGTTACGTGCTACTACGTCAGAGAACACAAACTTCTCTTTCTAACCCATCCCGAGTACTGCCTTTTCGCAACGTAACGTTTGGCAACCTGTTTCATTTCGCAACTTTTCATTTCGCAAACTCTAAAACTGTAAATATTTCAGGATTTATTTCAGGGCCATCGTGTAGAACCCTTTAGGTTAGGTTAGGTTAGTTTTATAAAAATCCTGAAATATTTACAGTTTCAGAAATATTAAACAGTTGGGAAATGAAAAGTTGCGAAATGAAACAGGTTGCCAAACGTTATTCGCCGAAACATTAGTAAACCATCTCATCCATATCTAATTCATTTGTTTTATCAAATTTCTGGGGCATTTTCTACGTAAAGTACAATGTCGCCTTAAAATTGAGATTACATTGATTCTTATCTATATCTTGCGGGTTATCGCATTTGATATGTGAATATATAGATGATATTGGTGTAGGTACAGTATTCGGCGTCATGAGGGTCTTAGTGGTGGTTCTATTGCTCGCTGTGGCTTATGCCAAGCACGAGAAGTATCAGGGGTGAGTTTGTATGAGTGCATTTTATTTTTCTCGTTTTTTTTATTTTCTTTGGAGCTAGTGGCGTAGCGTCAGATATTTCCGTAGTAAAGCCGAAGGCAAGATCGCATACATCTTTCATAAATGGACCACTCTCTTAAATTTTCTTCTGGGATTTTGAAATTTTTATGTTATATCTACTCGGAATCAGGAGTACTATCGATTTTAATAGGTGAAAAAAGTGTCCCAAAATTTGCATGTATTTTTTGTAATTCCGTTCCGTTACTCTCATAGAAGTGTATATAAAAAAGGTAACAGAATAGAGTACAACATTTTTGGACACTTTTTTCACCTATTAAAATCGATAGTACTCCTGATTCCGACTAAATATAACATAACAATTTCACAATCCCAGAAAAAAAGTTTGGGTACAACTTTTAAGTGAATGGCCCAAATAATACCGGGTGTGGCCTGTAATATAAGCAAATAATTAAAAGATAGCAAGCAAATAATTAAAAAATATTCAGCTTGTTTGTTTTCGCTATTATTATTCTTATACACTAGCGACATCTATGCTGTACTAAATAAGAAAACAAACAAGCTGAGATATGTGGTGCATAGGAAAAATTCGTGGCTGTATCACTGTCCAGTGGTGGTGTAGTGGTATAGCACGTGGTACGGAATGCCGAGGACCTGGGTTCGATTCCCAGCACTGGTCTTACTTTTCTGGTTTTTCTATGCATCTATATTTCAGTTTGTATTTTCGATATAAAGATATAGCTAGTTAAAATTCCTCTCCGTTAAAGCACACCGTTCCATGCTTTTTAACACAGCGTGACGTCACGCCCCGCCCCCCCCCTTCCACTCCCAAGCTTTGACACGCTTCATCTCTGTAATATTTTGTTTGATTGACAAAAGAAAAAATACGAATCCAACGTCTTAGACATTATTACCTTCTTTTCTTTCATTAATTCTCTATCTTGAGATTGATTATTATTGAGTAGGATCAAATATAATAGTTAGCCCAGTTAATTGATGAATTTCAGCACAATCCGGACTTATCACGCTTATAATTATTACTCGTTTGACTAGCATGGTAGGTCCCAAGTGTGTTAGTAGTCGTAAATATGAATGAAAATCACGAAAGTTAAAAATGGCATTTAGTTATCACTAATTTGTACCTAAGCAAATTAGGAAATCGATGACTCCATATACTTCAGTGAATTTTGATAAGTTTATATTATGTTATCCAGCTTCATGTGTTCTCGCTTACTCATTTTATCAATGAAAAAACCGACTTACCATCATCTCTTAGCATTGTTGTTTATAAATGATGAATCAATTTCTTTTTCTCAAACAATTAATCATTTGACCTGTTTCATATTGGTTTCTGATTTATTATTTTTATTACATGCTTGGACTGATTGCTTTAATAACACCTTATCTATCATTTACTATATTGCTAATAGTCATATCTATTTGATAGGGTTGTATTCTACTAATAAAATATCATAAATAAATGCGAAAGTTTGTGTTTATTTGTTTTTTACTCTTTCACATTAAGACGGCTGAATGTATTTGAATGAAGTGTGGTGACGATGACTAGATTTCTGGAATACCACATTACTACTTACTTCCATTATTACTACTAAATTGAAATGAACACATTTAAATTTTTGAAATCGCAATTTGTAGTCTATTAACATCAAATTTAAATTTTTTACACAAATTTTCGTCATAAAATGTAAATGAAGACCGTAGTGAAACTTTAGGGATTAAAATTTCAATTCAATTCAATTTGTTTCCATAACAATTTTACATTGCTTTGGAATAAAACCAAAAAAAAATAGTTTAAACAAGATACGCGCGAAAAACATATGTATAATTATGTATATGTGAGGTATACCTTTCTTTAGTCGGGTTAAAATTAACCCTGAGTCGTTGTTTAAGCAATTTAACTCTATTTATGAAGTTTAAGTCAGCGGGAAGTCTAATAGGTATAATACTCATAGTATTGAGTGCAACGGATAATAAAATATTTTCTTCGAGTCATCTACATGCTCTTATTTTATCGTGTATCTCAAATTTCTGTGGGTGTTTCACAACATTATTAACACAGTTTAAATGTACAGCGAGGGTACTAATTCTAATTGGAAGTTAGGAAAATCCCGTAAATTTAAATTCAAATGCTTTTTTTTAATTCTACTGGATGGCAAACGAGCAAGTGGGTCTACGAGTAGATCTATTGAGTCTTGTAGGCAGAGCTGCGGCTAGAGACTAGTGTGCAAATATGTTATTACAATACAATCAAGCGTCCACTCTATGACGTAGCTACTCGAAGACGCATAGTGATTACAATGTATATCCATGAAAGGATGTAGCTCTAAATTTGGACCGGTACCGGAAGGTATGGACGCAGTTAGTTAAAATACCAGAGATTAGTTGATTTCAATCTTTGTTTTTGTTTGCATTAGCTACCTGTACTCAAAGAATATCTGTTATGTTTGTTATTTAAACCTTAAATTATATTATAGTACTTAGAGTAAAAATTGAGTGCGTCACTGCGTGCTCCTACTGGTTCTGTTCTGACACCATATAATATAATTGCTGTGACAGCAATGTCGCAGCACATGCTGAGTCGGCGCCTTTTCACGGCTGTGCCGTGACAACTTAATTTATATATATATGTAAAAACTTGAATCCTTTGTTTTCATACAATTGTCATGGCATGTTTGTGAATAAAGTTTTTTATCTATCTATCAAGTAATATGGTCTTATGGTGTATGGTCTTTGAGGTTGAAGTCAACAAGAACGTGTGATGTAATGACAGCGGGATTTTGACGTTCACTCATTCATTTCATTCATTATCTTTTTATGCAATGAGTACTTCACGTAGCTAATCGTGGGTAGTGTAACGTGTACTTAGCGTATGTGAAATCATTCACTTCTACTCTCGTGGCACTACCCATAATGTTTATGTTTTGTCTGTAGATGGAAGTCCTATTTTGTAGGACCAGCTTCCGCTGATCAGCTGAAAGCTCTGGCACCACTGACTGAGCAGTACCAAGTGGATGTGCTGAGCCATCCTCTCGTCTCCCGTGAAGGTGTGGTTCTGGTGCCTCCTCAGCAGCAGTCCGGGTTCCTGAGTACGTTGGAAAGTCTGGACATCAAGTACAGAGTGCATGCCGAAGATGTCAAGACGTAAGTATTTTTGACATTTTCAGCTCCACATTTGAAAGAAACAACAACAACAACACAAGACACAACAATATTATTATAAATAGACAAAACAAAGGATAATAAAGATTGTGTGTGACATGGCGGCTGCGAATCGGACACTGGTAATAAGAAACAGCGAAATTGTTCTCTTTCATAATGATATTGATCTCTAAAATTTAAAAACATTTAAAAAAGTTACATTATCATTTAATGCTTATTACTCATAGCAGAACCAAATTAGAGATAAGATAATCCATCTACGTATAGCGGTAAGCTCTAATACGCATGCGGTTTAATTAAAGCAATAAATTGTTGAGATTAAAATTTTATCCGAACAATTTATAACTAAGTAGCTTAATTAGTAGGTATTTTTATGTATTTATTCTTTGAAAATATTCGTGTTGATTGATAGAGTTATAAAGGGATTATAGAATTAATTTAGTTTCAAGTAAAGGTTAGCGGATGTTATTGGGTTTGGTTTAGGTGGCCTATCTTTAGTTTCTGTCCACTGCTCGTTTAGTTATTTTGAAAAGATGTCCAATGATTCCTTTGCGGAGTTTCTATAAAAGAAACTGACTCAGTCAAGGAGACTGAACGACATATCAACGCACAACCCAAAGTGTTTGGACTAAAAACTGGCAATTTTACACGTCATTTATGCAGCAATACACACTCCTCGACATGCTTGTCACCTGATATTAAGTACCATTCTTCCTGCATCTCTGACTTTAACAATTTCTCAACTATACCTCTAAAAATTCTTCTGCTTCTTTCTTCTTCTTTTTGTTAATTTTCTTTTGTACAATAAAGAGTTTACATACATACATACTTCATTGAACAGCATCTTCACATAAGCCTTTGACCCTTTCGTCAGATTTTTTTTAACTAAAGCCTCATTTTTCTTCATAAACTTCATAAAACACTTTATTCTTCATAAAACAATTTACAGTTAACTTCATTTACTTTCAGTTCTCTGGACTACGATGACCAACGTATTGCCGCCAAGAATGCTGAGGCTTTCCTCAGGACCGGCAAACGCAGCCTACCTTACGACAACTACCAGACTTTGGATGCTGTACGTCAAAATTTATTCCAGATTATAAATAAAATGGCTATATTTTTTCTGTCATGTCATCATCATCATCATCATCAGCCGGAAGACGTCCTCTGCTAAACAAAGGCTTCCCCCTTAGAACGCCACAATGAACAACAGCTCGCCACTTGCATCCACCGGTTTCCCGCACCCGGTTTTCTGTCATGTACCTACAGTCAAATAATCGTACTACATCACATGCTGAAATACTTTGCTTTAATTTTGTAATCTGCTGTTGTAAATTGCACCACCTGGTGTAATCTAGTCCTTACTCCTTTCTGTTGAAAAATATTGCCTGGAAGAGGTGGCATTGAAGTGCGAATGACGCTTTTTACTTACCTTATAATTTTTGCTCTTTTCTTGTATCGCTTACTATTTGTGTTGTACAAGGGTTCCTTGTATTTTATTGTATTGTATAATGAATGACCACGATAAGCTATTATCTAACATTCATTTTTCTTTCAGATCTATGCTTATCTCGACGACATCGCTGCCCGCTTCCCCAGCACGGTTACCCTTGTCACCCACGGCAACTCCTTCGAAGGCCGTCCTCTCAGATACCTGAAGATTTCCACCACCAACTTCGAAGACGAGGACAAGCCCGTTATCTTCATTGACGGTGGTATTCACGCCAGGGAATGGATCTCCCCTCCATCAGTGACCTGGATGATTCATAAACTGACTGAAGATGTTACTGAACCTGATCTACTCAACAATTTCGATTGGATACTTATGCCTGTGGTGAACCCTGATGGATATGCTTACACCTTTGGTCCTGTAAGTATTCCCGAATGACATTAAAAATTTATGAATTTACCAAAATAAGTAAACCAAATTTCATTGTCTTTATTAACATGAAAGAACAGATAAGGAATGATAGAATAATCTAAAAGGATAATTTAAACCAAGATAACTATTTCCTATGTTGAAGAAAATATTCAGTTAAGCTGTGAACGAAGGAATTTGAGTACAATTTTTCAGATGAATCACTGGCAGATCACTAGTTACATTATGATTGTTTTTTTGGAGTCTTTTTGAATTTTTTATTTCAACTCCAAATTTGTTACTGTTACGGGTATCCCGTGAAACCATATCGAAAATAGAAATTAACTGAGACATGGACGCACAGAAAAACCAGAAAAAGAGACCAGCACTGGGAATCGTACCCAGGTCCTCAGAATTCCGTGCTGCGTGCTATAACCCCTACACCACTGCTGGACAGGAATCTAGATACGAATTTTTCCTATGCATACATATCTCAGGTTGCTTATTTCTACTTTGCTACTTAAGCAAAAAAAGGAAAAATAGGAAAAGTTCGTGTTTAAATTCCTGTCCAGCAGTGGTGTAGGGGTTATAGCACGCCGCACGGAATCCTGAGGACCCGGGTTCGATTCCCAGTGCTGGTCTCTTTCTGGTTTTTCTGTGCATCCATGTCTCAGTTAGTCTGTATTTTAGAGATCACTAGTTAAATCTTTATTTCGTACTTCATTAACTTCTTATCAATTGAATTCTAAGTTCTTTCTTGTCAATACTCGAAAAGTCATTTCAGTTTTAAGTTTTATCAATAAGTACAAGAGAACGTGCAATATTTAGCATATTTTAGCTGATAATGATAAACTACCTTCAAGTACTTACACGTTTTGGAACATAAAAAGATTAAATTACTAGCTACCGATTGAGAATGATTTGCTAACTTTCGTAGTATGACGTCATGACATTCATCTTCATACGTGACATCGATAGCAATAAAATTTCCTCTTTAAACTTATACAATATTATTGTGTCTTCTAATCTAATCCATGTCTTAATTATCTTAATCCAGGACCGTTTCTGGCGCAAGACTCGTTCTACTGACTCCCACGCTTGGAGCACCTTCTGCCCCGGAGTCGACGGCAACAGGAACTACGATTACTTCTGGAACACCGTCGGCGTGTCCAGCAACCCTTGTTCCGATACCTACCCTGGAAACAGAGCGTTCTCCGAACCCGAAACCCGTGCCGTCCGCGACGTACTCGACAAATACCTCCACCGTATGGCTTTGTACTTAACCATGCATAGCTACGGAAGCATGATCCTTTACCCATGGGGCCACGATGGTTCCCTATCCCACAACGCCTTTGCCCTCCACACAGTCGGAGTCAACATGGCCACAGCCATCGATGCTTTGTCCCTTCCCAACTTCCCTAACTACATCGTTGGTAATGCCGTCTTGGTCCTCAACTACCCTGCTTCTGGTGCGTCGGAAGACTACGCTCACTTGATTGGGGTGCCATTGTCGTATACTTATGAATTACCTGGTCTGGCCGGTGGGTTCCAAGGGTTCCATTTGGACCCCATCTACATTGAGCAGGTGTGCCGCGAGACCTGGGCTGGTATCGTTGTGGGCACCAGAAGAGCTGGGGAGTTGTTTAGACGTTGATAAATTAAATTTTATTTTTTATTTTTTGCAACTGTGTGTTTTATTTTCATCGTCGAGTTTGATAGAGTAGATTTATTTAGATTTGTGTAAAACGTTTCCATGAAAAGCATTATTATTATTTCTTGGTGTGTGTTCGTGTGTGTGTGTGTGTGTGTGTGTGTGTGTGTGTGTGTGTGTGTGTGTGTGTGTGTGTGTATGCGTGCGCACGTGTGTATGCCTTTTCGCAGAATTATTGTTTGCCAAACGTTTTATTTTTCAACTGTTTCATTTCCAAACTATGAAATTTCTCCGAAACCAAAGATTTTTCTCATCGTATTTTTTATGCTGTTGTAGAACACAATAGGTTAGGTTATCTTTGTTTTATGAAAGTTCGTGAGTTGGGGAATTAAACAGTATGCCAAATGAAACATTTGGGAATAATATTTCGCCGAAAAGGCAGAGAACCGCGCACGTGATTGTTAGTTACTCTCATGCTAAACAGCTGGACTGGTTTCATTGAAATTAGGTATACCTAGAAACCACCCGGTTAAATTAAAGCGCGTTTTTATTAAACGGTAATTACCATCGATAAAATGCTATCGATACTCTCACATCCCCTAGCATCCTGGCAAACGCGAATAGAACACTCAGAATTGGAAATTGATCCCGCATTTCCAAGTTTCGCGGCGATGAGAAAATTCCAATTAAAATTGAAAGTTTACATGCACCCGACTTGAGAGTATGTAAATCCGGAGAAACTTTGGTAATTAAAGCTACGGGTGGTTTATTTATGTTGCTGCGATAATAAGTTGCTATGGTAACGGTATTGTTCTCGGAGTGCAGTAAATAAGTTTAGTAAGAAGCACATAAAGTGACCTGCACCAATTACTTTGCTCACCCGAGACCTTATGTATGATAGTTTCGTTTATGCAAGATGTTCCTCCACTTCCACACTGTAAGAACACGCACAAATGAAAAGAAATGAAATTCAAAAACCCATCTATTATCACCACCACACTACACTGACGCGTTTCGAACTCAACCAGAGCTCATCTTCAGAGCAACACAATCGTTCACCATGCTACCAGATGATAGAGGTAGTGTGATTTGTGTATACTATACAGTGTGGAGGCTTTAGGCGCATTAAGTCCGCGCGGGGAGTTTATTCGAGAGTTTCAACCGCCTCATTATTATGGACACTTTTTTGTAAAAAAAAAATATCAAAAAAGTAAAACCGACTCCAAAAAAATTAAAAATGGAACTGACTACAAAACCCTTGAGAATATTTTTCTAGGTACGTACTAGCTCGAAGTCGGTGCCTCAGCACGAGCCAGCAGGAGTACGATGACTCATGTCGGTCCGACAGCACGAGCCCAGCTGGAGTAGGGACTTTTACATACTATGGGTTTCAATCCCTCCTGCTGGGTCGTACTGAGTCACTGACTTCGAGCTAGTACGTACCTAGAAAAACATTTTCAAGGGTTCTGTAGTCGGTTCCATTTTATGTTATTTTTTTATTTTTTTGGAGTCAGTTTTACTTTTTTGTTAAAAAAAATCCTTATTTCTCACTTTTTAGTGATTCGTAGCCAAAGTACATCTCACAACGATTCCATTAAGCCCAAACACACTTAGCTGCTTTGTTTTATAACAGAGTTCCGTTGCCTACCTTCTGGCTTCAGCATCAGATCAGTTCGAAAGAATCATTAAGTTAAAGCTTCTTCTTAGTATATATCTTGGTATATTAATCATGATCGTTTACAGACGAGCGAGCATTACTTAGCTTTGATGAGTTCCATTGGTCATCACGGTCTTCTTCATCAGGTCCAGGTTACGAAATGATACTTTCTGAATGTAAATGCTCATGTTAATGCTAAAAATGCCAAAATTGCCATAGGTGTGCCTATAAAATTTGAGGTTTGCCTTCAATTTCCCTAGGATCCCATCATCAGATCTTGACTTGGTGACCATGGGACCACCTCAGAAGAATACTCTTTCGGTTAAAAAAATATTTTTTAAAATCAGTTCACAATTGACTGAGTAATCGGTGAACATACATAAAAAAAAACATACAAACAAATGTTACAAGCAACAATTTTTTCCACTTCTCATGCTCGTAAAGTTCGTGTTTATGCTGGATCTAGGCAACATAAAATTACTTTTTATGCTCTAGTGCATAAAGAAAAATCTTCGTCTAAGACCAACTTAACCAGGTGTCAACAGCCACAAACAAAAAAGTTTCTGTATATTTTTTTACATTAAACTAAAAATCAATCAAAATAAATCAGCAAAACTAGAAATTTACAATTATATAGCAATGCATGAAAGATAAAAGGTACATAGTAAGTGAACAATTGTTGCCACTGTTGCTATTTAATTTCCTCTCAATCGAGGTGAAAACAGTGTAAAACTCGAGCATTAAACCCATTTTCCCTTCGACGAGTCTATCTACTGGTGGCTATATGAACGTCTCGGGTAAAATGGCTCGTTTTATGTTCATGTTGCACAATCTACTATTGTTACTGTTAGCAAATTTTGTTTTCAGTGTAACAAATAATCGAAAACGAAAAAAATGTGACCATAAAAATGCGGCAGTTGAAACGCTTGAATAATCGCCCATCATTTATTTTAACTACAAATTCTCCAATCTCCCTGGAGAATAGTAAAGAAAAGAGTAACCTAATAACATTATTATTCTGGTCGTAGGGTCTGCGTGACCGTGCGTTTTTGTAGCAAACATCGTTAAAATGCCATTTACCCGAATGCATCGAGATAAAAAGGGTTATTTGGGTCACAGTGCTCTGCTAAATTTGTATGGGAAACTATCACAAGTTTACAGATGTCAAAGGACCAGGATATCGATGTTTGACTTTCCATCTCAGGGCTGTATCTTTTGAACTGAAACTGTTAGATACTTAAGATTTTTAGAGAATTACATCCCACTGGTGGGTACAGACCTACTCTCAAAACGAGAGGGCTTGAGCGTAGTTCCCACACGGGACCAGTGCGGATTGGGAATTTCACACACACCACTGAATTGCTTCGCTAGTTTGTGCAGGTTACCTGACGATGTTTTTCTTCGCCGTAATAATAACAAAATATTAACAAAATTGGTTAATCTGGTTAGGAGCTAAGATGCCATAGGCAGACACATTATGTTGAACTTATATACCACTCATCAATCAATCAAACAGATATAACTTTCAAATCTATTGTCAAGAAGACGTTAATATCGAAGGCGTATTAATTATAAAATTAATAATTATAGCTTAGGGATGCTTGGAAATACCTCCGAGCTGCATTGGCGATCACTTATTTCAAATAGCGAATCTACTCTGTTAAAGATGTACCTATCTATATACTTAGACGATACAAGACTCGTTGAGTCTCTTGTCGTATTTTTCTCAACAAATGTTATTTTCGACCGATGGTTTTTTTGACATTCGTAAGTGCTTGTTATAGTTTACACTGATTAAAGATATTGTGACTGAATTTGGGGGTTAAAAATGAAAAGAAACAAAAATAAATGATTGATTCACAAGTTCACGTGCGTGAAAACTAAAATCAATTTCGTCGAGGATACTGCAAACCCGCGTAACTAGCACTTTCCATGAGGTATAATTTTCACTGCACTAACAGTACTGCCATTGTACTGTTCTGACAGTGAAAATTTATACCTTATGAAAAATGCGAATTACTGGTATTGCAGTATCCCCGACGATTTGAATTCAAAGTTATGCAAAGACAGACTCGCGTGTATACACCTACATCTCACAGTGTCAGTAATTAAATTTACCTTTAAAAAATCCGCTATGCTAGGTACCTAAAATGTAATTTTACCTTAAAATACAGGTTCATTCCAGTTATTACGAAATAACCCGAAGCCAGCCGAGCTTTGCCGAAATCCTTTGAGATATGAATCTCTGATCATAAGGCTCTCCAATCAAGGGAATGGACTGCAATACTGCGTTCATTTAACTGAGTACATTAAAATGTGCAGTCCGGAAAGGCAAGGAAGGATTTTTGGATAGGGCCTGTATTCGGGTGTCATTTATTGGTAACTAGACTTTACTCAAAGTTGCTCGAGCTATGGTGATGGGTTTTTCTATCAGAACTAAGTACTTAGAAGAACCAGTGTCACCGACATAGCCAAATGAACTAACTCATACAGTGGCAAGAGGCAGGCCTTATAGCACGGAGAATAGATGGCCGAAAAATTCTCTAATGGAAACAAAGAATCGGCAAGTGCAGCATAGGACGTCCATTAGCGACATGGATGGATGACGTCTATGGGCGGTGGTGATCTCTTACCATCAGGAGACCCACTTGCTCGTTTGCCATCCAGTCGAATATAAAAAAAAATAAAGATATCTGTGATGCCGTCTCTGTTTGTTTTGTCCGAGTAGTACGAAGATGGCATCACATTTATCTGTCAAATAATATATCCATGAGTGGTGAAACAGACCTTAAATGTTCATCCAACGACTATTGTAAGGTTGACCGCTATGCGTGTCTATCCATGGCACCGTAGCTCTTAAACGGATGGACCGATTTGAATGCGTTTCTTTATTTAAAAAAGGTTTTCTAGCGATGGTTCATAGACATGTTTCATCGAAATCGGTTTAGCCGTTTTTGAGACTTTTAACTTTGACAAAGTCGGGGGTTTTCCAACTTTTTGTTAGTTGGGTTAAGTACTTATTATGTCCAAAAATTACATCGTGATCTGTTGTCTTACATCACTTAAAATTCGGTTAAAAAGTTCTCTAAGTTATTTCGCTTAAGACTATTTTTTTACAGAAACTTTGATCACAACTGAGATCTCAAAGGATACTAACATACGTCAAAGTTGGATGCTAAAGGTCTACTGAAATCCAAGTTCTAATATTGCACTTAAAGAAGTGGTTAACTGAAGATTTTGAATGAATAAAACATAAAGTAACATTTTAAATTGTAAAAGTTCAGTTTCCAAGCGGTTATGCAAACGATGTTTCACGTAAAAGCTTTTCAAAGGGGTTTAAAAATTGTTAACTTGACTTTTAAATTTTTAAATTGAAGTATTTTCAATTTTTAGTTAACAATCCTACACACTGTGTTATTTAGCTTTTACAAGCTTTCATTTAACTTGCAGTTTATGTATGTATGTATGTAAGTACAGTGGTCTGATAGACTTTAAATTAATACAATTCTGGTGGTCCAGCATTGACTTGAAATTTGGTACAGAAATGTAGGGTTAGAATGACAATACAAGCAAATTCATTAAAATGTACAGTCCACAAAAAAAGTTTGCATTCAAAATGAAGTTTTTAACAAAAAAAATCTACTCACCAATATACTTACCATTGGAAATCTTGTCATCTAATTTATTTTACATCATCATCAGCATCAGCTGGAAGATTTCCACTGTTGAACAAGTTTATTGTGGTGTTCTAAGGGGAGGCCTTATCCACCGGTTGCCTGCAATCACGCGATGACGTCATTCCACCTAGTGGGAGGCCTGCCAATGCATCCGGTGGTATCCATTCTTTTCGCAAGTAACGTTTGGCAACCTGATTCATTTCGCAACTTTTCATTTCGTAAACTCTAAAACTGTAAATATTCCAGGATTTATTTCAGGGATATCGTGTTCCCTTTAAGTTAGGTTAGGTTCGTTTTATAAAAATCCTGAATTATTTGCAGTTTCAGAAATTTTAAGCAGTTGCGAAATGAAAAGTTGCGAAATGAAGGTTGCCAAACAAGGTTTCTTGCATCATCTGCGTTTCCACAAGACTCTTTTTTTGCCCGGGGGAAATCTGCCACCAGATACTCCATCATCACGGGGAGGCGATGAGGTTGTAGCGACGCAGCGGTACAACGGTATAACGGAGAGACTTGGCACAACTCTAGTGGAAACAGCTCAGCGGAGCGAGGATATCTGAAGCGTTTCTATTGGTTCATGTAAAGTAAAACTTATTCCTCGCAACGCGTCCTCGCACATCCCTAGTGGATACGCAGTCTATGTAAATGAGGCTTTACACCAGTTATTTTTGCCGCAGTTTATTACCACAAATCCATCACGGATTCTATTTAAAAACAGTACACACGGCTGCTTCGGCTCCGGGGAATCGTTTCCGTGAATCCCGGAAGGAATCGATTGACAGGACAGTTCTATTTCCTTTCTGCGAATATTTTGCTGAAGCACAGAATAGTAGGGTGGAAGTTAGTTTGCTTTGCGGCAAAAACGTGTCCTCGGTAAGGACTTTTGAAGCATTGAAATGGAGATGGAAATAGTTGCAATGTGAAACAATGCTGTTATTGTTATATTTCTAGAATAAGTGCCTACACTACACGGTAGACAGATTTTAATAAATTTCGCAAAAGCCGCGACCGTTTTTTCTTTTTCTAACCTACTCTGTGCCACCGCATATGAAAAAAGTATAGAAATCAAACAATCACACAAATAATTTTTAAAGAATTCACGTTATTGACTGTTAATCAATCGAATCGTCAAAAAATATATACAGATAAAATAATTGTGCGCGTTTTTCTTTTAGACATAAAAAGTCCTACAAAAACAATAATTATATACTATAATTTTTTTTAACGCACCTTTGACAATTTTGTGTTGTGTAATGTTTTAACTCACTCAAAAAATTAAAACACAAATTTAATGACTGAAATCTTACAATTTTCTATATCTACGTAAAACAAAATTTAAAACTGTTATCTAGGATTTTTTTCTGTATCTTATTGTATGCCATATATTAAAATATGCTTGACCTGTAATTACTACAACCGTCTGACGAGCGATTTATCCATCTAGTGCCCCCGCTGCTTATTGCTAAGCTATATCAGATATTTCGTATTTGGTTGTTCAGGTATTTCTGTGTTTGAGCTCTTTTGTAGCCCTGGTGTTGCGAAAATCTTTTCTCCTGAGTTATTGACTGAAAATTCAGTTCTGCAAAATTGGTCCGCAGTGCGAAACATTCAGGGAAACGTCCAAATGAAATAGTCGACCTGCATTGGAGATGTGGTTTATGTTCATAATTATCTTCCAAAAGGGCGAATCACACAGGACGAGTGTCGCGGAGTAATCCTAGGTTCACAGTAAAATTTATAGCGACAAAGTATTTAGTCTAGAATAGTCTAGATTTCAGGTATATCAGTAAACAAAGCATCTTACTTTCAACTAGGAATGTATACCTTTAAAGTACTCACATTCCTTTCAGCAACGGAACCCTCAGGTTCCTTCGGAGGACCTCCCAACTCCCCTTATAGTCCATCCCAAGCCACCAATAGCCTGGCACTTCGAGCTCAATTTTACATTCAATTCGTGTTTCAATATTCTGTGCCATTTCGGTTGCTTTCATTCAACTTTACTTATATGCTTTGTCTTCCGACTGCCCATTCATATTTTCAATGAGGCATTACTCACTGAACTGCAGGTGTTGAAATTCAGCCGGACTTTCCAGGCACTTCAAAAACTCACCCTCCTCGTCAAGCTGATTATTTCTTCTATTCATTTTATTCTCCTGCAATCGTACCAACATTAGCATCCCTCAGTAGGGTTACTAGCACACAAATTTATTAAGATGTGTCTCTACTTACAGTTTTGATGTTCTCGCGACAGTTCGCGACAACGAGTGCGGGTTACCAGACTATATGAACAACCCCACACTCTCCTCCTCTTGAGAGAATCCTCTGCTTGAGTGGCCATGTGTATTAAGTCACCGCGGCTTTATTGTGCATGCTTCAACTGCGTCCAAATATCGGGAACTCATTAAAGATAACCAGTCTTCATCCCGTAACTAATCGTCATCATCTTCATCATCATCATCACATCAGCTGTTGGACATAGGCCTCCTCCATATACTTCCAGTTGCTTCGGTTGGAAGCAGCCTGCATTCACCGTGAACCCGCGGCTTTAAACAGGTTGTCCGTTCGTCTCGCTGGTGGACGTCCTACACTTTACTTGCCAATCAGCGATCTCCATTCGAGAACTTTTCGGCCCCACCGCCATCTGTTCCCCATGCCCACACCCGCCGTGTGACCATAATAATGTATGTATTTATATCTATATCTCTCTTACTTTACAGATGAATATATACCGGGTGTGGCTTGTATTCTCCTCAAAGTGAACAAAATTAGTTCAGCGACTTTTAAAAATAATTTTTATTTTTTTATTTTTATTACACTTTTAAGTTTGTTCGAAGAAGCAATGTAAAGCAAAATGCTTGATGTTTGTAGCGTGACAGGCGACGTCAGTAGTGTTCTAGGATGGCGTACATTGATAGCAGTATTTAATTTGTATGTAAAAAGGAAAATCAAAGACTCCATTATTTTTAAAAGTCGCTGAACTAATGTTATTCAGTTTGACGAGGACGATCTATGTTATAATTTTTTGCTCGTATTGTAATACGAGCGGTCGGTCGATCGGTTTGAAATAACTTCCATTATAACTACTACAAAACCGGCGTCAACATTATGACGTGGCATCAGTTAATTTTCTATTAAAATCACCCGTAGTTAATTATCTGCAACAGTGTACTTTTATACCACAGAATTAAAGTTCAGGAATCGACTAACTTTAAGTGACGGATATCAGTGATGCCGTCTCTGTTTGTTTTGTCCGAATAATCAAAGACGGCATTACTTTTATTCAGGTACCTTTTCACACAGTAAACATTTTGCTCACAATTTGTAAAAGGCGCAAGCATTTGGAGGCTCGCTAGTTCGACGCCGAACGCACGTTGTCATATCAGGGACAATTAACTATTTTACCGACACTTTGAACGTCTCCTGCGTTACCAAAATTGTCTCTGGCGTTACCAAAAGATCGTACTTCCAACAAGATATTTCACGGTTTAATAGGTTGAACTTACGTATGATGGCATGTATTTATGTACACCATCTATTAAATTACAGAAAAAACATGTTTAAGAACGAGTACTTACAAAAATCTGCAATTGTTTGAAAAATATCGCGGACAGATTAGTGTCGGTAAAAAAGTTCATTGACCCATCTACCTAATTTTAGGTAGATCCGGGTATTTATTTTTCGGGTGCTGCCTTTTCGCAGAATTATTGTTAGTCAAATGTTTCATTTCCCAACCGTTTCAATTCCCAACTCACAATTTTCTGTGAAACCAAATTTTTTTCTCAGTTTATTTTCTTATGCTTTTATAAAACACAGTAGGTTAGGTTAGGGTTGTTTTATGAAGGTTCCGAAAAAAACATGGTTTCATAAAAAACCAGAGTTGGGAAATGAAACAGTTTGGCAAGTGAAACAGTTGGGAATCGTAAGTTGGGAAATGGCAGAGAACCATTTATTTTATCTGGTTTTTCCTAGGAACTTGAAATTTAGTATGATGGTAGCTCTTAAAAGCACAACCAATAATAACCTAACCATAGTAAAGTTGGAAAACCCCCGACTTTGTCACTTCAAAGTTCAATATCTCAAAAACGGCTGAGCCGATTTTGATAAAACATGTCTAAGAACTATCGCTAGAAACCCTGCTTTCAAATAAAAACCGCATTCAAATCGGTTCATCCGTTTAAGAGCTACGGTGCCACAAACAGAGAGACACACACACAGACACAGATAGCGGTCAAATCAAATCCATCTTTTTGCGTCGGGGTTTAAAAAGAAAAGATTTTAAAATAGTAAATACATAGATAATAACAATTATAACAACAAATGCTATACCCTACCAGGGTTCATGTTAACTTTAAGAGCTTATGTTACATGTATGCAATATATAAATAAATAAAATACTGAAAATGACCTTTAAAATTATCTCTCACTGCGTACGTTTTGCTTAGAGGAGAGGCTCGGCTCTGCCTACATTTAATATTTATAGACACCTACAAATTTGTATGGAACCCTCGGTGCGCGTGTTCAACTTGCACTAATCCGGTTTTTTCTTAATACTTAATAATAATTAATTTTGGACTATTATTGCTGTCTTGGCCTAGTGGTTTGACCTATGGCCTCTCAAGCAGAGGATCGTGGGTTCCAACGCCGGCTCGCCTCTCTGAGTTTTTCGAAATTCATGTGCGAAATTACATTTGAAATGTACCACGAGCTTTACGGTGAAGGAAAACATCGTTAGAAAACCTGCGCGAACCTGCGAAGCAATTCAATGGTGTGTGTTAATTCCCAATCCGAACTGGGCGCGCGTGGGAGTTGTTCTGTGAGGATGCCTGTGCCCAGGAGTGGGACGTATATAGGCTGGGATGATGATGATGATGATAATGATTGCTGTCTTAATCTTGAGAAATTCGACTTTGTTGGTAAATTCTACGATCAAGTGAAGACAGGTTTCTTCAATATTATCACACCTTTTGTAAATTTAATTCTTTGACACCCGAGATGGGTTGGTTTCATTAAAATTTCTCGCTCGGGTCGGGACCGTTTACATAAAAATGCATTTATTCTTACGAGCTTTATTAATGCAATTTCACACGTTTTCATTTAGCTGCAGTGAAATATTTTAGCCTGAATGCTCTTTTGGACCTTCTGAGCAGTCAAATTTGATACCAGTAAATTTTAGGGTTCTTATCTCCTGTGGACTTTCTGGTGCTAATGTCGTTTTGACATCCAATTCTTTTGCCAAGGAAAAGGAATTTTGGAAACGATGGATTGATTATTAAAAGATTCCATCTTGGTAAATGAGCTGGTGACCTTAGTGGTTTGAACTATTGCCTCTCAAGCAGAAGCGTGGGTTCAAACCCAGGCTCGCTCTGAGTTTCACGAAGTTCAAGAGGAAACGAAAAGTTTGAAGACAAATTAAATTACCAACGAATATTGCAAGTAAATAAAGGTGAATAAAAATCTATCGTCTGGTAGCATGTTTGAACAGTTGTTGCTCTGAAGATGAACTCTGGTTGAGTTCGAAACATGTCAGTATAATATGATGGTGATAGTTGCACATTAATATTTTTTTAAATAGACGAACCTAGCTACCATAACGTCGCATTTGAGCAAAGTATTGTTTTTATAGTGCAAAGTTACGCCTGATTCAATAAATGAAAAAAAATTGTAAAAAGAAAGTTGCAAGAAGCAGCTTACTATTAATGTATAAGCTAACTTTGGAACTATATTATCCTGTTAAACCTCACTAGATAAAATGAACGGCGGAAATAAACGCTCCCAATATAACTTCGATACTTGCCAATAAGTTTTCCAATAGCTCCTACAAATTATTATCTCCTTATACCTACTTCCTTGCAGAAGTTTCTTTGCTCTAGTATTTTTAGGGTTCCGTACGTCATCATCTGATATGACCATGACTGCTATAGGCATATGACATATGACCAAGTATTATAATACTAAGGGTCAGTTTCATTATCGACTAACTTTAAGTGACGGATATCAGTGATGCCGTCTCTGTTTGTTTTGTCCGAATAAACAAAGACGGCATTACTTTTATCTGACACTTTAAGTTAGTCGACGAGTGGTGAAACATGTCGTTAAAATATACACACAAAACATCACGCCTGTATTCCCAAATGGGGTAGGCAGAGCACACGAAACGTTACCGCTTCGGAGCCACTTTTAGCAATTTTAGGTTTTAAGTTTGACAAAAACGGTACAATAGTGACAGGTAGCTAGCCTGTCGCCTACGGTATACCATAACCTATATCCTCAGTCGCATCTTACGACATTCACGGAAGAAATGGAGACGACGTAACGGAACGGAATGGTGACGTGGGATCGGACGTAAAATATACTTAGTCATTAAAAAGGTGTTCCCATACAAATTGCCGGGAACCTAAAACCTCAACCGGCAACCTAAAGATCATCGTGGCGTTCTAAGGGAGGCCTTTATTCAACAGTGGACGTCTTAGCTGATGATGATGATGATGGCGAACACCCCATTTATTTTTAATCGTTTCTTAAACACGAGAGAAAATTACTTTTCCGTCTCTATCCCTGCCCCCGAAGTCCGGCGAAAGTTTTATTAAAATCGGTCCAATAATCGACTTTTTCTCAACTCGCTAGTCGGCTTGATTATGAGAAGGTAAAATATTCTCGGCAGCGGCTGTTCATAAAAAAAAAAAGAAATTTTATAACTTTTAATGTAAATATGACATCTGGTACTCGGGATGTGATAGAGAGTGGTTAATACCGTCTGAATCTTTTTCAAACAGAATTAAAATGCACCTAATTTAAATGACTACAATAGGTTGTAGTTCTGTTTTGATAAAATCTGTACCTATAGGATCACGTCGTAAATTCTTGTTCTTACACAAAAGGAAGCTTTAAGGGTGAGGCCAAACGAAACGTAATTTTTTGAGTTGTGACTGTAGTTTGGGAATTTTTGGTCCCATAATTACTTTTAATCTTGATATTTTATAGGATTTTCTGAGTTTTTCGAAATTCATGTGCGGAATTACATTTGAAATTTACCACGAGCTTTGCGGCGAAGGAAAACATCGTAGGAAACCTGCACAAACCTGCGAAGCGATTCAATGGTGCGTGCGAAGTTCCCAATCCGCACTGGGCCCGCGTGGGAACTATGGCCCAAGCCCTCTTGTTCTGAGAGGAGGCCTGTGCCCAGCAGTGGGACGTATATAGGCTGGGATGAATGAATGAATGAATGAATTTTATAGGATCGGCATAAAATCTCGTACCTGGTTAAAAAAGCCGCGGGTTCACGGTGGATGCAAGCCTTTTTTTTTCAACCGAAGCAACTGGAGGTCTATGGGGGGAGGCCTATATCCAACAGTGGACGTCCTACGGCTGAGATGATGATGATGATGGATAAAATCTCGTAATTTCAACCGCCCGTGGGAATTTAGATAAATCCCGGAATTTAAATTAAACTGTCTGATCTAATGATCTTTTTTTCTTATCTATAAAGGTATGTCCGTTGTCTAGCAACCATGTTACAAGCTTTGCGTTGTTTGGGGCTTGGTCAGGTAGGGGGGATTTACACCAAATTTGTTCCATGATCACTGATGATGACATGATGTTGTTCACTGTATGATGACCTAATGGTCCCAAAGGATGATCAGCGCCGTTCGCAAGACTGGCAGTTGGCTGATTCGGAACCATTTTGTGACACGCGCATTTTTTTTGTTTCATTTTTGTCCCACGTTGTTGTCACGAATAACTGCTTTCTTTTTTTTTCATTCCAATGGTTTATGCGTACAAAGCTATGAGTAAAGTCAAGTCTATATATTTAGTCAATTTTGACGACCGGATGGCCAAGTGGTTAGAGAACCTGAAGCTTGAGGTTCTAGGTCAGATATTACTATATAATACGATATAATATGTATTTAAGTAGGTATGTATTTATCTAAAGAAGCATGTTCCATGCTGCACGTTGTTTCTCCGTTGCCTAGTATCCATAGTAAAAGCTTTGCTTAGTTTGGGACTAGGTCAATTGGTGTCAAGTGTCCCATGATATTTATAGGTATTAATTTATTTTAATTAAAAATATCGAAGTCGTTTTATCCTCTCCTAATTCATCCAACAACCTGAGCCAAAAGATCTCATCTACGATTGTTATTAACTTTTTTAGTTTTCTCTCATAACTCGGTCCAGTTCGGAATAGGACTTATTATAAAACCCAAAGCGGGTCGTTTCGTATCGAAAAATTGGATTTCAAGTTCTCAAACATTCAGTTATATTAGTTTGGAGTTTTTCAATAACTCGAAGGATCTGGCTATTCTCAAGAGATAAATTATTTCCTGAGATATTGGTTATTCAGTTTCTTTTAAGAAGCTACACTCTTGATATAGTGTTCGCGACAGTTGGTTGAGGATAGGTAGTGAAACTGCGTGATGTCCTTCTTGGATAATTGTAGTGATTTCCTTCCACACCGTAGAGCTGGAGTCAGAGTTATATTGTCCATTATTATTTTACAAGGATAGTTTATTGTTTTAGGCGACTCCAGGGCTGGCTGGCACTTACGTCTCGCAAAGATTAAGAATAAATAGTTTAGAGAGGTAATGCGGCCAGTGTTTTAGAGTCAATGCCTGTAGCAGAAAACCTGGACGACATTTATCCCCGACGTAAAAAGAGGGGTGTTATTAGTTTGGCCGCTATGGTGTGTCTGTCTGTGGCACCGTAGCTCTTAAACAGGTAGACCGATTTGAATGCAGTTTTTTTTTTTAAAAGCTGGTTCTCTAGCAATAGGTTTTAGACATATATGGTCAAAAATCGGTTCAGCCGTTTTTGAGATATTGAACTTTGAAGTGACAATGTCGGGGGTTTTCAAATTTGTGTTGGTTAGGTTTAGCACGAGCTTTGCGGTGAAGGAAAACATCGTGAGGAAACCTGCACAAACCTGCGAAGCAATTCAATGGTGCGTGTGAAGTTCCCAATCCGCACTGGGCCCGCGTGGGAACTATAGCCCAAGCCCTCTTGTTCTGAGAGGAGGCCTGTGCCCAGCAGACGACGTATATAGGCTGGGATGATGATGATGTTGGTTAGGTTATTACTTTGTAGTTTTTAACCCCCGACGCAAAAAGAGGGGTGTTATAAGTTTGACCGCTATGTGTGTCTGTGTGTCTGTCTGTGGCACCGTAGCTTTTAAACGGGTGAACCGATTTAAATGCGGTTTTTATTATTTAAAAGCAGGTTTTCTAGCGATAGTTCTCGGACATGTTTTATCAAAATCGGTTCAGCCGTTTTTGAGATATCGAACTTTGCAGTGACAATGTCCAACTTTTCCAACTATTTGTTGGTTAGGTTAGGGTATCGTTTAGCTTATATTCAGCTTTTGTTTTCTAATAGTTTTCTCTCTGTGTACCTGTTTTCTGTATCGCTTACTATTTCTGGTGTACAATAGAGTCATTGTATTGTATTGTTTTGTATTGCCAGAAGTTTATTGCTGGCTTTGAAATTAGGACGTATTTAAAATTGATTTTATTTTGAACTATCACCGTTTTCCGAAATCATCATCCCAGCCTACGAGTATAATACACGCCACTGCTTGGCGCAAGCCTTTTGCCCAGAATGAAGCTTTGGCCGTAATCTCCACGCGGGTTCAGTTCAGATAGGGTACTTCACACATCCCATTGAATCGCTTCGTAGGTTTGTGCTCACGGTGTTTTCCTTCATCGTAGGGCTCTGTTTCCACCAGAATTGGCATTGGTCTCAAAAAACAATGTTAATTTCCTTTGGCTGACGTAGGTCATGTTCTAGGTTAGTCATTTTATGAGTAGGTCATGTTCTAGGTTAGTCCTTTTATGAGTAGGTCATGTTCTAGGTTAGCCCTTTTATGAGTAGGTCATGTTCTAGATTAGTCCTTTTATAAGTAGGTCATGTTCTAGGTAAGTCATTTTCTTGGTAGGTCATGTTCTAGGTAAGTCATTTTCTTGGTAGGCCATGTTCTAGGTAAGTCATTTTCGGAGTAGGTCATGTTCTAGGCAAATCATTTTCTTGGTCGGTCATGTTCTAGAAAAGTCATTTTCTGAGTAGGTCATTATCTAGTTAAGTCATATTTTTTTTTCATAAAATAGGCGAATTTAAGACAATTATTTGAAGGATTTTGGTTTAAGTGGCGTTTTATTTATTTTTTACCCTATTTAGAAGTTACCGGAATTATAACTAACCATAGTTGCCACGGCGTTAAAAACTACGTTTTTCGTTGCCCATCACAATTATTTAAAAAAATGTAGTGTCTTCTGTCACCCGGCAGTGTTAGAATTAGGCGGTTTAGTTATATTACATATAATAACCCGGATAACTCACGTCTTAAATCGAGTTTAGCTCGACATGTTTCGGGCTAATCCGTAGCCCTTCCGTCTTCGGAGCAACGCGACTCAGCGGCTGCTGCAACACGCGCACTGCGCGCCGCCGCTCTGCTCGCGCGACTCAGGCGCGGTTTAGTTATATACGATCAATTAGTATTTTTTTACAAAAATGTTATAAAATGATTCAATAAACGTATTCCTCGAAATGGTTTTAGAATTAGACCACATTGTAAAAAAGTGATCAATGCCAGTTATGCGGGGAATATGTTTTTCATGAACCAATAGAAATGCATCATTTACCTCGCCTCGCTCTGATCAGCTGTTTCCACCAGAGATGTGCTGTGCGAGGATACGAGTAGATAAATGAAGCGTTTCTATTGGTTCATGAAAAACATATTCTTTGCATCAGATCCTCGCACATCATTGCTGGAAACGCACCGTAAAGCTCTTTATAAATTTCAAATGACCGCTCATAAATTTCGAAAAAGTCAGAGATGCGAGTCCGGATTTGAACCCACGATCTACTTGAGAGGCCGAAATGACTGGGATTCGTCTACCTTAGCTCCCAGTTGGCATGCAGTCGAGCTCTAATGAGTTGGCAATGCCTCACTTTGTTACTTGCCTCGCCTGGCAAAAATCGGTCAAGTGCTACCTAGTCGTACTCGACTTGTTCTCGTCAAGTAACTAAGTAGCGACACGGTTTCAAAGGCCTTTGACGTTTGTACGTTTGAGTTTTGTTTCCGGACGACTGGTTAGTAGTGGTTAGGCAATCTGATTATAGCTTGAGGTCCTAGGTTTGATCCCCGGTCGGGGCTGATATTTGTGTGAAAAAAAGAAAGTTTAAGCTCGGGTTTTTGATGTGTTATATATATTCTAAGTAATAGCCAACCAAAGTACCTATATCATATTAAATAGGTATGCCAAATTTCAAGTCAATCCGGCTACTGGAAGTGGGTCAAAATTAATTTGCAAGATTTGACGCGAACATACATTGCAATAAAAAGTTTGTATAATGAAGTTAAATTATCTGTCTAAATTTCACCTAAGTAGGTATCTTCGTAGCTTCAAAGTCACTGTTTAAAAACACAAAAGCCCCTTTGATTTAAAGAATGGACTCAAGAATAGGCCCGAGGCAATTCTAATCTCATTTCATACTTACAGCTAATAAATTTCACGCTTGGCATATAATTTGTAACTTTGCCAATGCCCGGGGCGGACCGATCCGCCTTGTCGAATCGGATTTCAATCTTCCGACAAATTTAAGGTTATTTTTCACTGTACAACCTGATTTTCAGTATCCGGTTATGACTACCAATAGTAAAATGAATAATGAATGAAATCACACATAGACTGGTGCAAGTTTTATAATTATCGTACATTTTGTTAACCATTCTTTCTGATGAATTAATATTCCGGAATTTTTATTATTATTTACTAACTTATTTATGGTCGTTAAACCGCATCACGGTGTCACAGTTTGTATCGACGCTGCATTCCGCAATAGCTGTAAAAAACAATATTGATGCTTACTAAAATTTACATCGTGGTAAATGACTTGGCTTAGCGTTTCATATACCACCCTGATATCGTGAGATTATAGGAACAAAAGTTATTCATGTAGGTACGAGTAGACGGAGTAGATATGTCATTCCGAAACCCTTTCAGCTCCTTTTGTACTTTATGTAGATTGTAGAACTAGGTATGTGTTTTTCGTACCATTTTGTTGCTCAGAATAGCACGGACCCGTCTGTTCCCGTGGGTGTCGTAGGAGGCGACTGAGGTATCTAATGTGAAAATGCTAAAGTCATTCCTACAGCTCTCATACGACAAGAGCACTGAGTTCCCTGGCACGTTTAAACGCTTTATTGTACGAAGAGTGCCTGTTGGCAACGGCGACCGTATGCAACGTGTTATTTTTTTTATTACCGTTAATTGTATGGGAACAATAACAGGGCAAATGAAGGTAATTTTTCCAAGGCACTAGTGAGTAGTGGGCGTACTTTTAAACAGATAGGTAATCAAGAATTAAGATAATTAATTATGCGCAGAGAAACAGTGTTATTGCTCTGAATTTATTATGTCATTGTTTTAAAGTCCGTAACCAAAGTGTTTTTAATTTATTTAGCAAAAAAGGTTTAAGAAGTCAGTTCTTTTAATGTCACTCATATTTATACAAATTTACCTTTACAATGACTGTGAAGCTACCTATATTATGTATAAAAAACATGCCCGAGAAAATGTGTATGAGTTAATGTCACGAAATGAAGACATGAAGTTTATCATTTATTGTTCCCTACATTACTTCTTGACTCAAGGCCAATAGGGAATGTATAAAAATCCATTATTGTGCGCTGCTATAACTTTGTAAATGCTTACTAAGATTAAACTGAAAAAGGAAAAATGCCAAACAGCCTACCACTAATAGACTCTGTTAGCATAGTTACGACATTAAAATAAGAAAAAGTCCATGGTACTATATTTCTGTGCGTTTAACCATAGTGCTCGAATAGCTTGTTCAAATGGCAGTTTGAAAAATATTAAAGGCAGAAAATTAACTTTTATTTACCTGATTTCCTAGTACTTATTTTAAAATTAATATTTCCTTACATTGTTTGAGAAAAGCACTATACAATCCTCGGCCAGAACGGTGATTGCTGGACTTGTTTTATCCCAAAATGTCTAACCCAAACTCGTCCATCAATCCCTTACTTCATGGCCTCTGCAGTAATGAACTATTTTTAGATTTAGCCAAAAAGTTAATTACCACGTTTCTCTATCAATGAACTGAGCCGCCTATATCGAAGTAATCGGAAATCATGATAACACGGTGTAAGTATACTCTTACATTTATTTTCTTATATAAAGGAGAACTAATTTGGGATTAAGTATTCGCGGTAGTTCCTTTGGCTATTCCTTCGAAGGAAGTGTTGCGTTTTTTTTTCGCATTAGTTCCTACACCAGAGATGAAGGAAGAACTGCGTTCATTTTTTCGCCCTTGTTCCTTTGCAGGAACTGAAGGTGCTACTGCAAAAGGTGCAAAGGCGAAAAAATAAACGCAGTTCTTCTTTCATCTCTTGTGAAGGAACTAGTGCGAAAAAACCGCAAAGTTCTTTTGAAAGGAACAGCCAAAGGAACTACCGTGAACAATCCCATTTGAGATCGCGTTAGTGTTTTTCAAAGAAATTTACATAAGTAACAAGAAAGTTTAATTTCTACAACAACGCTGCGTATACGTATCTCACACTTTGCATATTAAACGACGGATTCCTAATTAGTATGGTAATGTGAATCTTATTTAAACAGAACTCGGTATTACTAGCTTTGGGTTCAGTAGTACAATTGCGTTCGCTAATATTCAGTTAACGCATGAAATCTGTGGTCCTTGAATTGAGGGATATAGAAATTATGCCGATTAAGAGAAGTCTCTTCATTCCATTCTCCATACAAACGTAGTCCCGGTCTCATTTGAAAACTAGGAAACAGAAATAGATGACATTTTGCAAGTATGGACTAGACGTAATTATCTATGCCTGTGGTTTTTCAGATTTTCATATAAATGTGTAATATCAGAATTATAGGACTTCAAAAGCCGTCAAAAAAAATTATGGTTGGTCTATACCCCCGAGTTACTCGTGCTTCGTCATCGGTTGGTATGAGCGTGCCTTTACAGAGTGATGTTGTTAGTGTTGTGTGCTACCCTACATTTGCCAGTCGGAATAAAAATGACGGTAAAAATCCGGGTAGTTGTGCGCCGGTGTCGGTTTCGTCGGGAAGTCGCGCGAGCAGAGCGGTGGCGCGCAGTGCGCGTGTTGCGGCAGCCGCCGAGTCACGTTGCTCCTAGGAAGAAGGGCTACGAATTAGCCCGAAACGTCGAGCTAAACCCGATTTAAGACGTGACTTATCCGTTACAATATTATTTAATATGTCAAACTTGATTATGCAGCTGCGTTCGCTGATTTGAACAGCACAGCGAAGTCCCTACAGGCGCTTCCGACGGCATCACATTAAATTACTGGCTTGTACATGAGATTACATGGCGTGTAATTTGACTTTACAACACGGTTCGATAGTATGTTGTACATGTTACAAGTAGGTAATTGTAGTAGGTTAGATTCAGCCGCGACTTCGTCCGAACAGAATTCGTAGAATAACATACAATAGGGATGTTTGACACCGCCAATCAACTGACGTACTTTTTATGAGCTGTCCAAACACAATTAGAGAATAGAATAGAGTTGCAATGGCAATAGCGACACTTAATTGTACAAAATAATGTAAATTGATTAATTAATAAATATTATAATTAAGTATAAGTCGCTATTTGTTCGCCAACTCAATCAACTAACTATTTATTTGTTTTAAAGCAACAAAAAATCTAATTTTACAGTAAATCCAAAATTAGTCTGGTTTTCAGACCGTCGTTTCCCTCTCGCTCTCGTATTAAATAGTATAAGTGTCAAAGGGACCGCACGACACGAACTTCGAGTTTCGTAGTAGCCCAGCTGGCTCTTTTTGTAGCCCAAAGGTATCATTAGATTTGTCATAACTATCGGAGTAGCATAGGGTATAGTATTCAAAATGGCGTCCGCAAAACAAAATTTGCAGGGGAGGGTTTATATTTTATTTAGCAATAATATGCGTATCAAATGTAGGATAATAATTAGCCCATTCTAAATGCGAGCTGGGTACGATTTGGAATAAGTTACTTAAATTCTAACATTTATACCCCAATAGAAGCAAAATATGACGACGGTATGATGCACTTACTTATTGTACTTTGACCATCTTTTGTACCATGTTCTAAGAAATAAACAGATTCTGATTATTATTATTGTTAGAGTTCTAGTCTAGATTATTAGAATTGTTTTTTTTTCTTTTTTTTTAATTTAAAACCTAAAATTGCTAAAAGTGGCTCCGAAGCGGTAACGTTTCGTGTGCTCTGCCTACCCCATTTGGGAATACAGGCGTTATGTTTGTGTGTGTGTGTTTGTTATTTTTTAAGGCTGTCGCGTTTTTGGTTTCTTTAATTATTATTTTTTTAGACTGTCGCGGTCATTACTAATTTTATGACTTAAGTTCGGGTTTTGTTCCAAGTACCTTGCGTACTGGAGAATTGCGGGTATGCTGGCGACAGTTATACCAGCATACCCGCAATTCTTCAGTCGTCTCGTGATCGTGGCGCATGCACTGTGCCGAAATATCGAGCTTCTCCAAAATCAAGGTACGCGGAATAAAACCCGAATTTAAATCATACAATTATTTTTTTGGTAGTAGATGTCACTCAAAAACGTATTTTCTGACTGCTACTAAGACCGTTGGCGGTTAACAGACAGTCTAGAGTAACACCTGAACCAATCAATCATCTAAAGGTTTTGTGGTAAGGTTGTCTGTCTGTAGTAACCGTGTGTCCAGAGCTATCGCGCGTTAAATAATGTCCGGTGATACTGCAGTTGCATCTCGCGTCTGACGTAACGCATTTCACATTTCACGCCCCTGGCCGCGGACTTTCTTCTCGGAATAATCTACTATATGAGATACAGGACATACGGGACTATATGAGTTAGGATTATACGTGATAATACCAGAGATAATATCAGGACAACGAAAAAACCGTGGGATAATGGTTCCAACAATTTCTTTCAATTTGTTTTAAAAGAATTTTTTTTAGGGTAAGAAGGATTTTTTTTGCAATAACACATGAAGTCATAAACAAAATTCCTAATAAAAGGCTTACGAAAACCGTCACCAATAATCAGGATGAAGAAACATGGAGCAAGAAAAACCTGTAACAAGGCTGATCAAGCCTTGTTGATTTTTTACCTCTTACTCATTTCATGCTCCGGTTCGTTTTAAAAATTCAATTCAAAATTTCAATTTTCGAATATCCACTGTACTATCATATTCAGCAGTTTGTTTTTATGTCAAAATTCATTCTCAGCTCAGCAGCCGTACTACTCGTATAAAGACGCTAAAATATCTTATTATTTTGACATTAATACCTATTCGATCACTAATGGTAACAGTTCTCACAGTGCAGTGAATTACATTGTTTTTATAACCAGTTTTATCTCACATTTACAATCAGTTTTACTCAACCATATAAGGGACCTTGAAGGCACAATTGTAAGTCTTACAACATTCATAACTCTTTTAGCTTATTTTACAACTTCCAAATTTATTACTTTTTATATTAAGTTCGTTTTTGTATGCATTGTTACAGGTGCCTTCTATCTTACCTTAAATAAACATCTTTGATGATCATCTTCTACTACGACTTCTTTTACTACGACTTTCTTCATCAACTGTCGCTCCGTATCGCGACAAACCGACCAGTATACAGTCAATTTTTAGGCCGGCACTTAAAAGATCTTGATGTCCAAAACGTAGCTGAAAATGCGGAGAATCGGAGAAGAATCGGAGAGTCGGAGAATCGACGACATGTAAATACTGTAGTCATGGCACTAGTTATACTGATTTGATTACCAAATGGGTCCAGTGCGGTATCGCAAGTATTTGCGACGACTTCATTCACGAATCATGCTCAACACTCGAGCAAGATAATCCAAATTTTTATTCAGGGCCATTTGAGTGCGCATATTGTCAAGTGCAAGATGTTCTCAACTCAGAAGCGCCCCAAGAATCCGCAATCTCAGACTGCGACAGCCACACGGGGATTGATGTTTTTCCTAACAGTTTGGTGAATGACGTGACGTACTATAAACTTGTTGACAGGGGTTATCATGTAACAAGAATGGACTGTATGGAACTGTAATGAATAAATGGCCAAACTATACATCGACAGCTTTACGGTTAACCACGCCTTACATATAATAAATAAGGGCAATATCACATTTTTGGCGTTGAAAAAAAATATTAAGTTTTGCCATAAAGGTGAAAAGAAGTTATTAAGATGTTGGAAAAAATGGAAAATACATCAGCCTATTGGAGAAAACGAAGTCAAATAATACCTATCATAGACCCAAATTACGATCCAAATATGTTCAACATGTTTGTCATAAAATATATGCCGTTTTTACCGCTTTGGAGCAATTTGCTAAAGAATAAGAGAACAAGTAATGCTTCAGCGGAAAACTATTTTGGATTCGCAATTGATTCGAAAATTGATTTCAGACACCAAAGCAATAACACATGAAGTCATAAACAAAATTCCTAATAAAAGGCTTACAAAAACCGTCACCAATAATCAGGATGAAGAAAAATGGAGCAAGAAAAAACGACCCGCATACAGTCAATTTTTAGGCCGGCACTCAAAAGATCTTGATATCCAAAACGTTGCCGAAAATGTGGAATTAGTCGGAGAATCGAGGATATTATTATGTAAATGCTGTCGTCATGGCACTAGTCATACTGATTTGATTACCAAATGGGTCCAGTGCGATACTTCTTCTTCTTCTTCTTCTTCAACCTTGATCTACCCAATGCTGAGTAAAGGTCTCTTCCATTTTAGACCATTCTGTGCGGTCGTGAGTTTTCCGCATCCAGTCCTTCCCAGCCACTCGCACAAAATCGTCCGTCCATCTTGCTGGAGTGCGATACTTGCGATGACTTAATTCACGAATCATGCTCCACACTCGAGCAAAATAATCCAAATTTTTCTTCAGGGCCATTTGAGTGGGCATATTGTCCGTACGCAATGAGGGCTATCGCGTATGAATTCGCCACTAGAGGCGCTAGTGTAGCGTGAGGTCTCCGAAATGTCAAATCTCATTGTTTTTGGGTGCGCTACGCGGGTTTATTTATAATTAGAATAATTTGCAATATCTGAAATTAATTATGGCAAATATGCGTTCCGGGGCAATAAATGTCTGTGTTTTGAGACAGTTTTGTCTTTCGGAAACCTTTGTCCTCCCTTTTTTCCGAACAGAACGGGGACTATATGCAACACTGTGGCATGCTCGATATTTTTATGGTACGGTTTTAAGGTGTATTAAATATGATTTTAATCTAAACTTTGTTTTCACGCCTGTAATAACAGACTTTGAAAGCCATACTTAAAAACCTCACGCAACAGTGCGCCATCTAGCGAGATAAAAAACGATAGCCCTCATTGTATTCCCCGTATTTTTAATTCTGTGGTTGCAGTCGACTATTTTAAGGTAGGGAGTAGTTTAGCCTCCATTCTCGGCACGTACGGCGTGCCACATTTATAACGGGCTCGCAGGAAGTGAATCCGAACGGGTCCTGAGACGCTGTTTAAACTCGTCCCAGATGACGTCATAAATCTACGTCGGGCGACGCTTTCTTTGAGACGCTGAGGTTTGGTCTTTGAGATTTTTTGCCTACGACAGAACGAAGAAGGTATATGCGTTTAGGATGAGAGGTTGTTTCTGTTTGGCTTTGGTTTGCAAACGGGAATAATAGCTTCTTGCATTTTTTAAGAACTTCCCTATTCAAGGTTGTCATTACGATTAAATGTTTATTTGGGCATAGTACGATTCAAACAAGTGTTTTAAGTAAGTATTAAAATTCCAAACTAGTTTCAGCAAGTTTTTTAAGGACTTATGTAACTGCTTGTTTTCAACGATTTAATTTAATATTCTATTATCATTTCATGGATGTGATGTGTGTGTGTGTGTGTGTATGTGTGTTGTATTGTGTGGATGTGGAAGTGCCGGCTAAACACCAGCAGATGTTCTTGCACTCCGAATTCTGGCCGGAAGGCGTGGTTTTCCGTCGCTTTAGGATTTCTAAATAACTTTTTTTCGTTATGTATTTTGTGTCTTTTTTGTGTTCTTTTGTATAATTTTGAATTTTACAGCGCATTGATTTTACTGTAATGCTGTAATTTTGAATTGACAAATAAATAAATAAATAAAATTATACGTGTGTTTTATTGGGTTTTTAATGGTTGTATTTAGTTTTAGCGGTTTTGGTGCCGCGCATTGAGCAATTACTGGAACCCGTGACCAATCACAATAGTTTTTGCATGATAGTTCTTTTGTTAACTACACTTTACTTTTCCTACTTTATGTAAGTTCTAAATAAAATCTGCTAACATACCTTATTAACTCGTAAAAAACAGTAGTACCTACTTAAATATTTATTGGTACCTAATAACATTTTTTTTTTTTGGATGCCAATAACTGATTAGTTTACCCTATGTGAAAATAGTCTTTAGAAATGTTTGTTGTAAAAAACATAACCCTCCTTCGGGGAGTCGGGTAAAAACGACACCGAAATCGACTACTATACACACTCTGTACAGTCAGCAACAAAAATGTATACGTTTGAAGTGCCAAAAATATGTCATACAGGACTTTATTGCCTGAACATTAAGGTCGTGTCGTGTATACAATTTTTTACACTTTGGCTGTATTCATATCTTTGGTGCTGACTGTACACAGCCTGAGTTGCCTGTGTTTGTTTTTTGATCAGCTGCACATTTCCCGCGGTAGATGGGGCAGTAATCGTTTTAACAACATAACCCCGATCCAGTACACAAGTTGGCTGCGTACGCCAGGATCTCACATTGTTAGGGCTGGCACCATAATGGTATTTAAAATAGGCAATTTAAATCTGGTACAAACGCCGAAGTACAATTCAATGACTCTTTATTGAACACCAACACCTAGTAAGCAGTACAGAAAACACAGGTACATAGAGATTTTGAAAGGTAAACAATAGACGGCCTTCTTGCTTCAGAGCGATCTCTTTCGGGCAACCTTTACAATGGACTGAAGCAAGAAATAGATCTGCAAGAAAAAGTGTACAAATGGCATTACATTGAAACAATCAAAATCAATACGTTTATTTTGTAAGCAGGATGCAAAGGGCACTTTTACATATCGCATACCAACATCTAAAGTGGTATCAGATCAAGATAATGCACCATTTTAATTTAGACCTACACACTTGCTGTATTACTTTGAGTTGACGCCTTTTCAATCTAGATAGCTTCTTTTTAAAACTGTCAGCGCTGTCAAAAAGGCCATCTGCCCAGAAGAATGTGCCGCATGAAACATAACATAACTTGAAGTAAAGTAAAAGCAGAAAGATAGTAATCATAAATAAGTATAATGTTAATAATTAAACTTTTAATAAGTACAAGTTCTTTTTGTTAATGTACAGTCGAAGGCATAAATATTTATACAGCCATAGCGTCAAATATATGATATATCGAACTTATGGTCAGTGGCACAAAGGTGTATAAATATTTTTGACATCTTGGTAACGTATATATATTTATGCCCTTGACTGTACGAGCTTAGTATCAGTACCTTCATATGTACGAGTATACTACATTTTATCGATCCCACCACAGGAAGTAGATCAAAATGACCTTTTAAGGTTTGACCCAAACAAAAAATAATACATAACAACAAACAGGGCAAGCTAAATAAAAGCATGTAAACAAAACTACAAGAGTTGCACGTTTAATTTTACAGGAATGTGGAGTCCCTTATGACTTATTACAGATTATGATAAAATTTAAGTAAATTTGTATCTACGTTAAGTGAAAGAGTAAAATGATCCCACTGTAAAAAAAAACCCTAAGGCTACGAAGACTTGTGGCAACCCTAAGAACTGCTTACGCGTGGTTACCCTCGTCAGTTAACCCTCGATGCTAACTGCCTGTCACTGGATGAGATTAAGGATGAATATATTCACAACATGGCAATGGGATGGTCAGAATCTAATGATTTTTCAACAGCAATGCAAAGACTTTGTAATAACTTATACTTTGTCAAATATTTTCTACTTTAAAAAGGTATCAGTAATAGGTATAATCGGTCATTTCTTCTATCAATTTATGCTTCGGAAAATTAAGTACGACGACGAGCGAAGCCAAAAGGACTGTTAGGTTCAATGAGGGCTTTCGTTTTTTGTCTTTCTAGATGGCGCCACTGTTGCGTGAGGTTTTTAAGTTGGCTTTCAACGTCTGTTATTCCGGGTGTGAAAACAAAGTGTAGATTAAAATTCATATTTAATACACCTTAAAACCGTACCATAAAAATATCGAGCAACCACAGTGTTGCGTAGTCCCGTTTTTTTCGGAAAAAAAGGGAGGACAAAAGTTCCCGAAAGAAAAAACTGTCTCAAAACACAGACATTCATGTAGGATCGTAAAAAATGAAGAAAAGGCACTTTTTATAGTAAAATAAAATATAATTATAAATTTTCAAAATAACTAAATCAAATCACGTCTTTCGTCTTTTCGTCGCTTAGCAATTCCCCCCGTTCTACATTTAAACTCAAAATACACCTGCTGCTTATTCATTCTTCCTCTGTCACTCACATACACTCACATCTCATGCTATCTCTTACACTCTTCATACGTCATGATTACACTCCTTTCCACTCATCCTACAGTCGGCCCTCCTGCATTTAGTCTGCCCTCAGACTACACAACATAAAGCTCTGAAACTAACTTAATTAACTCTATTATCTTCCCTCTACATCAACAAAATAACTTAAAATTCAACTGTAAAACAAAACAACTTAAAACATCTGACTACAACAGAGAACAATAAAACACTAAATTAAACAATAAAATCTGCAGTAAAGTAAATTCTACCTCCTAGTCATATCAATCATGTCAGGTACTATGTGAAATTGAGATGTTCTGAGTACCTATAGTCATCAACTTCTTTTTTGGTTTTGGCATCTGGTATGGATCTAAGTATTCGGACTTACGATTTATGCCTGCTTGAGACTGAGTACGTGTGACCTCCACCAAGTCATTCTCGTTGTATGTAGTGCTCTCTTTTCTTCTATGGCAATGCTTTCTGTTATCTTTCTTGGTAGTCTTTCTGTAATCTTCTCGGTTCAACATGTTACTTTCTTTAATTTTCTGGTCTAATAACTCGTAAATTTCATGATCTTCTTTTAATTCATTCTTTGCACTTTTCTTAGCTGAAGTAAACGCTTGTTGTTCCTCTTTTAATTTCTTAATCTCTTCCTGTAAAATTCTCTTTTCTTCTTCCAATGCCTCAATTTTGGTTATGTAGGTCTCCTTCTCAATCTCCTTCCTTGGGGTCAATCGTTTGACGTTGCAGATTGGCTTTAGCGTTACATCATTGTTTTTCATCAACACGACACAGTGTTGTAAAAATTCCTGACCCAGAATCATAGAGTAAGGCATAGCATCTTTCGGAACAACATGAAATAGAACATCATCGTACCATTGTCCGTCGATCTCCAATCCAAATTTTAGTTGCCCATAACATTTCACTTCGTTGGCACCAAACCCCGTCAGAATTATTTCACTTTTGTACAATTGGGGCGTGCCTAACGTGTGATAACAGTCTTCGGATATCAAATTTAAGTCGCTTCCCGAATCTATTAAAGCCTGCACAGTCGCATAGAATACTTTTATTTCTTTTGTCGGTTTTTTAACTGAAAAACTTCGATTACTACTCACATTCATAATATCCGCCGGTTTTGTTGTGACATCCGTTGTCAAACAACAATCTGTCATCTTACTAGGGCAGTGACTGCAATTAGTGCAACCGTAAAAAGATTTTTTCGGTGCGCCGCTAGTGTTGTGCCAATTTTTCTCAATACTGCCAACACCGCCTTTTGTCGCTGTCTTTGCGATGCTGTTACCGCCTGAAGTTCCGGCTGTCTCCTTCAATGACATCTTGCAATTCGGTGCGATATGGCCGAAGTCGTTGCACTTAAAACACTTTAAGCCCTTTTCCTTATGCGGACATTCGGCTGATGCATGATCCATCTCTCCACAGCTGTAACATCTTGAAACACGCTGATTTGTGCTGTCTTCACGTTTCGATCTGATTTCTTTATTCACCCGTAATGTATTTTGCTTCAACTGTTCGTAAATTTTCAACTTTTCTTTTAGGTCAGAATACGTCGTAACGCCATACAGCATGATTTTATTAAGTTCGTCGTCTTTTATGCCTTCCACAATATATTTTATAGCGACATAATCTGCCATCTTGCCTCTCTTACCAAGTTCCTTCATGATCAAAAGATAATCGAGACATGACTCATTGCTTTTCCGGTGTCTGGTACTCATGATTTCGTGGATCGTCTTTTGGTCAATCTTGTCGGGAAATTCTTTGATAATAGCGACCTTTAATTCCGCCCATGTTTTGAAGGTACGTTCCGATCGGAACCACAGTAATGCCGTACCTGCCAAAGAACGTCTCGCCATCAGAAGCTGTTGCACTGGGGTCCAACCGAATATTTCAGCGTTGTCGTCAATTTCTTCTGCCCATCTTTCCGCGCTGTAGGTCTCATCTTGCCCCGTAAATTTCTTTATCAGACCTTCTGTCAAATGCAAATTCGAACCGCCGCCATTGTAACATTCCTCGAAATTGTCTTCACAATCCCGTTGCCGTCCCGATGATGACATGGTTAAAATTGTCGTCTTTAAATTGAAAATAAATTCGTCTTCACGTCTTCTTAGTTCTTAGTCACGTCGTATGTCTCAGTTCGTTCTTCCGTCGTATAAAATTTGCCGATTATTTTCTTCAATTATTTTTTGATCGATCCCGGACGAGCCCCCAAAATTGTAGGATCGTAAAAATTGAAGAAAAGGCACTTTTTATAGTAAAATAAAATATAATTATAAATTTTCAAAATAACTAAATCAAATCACGTCTTTCGTCTTTTCGTCGCTTAGCAATTCCCCCCGTTCTACATTTAAACTCAAAATACACCTGCTGCTTATTCATTCTTCCTCTGTCACTCACATACACTCACATCTCATGCTATCTCTTACACTCTTCATACGTCATGATTACACTCCTTTCCACTCATCCTACATTCATTGCCCCGTAACGCACAATTGCCATAGTTAATTTCAGGTAATGCAAAATATTCACAAAATTATTCTAATTATAAAAAATCCCGCGTAGCTCAGCCAAAATCTATGAGATTTGACATTTCGGTGACCTCACGCTACACTAGCGCCTATAGCGGTGAATTTACACGCGATAGCCCTCATTGCGACTACAACGCGCGAGCGGAGCAAGCGAAGCGAGCATGCCGCAGCAGCGCAGCGACCAGCAAAGCGCCACCTAATTAACTTAGGAAATAATTTGGTCCCTATCAGTGCAGTGCTGGTAATGTGAGATGATTATGTACAGTCAGCTGCAGAGAAAGGGTACCCCCCTGTAACGGCGGTAAGTATGGATTATTATGGTATGGGTAAGTATGGGGACTGTACAAGAATTTTGAGAAGCTCAGAGTCACGCAACGAGCTATGGAAAGAGCCATGGTCGGAGTTTCTTTGCTCGATCTAATCTGGAATACGGAAATTCGCCGGAGAACTAAAGTCATCGACATAGCTCGCAAGTTGAAGTGGCAATGGGTGGGCCACTGCTCGAAGAACAGATAACAGTTGTGGGAGTAAAGTCCTGTAGTGGCGACCACGAACCGGATGACGAAGCGTTGGCAGGCCTATATGGACTGATGGTATCGTGAGCGTTGCGGTTAAACAGTATACAGTCAACGTCATAAATAAGTGATCACTTTTGTACCTTGTCACTTTAAGGTCATGTTTGAAAAGCCATACGAAATTGTGTAACGACTGAAAGCGGCAAGGTACAGAAATGATATTTATGACGTTGACTATACAAACAAGTGGCGAGTTGTCATTCATTGTGATGTTCTAAGGGGGAGGCCTTTGTTCAGCAGTAAAGCCTTCCAGCTGGATGATGATGACATACATAGCGCAAAGTGTTGGCTAGGTTCGACGGTACAGTCACCAGCACCAATATCTGACGCAACAAGCGTGCATAAATATCTGATACGACTCTATTTCTAGGGCCGGAAGGACGTGTCAGATATTTTTGCACGCTCCGCTGTGGCAGATATTAATGCTGGTGACTGTACTACATTAACATTAAAATCCCTATATCGTCGCATATTTAACACATTACTCACGCTTTCACGGTTTTAATTTCCCGATTGTGGGAACGGTTGACAGTTTTATTGCGAACCGCTGCGATCTGTCTGTCTGTCTGTCACGCTGGCTACACTAACTGAATAAAAATAGTGAATACACGTTGGCGTATAAAACGCCGAGCTGTAAATGTTTTGGATATATTCAAAATGACCAATGACAAAAACACTGATAGATAATTTGTAATTTAATGTGAGTTTTTGGAATTTATTTGCCGAATTACGTGTGAAATTTACCATGAGCTCGGTGATCAGAAATCAACGCGAGGAATATACTGCACATACCTGCAAAGAAATTCAATGGTGCGTGTGAAGTTCCCAATCCGAACTGGGTCCGCATGGGAATACCTCTTATTCTGAGAGGATGCCTATATATGATCTGCAGTGGGAGGTAACAAGTTCAAGATGAGCCGTTTCAAATAGACTAGCATTGCCTTGTAGTAACTCAAAATCTTTGCAGAAAACTTTTTTTTTTCAGAATATTAAACACGAAACAATACTTACCAAGCAAACTTCCTTACAGTAGCGTCAGCAGCTTACGAAACATTAATTGACTGACTACCAAACAAAAACATTGTGCGATAACGTAATACCATTGGCGCCTGTTTATCTTCTGTTTCCAAATAATAAACTGCTGAGCAGCCAACATCACTTAACTGCCCAGCTTTAAACATTATATACAAATCCGTCTCCCCAAGGAATCCGCGGCAATCCTCAGCCAAACCAGCAAAACCGACAATGCGTTCATCGAATATCCATTACCCCTGAACACCCAATAACTTGAGAACCAATTCCTGAAGGATTTTGAGGGATTTCCGATGAATTTGATTTGAGGGAAGCAGTCATTCAAATTCTTTAATAATTCCGAGGGTCGGTCTAAGTTAGAAGAGGGTTAGTCAGTTTAAATATATAATACTCTCTATTTTTCTCGATTTTTATTGTACGAGTATAAAATTGTTAAAAGTCATACAGTGACAAGTTGCTAAAGTGTTAAGGTATCTGTGAACTCGGCTGTACTTTAAAACGTCTGGTTTTTTTAATCCCTTTTTTCTATGCCCAGTCTAAAAGTTACGAATAAAGCATACACACATTAAATGAGTTTGCGATGTTTTATACTATTTATATAATTGATTTTCTGTTAGTTTCATTTTCTTCTAAAATCGGCGATGCGCAACCTGTTATGTGCTATTACGAGTGTAAATTAGAAATTAAGTACTAGAGCTACTAAGTAACTTAGCAATACATACGAAAAAAAAGGCTATGGGGTGTCTAAGATTTTCTGTTATTGAATATTCAGGTATAAAACCTAAATAGTCATTAAATTAACTAACCTAATACCTAATTTAATCACTATGTTAATTCAATTCTGATGTACAGTCTAGGGCATAAATAATTAAATATCTATAGGTACAGCCATAGAGTACGTAGCGTTGTGCGTAGCGTATATATGTACGTTACGACGACCTCATAAATATCTATACACCTTTATGCCACTAACCACATATTTATGACCTTGACTGTACGTAGTGAATATAGGTAATCAGTTGTCAAAACAAAGGGAATTGGTCTCTGGTTTGACTTTTGGCTAAGGTTAAAGTTACTTAGTGCAAGCACAAAAAAAAATCACTGATGTTAATTTCTTAAGTCTTGAGCCGAGACCAATATCAGAGGATATCGCATAATTCTATCCTCTCGCTGGGTTGATTGAAATTATTATTATTGATTCCCGGCCACTCGGAACCGTTCGCTTGTAACTGGAGACCGTTATTATTACGGGAATTGGGATAAATTGCCTTTTAACAATGAGGAAATTGCATATTTGCGGTAATAACGTTGCCTATTGGTGTCTTTGACCTTCAGATAACGGTAAGACAGAACGCTACAACCGGCCGATAAAAGAAAAGGATTTTTATCTTGAGTAGAATTTCTAAGAAGCATGGGTCGATAGACGACTTTAATGTTTTAAAATAAACGCATACAGGATCAAATTGTCAATCTTCTTTTTCAGGTTCTATAAAATGTAAAATTTCCTCGTACAATGCCTGGTTAAAGACGCAGGTTTACGGTGGACGCAGGTCGCTTCCAACTGAAGCAACTGGAGGTCTGGGGGGGAGGCGTATGTCCAACAGTGGACGTCCTACGGCTGAGATGATGATGACCTATATTTTTCCGTGGGTGTCATAAAAGACGACTAAGGAATCAGATGTGAGAGTAGGTAGCAAGCTTTTCTATTTCCAAATACGAACTCGAACTCCAGCACTGCGGCTTAGTGGAAAGGGAAATTACCAGACTATTTTCCCAAGAAAGTTGCCATGAAGGCTACAAATCCTCAACCGATGAGCACCAGTCTGTCAGCTGCAAGATACAATGCACCCCCCTATAATCCTGCTTGCGTCCATGAAAACCGAAGATAATTTCGGAGTAATCGTCAAAAAACTGTCTTACACAATTATACCTTAATCACTTAATCCATACAAGCACCTACAGTTTTCCTAAATAAAATCTTTGTTTTTTTTGTTACTGACTTTCAACAACCATTTTAACTCTATGCCACTACGGGACTTCGTAACGCGCAGGTTTTTTGAAGTACTCGTAGGTGAAATTCCCAAATGTCAGTATTTTTTAAAGGAAATGTAAAATAGAAGCTACCGACTGTACGCGGGTCGTTGCGGTGTCCACACGTTGCGCATCAGCGCGACGAGAGTGCTGACCGGAAACTAGGATGACCAAGGACAGGGGATTGCGCGGGACTGTCCTATCACTAAGTTTTATACTTTGGACATGTTAAGTTCACACTCATGTGCGTGGCAGAGAAATTCCTAAAACGCCATATTGTACACTCTCGTACAATATAAGGCGTCTTCGGCGCTATACGCACGTAACTCGTTACGCGCTCGCCTCTGTTTCGGCTCATCCAGAAATCTCCAGTACGATAAAGGCATATAGCTCTTAGAGTGGATATGAAGAGAATAAAACAATTTTTTTTTGAACATCCTGTCACTCTACACGCATAAAATTTAAATGAATAGAATTTATTCATTTTGTTAAATTTAATTGTCCTTCCGCCCAAACGTAATCAATCAGCCTGTGCCATTTGATTGACAAAATATTTAACACTACCTGTCAGGTGAATCCATCGTTTGTCATAAACGTTAACGATTGGGGGGAAAACTATTTCTAGGCATTATGTGACATTGACATTTATTTATCTAAGTAAAGTGGCCAGGTACTCGTGACAGACAAAATGATCAAAGAAGATTTAATTAGTGACTGTTAATTATCTCATTAACAAGGTGTTTTACGCAGCAAAGTTGGTTCTCTAATTATCTTCAAAAAGTAGCATAAACTTTTGAATATTTTTTACTTAAGTCTACTCCTAGATACGAGTACCTACCAGCTCTTAAACATTTTGGTACCTAATTTGTTAGCACCTCAACCATGGCGACTATTTTTTTTTTTTTTGCTTTTTGGTCACCCTACATTATATTCCGTATCCTGTGACTTCCCAAAGACTATATCCGGAAGTAACGAACTACGTAACTACGTGACGCTCCTTGCAAACACCAAAAGAACTCTTATGTCAACAACACACGGCTCATTTTAATTTGGCAGGACCCACGTTTCGGGTGTCAGTTTCTGTTGAAAATTATATATTCTCAGTTTTATTACTTTGAGGTTTATGTTTTTATTTCTGGTAGTAAAATGGACCTTACACACTAACTTCTTAACTTCTTCAGCTTAGGTCCTGGCAGCTAGAAGCAGTAACAGAAGAGAATTCACTTGAAAATATAAAAAAGCTGGTGAGCTTCAATTGTTTGTTTTTTTTGTTTTCTCTCATGGAAAAAACGAAACGAAAACGATCAAGTGGGCGAGTTGACAATTTGCGTCCCATTTTTTTTAATCGCGCTGTTTTCAGGAGTTTTTGAAATGTCATCTTACGGAATGCAGTAGATTAGGCTAGTTTAATATTAAAAGTGATTCTGAGAAAAATACTGTTTCAGAAATAAAATACTTTATGATAAATGAAAATAAAAAAAAGAAGAATAATAAGGGAGAAAGTCGGCGTCGCGTCGTATCAAGAGGTCAAAAGGATGGCTCAAAGGAGGGATTTGGGGAAGATACTCCACCGACAAGAGTATAACTCTCAAGACAAAGAAGAAGAGGAAATGAAAATTATGGAAAACTATAAATTACGGCATTTGAAATTCGGGCAAACGATGGTGAATCCAAGTGCGATTCGGAATCACCAACTAAGGGTTCTGAACAAATTGTGTGTGTGTGTGTGTATTTAGATGAAACTCGGTATACAGATAGACAGAGTCCCTGGGAAGGCCATAGGATAGTTTTTATCCCGGAAAATTGCATTGTTCCTGCGGGATAGTGAAAATCAAATTCTACGCAGACGGAGTCGCGGGTAACGGCTAGTTGAAAATAAATGAACGTTGAAAAACTCGTTGTTGTGAGGCCGGATTCGAACCCAGGATCCTCTGCTCGAGAGGCCATAGGTCAAACCACTAGGCCACCACGGCTTCATAGTCAGGCTTGGCGTAAAGTGAACCTAAACTCGGTATACAATCAACCTTACAGGTTGCCTCATCCCGGATAATCCGGTAAGTGTGAACAATACCCGGGAGCAGGGGTAGTCGTGCTATCGGCGTTACCAACAACCGCATCGCTGCCTGCTTACACTGCGTTCAGAAGGTGGAGGGTGCGTTGAAAATGCAAGCGCGTCTATTATATTGTTGCTTAAGTACAAAAGGGCCACTAATCTAAAAAAAAAGTTTTTTTCCATCGCCGTGCAATTATTACAATAGAAAAATATATATTTTTATTTGTGGCCCTTTTGTATTTAACCCGTCACGCGTCCTAGAGACTACATTAGTCCCTAACTTTTTTTGTGCGGGAAATGTCCTAGACTACCAGTAGTCTTAACGCGGAGCTCCTATTCCGCGTGGCTGAGGCGCTTCGTGCCTTGACACAACTCTAACCTAACCTAACCTACTATGTTTTTTCAAGTTTTCTACAAAAACTGGTTAGGACCAGTTGCTTTTTAGACCACTTGCTACTTAGACCAGTTGCTTCTTAGACCAGTTGCTTCTTAGAGCAGTTGCTACTTAGACGAACTGATATTAACCCATTCTTTGATCAATTCAACTGTTACTGAACACAGGCTGTAATTTTAAAATCCGTCAGTGATTCATGTTATGTTATAATAGCCGTACTACACGCGCAATCTTATCGACAATATTTATTTATCAACAGACTTTAATATCTGATGCAATTCATGCAATAATGGTTAAATTTTTGAAAGTAAAATAACTCTCATGGTTATAGGCACATATTTATTAGTAATCACGGAAGAAATATTATGCAATATGAGTAATAAGAATTGGTAACCCATCTCGCTTATAACCTGACCTAAGCAACAAAAACTTGAAAACCCCCGACATTGTCACTTCAAGGTTCAATATCTCAAAAACGGCTGAACTGATTTTAATAAAAATGACTAAGAACCATCGCTGGAAACCCTGCTTTCAAATAAAAAATCCGCATTCAAATCGGTTCACCCGTTTTAGAGCTACGATGCCACGGACAGACAGAAAAACACACCGACATACAGACACACATAGCGGTCAAACTTCACCCCTCTTTTATTGGGGCGATATGCGATGTATGTAAACCCATCATGTGTGGCCCCTGGTACGCCTGCTTTTGGAGTATTACTTAGATATAAATATAATTGTGGCAATGGAATGCTGTTTGTAACAATATCATAATTTATGTACTTTTTATAATTGATTTATCTTGTAATTTTGTAATTTGCTATGGGTTTTTACCTGAAATAAACAAATTTATTTATTTAAAAAGTAGCCAATGTGATGTTACAGACACCTAATTAACTATCCACGTACCAAATTTTATTCAACTTCGTACTTTAGCGTGGAAGAATAATTAATACATACTCACAAATTTTCGCATTTACAGTGGCCTAGTGATTTGACCTATGAAATTTGCGGTGAAGGAAAACATCGTGAGGAAACCTGCACAAAGTGTGAAGCAATTTAATGGTGTGTGGGGTGTGTGTGAAGTTCCCAATCCGCACTGAGCCCGCGTGGGAACTACGGCCCAAGTGCTCTCATTATGAGGAGCTGCTGTGACTAACAGTAGACGTAAATAAATAATAATAAATAAATATCATGGGACACTTCACATCAATTGACCTAGTCCCAAACTAAGCAAAGCTTGTACTATGGATACTAGGGAATGGATAAACATACTTATATAGATAAATACATACTTAAATACATATTGAACATCCAAGACCCGCGAACAAACATTCGTATTATTCATACAAATATCTGCCCCGGCCGGGAATCGAACCGGGAACCTCAAGCTTCATAGTCAGGTTCTCTAACCACTAGGCCATCCGGTCGTCTGGGATAGGCATGATGATAATGTTGATGAAAATAAAATAGGATAGAACATTCTTACTGACATAGGTATTGATTGACTGTATGTAGGTACAGGATGTCAATGACTCATAAATCATTGCGAAATCATTCTAACCACAGATGCGTATACAATGGGAACTCCCCAGATGTGATAATTCAAACTGAAAATATTTGTTTTTAGTTATTTAAAAAACTCTAAAATCTAAACTGTTGAGCGGAAAAATTTGAAAAAATTCAGGATGTAAATACAAGGAAAATTATAACGGCTAAGATTGCTTGAGAATTATTATAGTTTAAGAGTAAATAGCAGCCTAAGGTAAATAAAATATACCTAATATATTTCTATAAGAAAGTATTTAGAAGATGTCAGCTGTCAAAACATGTCAACAAAATTATTTTAATATTTTTGAATTTATTTTTGATTAAAATTATTATAAAATTCAGTATGAGTGACTCCTCGCTTTTGTCCTCATGTCAACATTGCCCGAATTCATCGCGCACCTTTTCTGCCCATGGACTTACTGTGCACATAGGGCGCATGCATAAAGATGTGCCCCGTACGCGTCCCTCAGGGTCCAAACAGTCTGGTTCTGGATCGGCATCACAACGGGTGTTATCAAGTGTATCGAATTTAGATGATCTGGCCACTATGAAACGAACAGTCCGTGTGTTACCCCACATACCTAAGGGAGCACGAAGCCTTGCGGCGTGCAAGTTGGGAGAGCTCATCGATAGATGTATTGATGTCAATGGTGCAGCTGAGTGGACCGCTTTGCTGTCTTTTGCGTATTCAGCTCTTAGGGCACCAGAAGGGTCAGGTTCGGGTAACCTCACGACTAAGGTAAAACGCAATATTGACGCAACTGGGACACCACTTGATTCTTTGGGCCAAGAACAAACTGAAGTAGCACATCACGGGTCTTCTTCAGTTCTCAGGATAATACAGGCCAAGGTTTTCGAGGGGACTTAAGGGGGGCCGTCAGGGTCCTTATGTCAAGTGATGGAGTAGCACCGTCGAACCCTGAAACTCTTGCTGCCTTGAAGTCGAAGCACCCGCCCCCTTCTCGGCCTCTTGTATTTCCGCCTGAGCCGGACAATTCAGTTTCGGCTTATGAAGTAAGAGTGGAGGACGTCGCACAAGCAATAAGCTCTTTTAATAGCGGTTCTGCTGCTGGATTGGATGGTATACGGCCTGTGCATTTAAAGGAGCTTACTTCTGGATCAGCTGGTGATAATGGTGTACGACTGCTCGAACGCCTGACTAAACTGTGCAACTTCCTGCTCAGTGGCAAGTTGAATGTTGCGGTATGTCCCTATATGTACGGTGCTTCTTTGTGTGCGCTGTCGAAGAAGGATGGAGGTTTGAGACCTATCGCTGTCGGTAGCACATTTCGTCGTTTAACAGCTAAACTTGGATGCCGTGCTGTGAGGGAGGAAGTGGCCTCTTACCTGCAACCTTACCAGCTAGGTTTTGGTACGCGTCAAGGCTGTGAGGCTGCTATACATGCGACTCGAGCATTCTCTTTAGACGAGAGGAACGCGGACTGCGTTATCGTTAAGCTAGATATTAAGAATGCATTTAATTCTATCGAACGCGACGTTTTATTACGTGAAGTCAAAGAGACGGTGCCATCACTCTATCCTTTCCTTTTTCAAGTTTACTCGTCCCCGTCCAATCTTTTCTTTAACGAATACCCTATACTTTCTCAGGTTGGCGCGCAGCAAGGAGATCCTCTTGGCCCTTTAGTATTTAGTCTTGCCATACATAAAACTATTTCGGATCTTCAGTCGCCTTTAAATATCTGGTACCTAGATGATGGTACTCTCGGGGGAAAGCCAGAGACCGTACAACAAGACTTACTCACTCTCCTTCCACGTTTGCAAGAACTAGGGCTAGAGATAAATACAAGTAAATGTGAATTCTTCCCCTGCAGTACCGCATCTCGAGCTTCCTTTCACTTATTTGATGGTTTTCTTCCTGGCCTAAAAGAGTTAACAAACCAAAATTTCAGTCTATTGGGGTCTCCTATTTTCCCAACAGCTATCCCTGATGCCTTTGAGGTGAGGAGGCAGCTTTTTCTGACTGCCAGAGAAAGACTAAAGAATCTTCCGGCGCACGTGGCTTTGCTTTTGTTGCGTGTATGCTTTGCGGTACCAAAGTTGACCTATTTTTTGCGCACGGTTCCTACTTGGCTTAGCATCATGCACATTGATTCATTTGACTCTGTGCTGAAAGAGACGGTTGAGTGTTTGCTGAATGTCTCACTTAATGCCGATCAATGGGACCTTGCTTCTCTCCCCATTCGGAACGGGGGGCTAGGCATAAGGCGCGTGAGAGACGTGTGTCTGCCGGCTTTCCTGGCGTCGTCGGCTGGCGTTGTCGACCTTGTAACGCAAATTTTACCCTCAAACGATTATAAAGCCACTATACCTTATGCTTCCGATGCACGAGCAGCTTGGTCGTCTCTCAACCCTACTTCATCAGTGCCGGAAACGGTACACCTCCAGCGCTCGTGGGACGAGGTGGGGGTGAAGCGGATTTCCGATTGCCTATTGGAGAGGGCTGCAGGCGTGGATAGAGCCAGGCTAGTTGCCATATCCAGGCCGGAATCTGGGGCTTGGTTACACGCACTTCCTTCTCCTCACATAGGAACGCTCCTCGACGACGACTCCTTGCGGGTGGCTGTTGCTCTTCGCCTGGGCTGTGATGTTTGCGAACCTCATATATGCATCTGCGGCACTATGGTTGAGAGCAACGGTCATCATGCATTGAGTTGTTGTCGTTGTGTGGGAAGATTTCCGCGCCATCACGCGCTCAATGAAATAATAAGAAGGGCCCTGGTTTCAGCTAACGTCCCGTGCGTGCTGGAGCCACCAGGTCTTAGTCGGTCAGATGGTAAAAGGCCTGATGGGATGACCTTGGTGCCATGGCAAAGGGAAAGTGCCTTCTCTGGGACGCTACCTGCGTCAGCACTTTTGCAGCCTCGCACCTGGGTCGAACTACGAGGACCGCGGGAGCTGCTGCGGAATCAGCGGCCCTTAGGAAGCGCGAGAAATATTCAGCCCTCGCCAATTACATATTTGTTGCGCTTGCGGTGGAGACGACCGGTTGTTGGTGCTCGGAGGCTAAGTTGTTTTTTAAAGAGGTAGGACGCCGGCTGCGGGACCGGGGATTAGACTCTCGCTCCGAGTCGTTCTTGATGCAAAGGCTATCTATCGCCGTTCAACGCGGGAACGCGGCAAGCGTGTTGGGCACCTTTGCGCCAGGAACGATTCGAGGCGGTCTTTTTTTATAATATAAAAATATTATCTAAGTTAGCTAGTAGATTTATTATTTAGTAGTATTTAGCTCTTAGGTATATGATTGTATTTTCTATAAGTTTATATTCTTAAATAAATTTTCCCTTAAAAATTAAAACTGTTACTTTGTTTATTTCTATAAATGTATAATTATAGTTAAAAAAAAAAAAAAAAAAAAAAATACCTAAGCTTGGATTACGATTGAGATTCTTTGTACTGATTTGTGGTGTGCATAAAGAATATTTGTATTGTATGGTATTGTATTCCGTACACAATCCGAAATCCTACTCGATTTTTCGTAATGGCTACGGAACCCTATCTTGGCGTGGCGACACGCTCTGGGCCGGTTTTTAGGTCGTACTTATAGTCTTTATGCATAAGTTTGTACTTAAGAATACGTGTGGCTGTTAGCACAAAGAAACATCATCAACCTACTATATTACATGCAGAACTTTGTATGTGTGTGTGTGTGCACGTTTGTTACTTCTTCACGCAAAAAGAGTTGGGCGGATTTGGATGAAATTTGGTATGAAGATAACTGGACATCTCGAATAACACTTCGGATACTTTTCATCCCGATATTCTTACGGGATCGAGATAAAATCTCGAAATAGCATCCGCTGGGTATAGTCATGTAATTTTGCATTTTTGTGGTTAAATGCAACGTCGATAAAAAAAAAGGTTTTTTTTTGGAAATTCCCACGGGGATTTAGTAAGATTATCGGTATTTCAATTGAACTGCTAGATCTAATGACTGACGCATGCGAAGCCGTGGGTAACACTAGTATTACTTACCTTTAACTGTTTTATTGCTGCGTAGTTGGTAAATAATACTCACACACCTACATAAAATTCTATTGCAAAGTTGATGAGAAGCCATTTCGTGCGAACCTTCATACAGGGATTAATATAATCAATATACCTAAACTAATTAAGAGCAATACGTGCCTATTTACTCTTATCATTGTATTTTCACCTTAGGAATAGTTCTCGTAAAGTCTATTCTCACAAAACTAACAAAAACTAGAGGAAAAATGTCGCGCGATATAAGGCACGAGTCGTTTAAAAGGCAAAAAAGCCTTCTATTTGTTTAGCTAGCTCAGTTTGTAAAGCTAAGTATTAAAATATGAGTAGGGTGAAGTGTAAATAGATGCCACACAGCTTAGGAAAGTTGACAAATCATCGAAATTGTCATTTCTAAGTTCGGCGCCGCGGAAGAAGTGCTCTTTGCGGACCTCTACATTTCGTGATATCTAGCCCATATAAATAGATCCCATAGGTACGATAGTGTTGTCTAATCCCGCACCTATCCCGCATAAACTTTGACCGTACATTGCTATCCCATGCCATCGCTCATTGGAAAACGACAGGGCAGGGCCTATTTAGTGCTAGTTGGAGAGTCAATCAATCCCACTATATTATAAATGCGAAAGTTTGTACTGTTTGTTTGTTTGTTTATTTGTTACTTCATCACATCAAAACCACTGAGCCGATTCAGATGAAATTCGGTATACAGATAGTTTAGGTCCCAGAGAAGGACATAGGATAGTTTTTATACCGGAAAATTGCATAGTTCCCGCGGGATAGCGATAAACGAATTCTGCGCAGACGGAGTCGCGGGTAACGGCTAGTAGAAAGTAAAATACCATGCCATTCATTGGCTAAACTTATAATTCTACTAATATTATAAATGCGAAAGTTTGTAAATCTGTTTGTTTGTTTGTTCTGAACCGATTTAGACGATTCATTGTACAAATACTTTTAGTCCCGGGGTACGGGTAGGTAGTACTATATAGGGTAGGTTCATATTTTGAACATTAAACTACCGTGAGACTCACTCATATTAAATATATTGACCCGGATAACTCACGTCTTAAATTGTGTTTAGCTCGACATGTTTCGGACTAATCCGTAGCCCTTCGTCTTCTGCGCGTTGCAGCAGCCGCTGAGTCGCGTTGCTCCGACGTGAGTTATCCGGGTCAATATATTTAATATGGTAGGTACATAGGTAGTACATTTTCTCTGTGTACCTACCTGTTTTCTGTATCGCTTAATATTTCTGGTGTACAATAAAGAGTAATTGTATTGTATTGTATTGTAGTTTTTATCCCGGAAAATTGCATAGTTCTCGCTGAATAGCGATAAACGAGTTCTACGCGAACGGAGTCACGGGCAACAGCTAGTTCTATCTAATGTGCAGTTAGTTCTATTCAATGTGTAAGGCTCAGTCCACCTCGCGTGACCTAACAATGAACTTTACAAGGCCATTCTCAGGTAAACGGTACAAAACTATTTTTAGATGCGATGTATACAAACAAAAACCAAAAAAAAACCAATTGGATTCCTGGCACATCATAGAACCTACAGTAGGTGTCTATAGTTTTCCTTTTCAATCATTACGATATTCTGTACTTCAATGACACTTTATTTACGATTTTTGTTCTGTTTATTTTACAGTAAAAAAATAAAATTACCCGTTTCTCCATAAAAGAGCTATTTCACCATGATTTCACAATTTAGGAGACAATTTCACTATATTGTTAGAAATTTCACCATATTTTCCAATATTGCGCCATAATATTGTAAGCGCCCATATAAAAGGGAAGCGTGCGGCACAGACCGGCATACTACCTTTAGACGTGTTATCAAACACATCTATACAAAACCTACATATATTTAAAAGATATACGAATCGTTGTTGATAAAAACATCACGATGAGCCACTTCGAATGTGAATACTTCGGCCCGATGCGACACGGGCATGGACACCACGAACACGGCCCATTCGGCGGTCACGGACACCACAGACACGGCCCGTTCGGCCACCATGGACACCACGGCCACAAACACGGCCACGGCAAATTCGGTCATCACCACGGATTCGGACCGTGGGGACACCCTGGTTTCGGGCCCCATTTCGGCATGCGTTTCGGACCCTGGTCCATGGAAGGCGGCCGTCGTTGTGATGGACCTCGCAGACATGGCCCAGCGGAGGAAAGTAACTGCAGACGTGGATGTGAAGATGGCCCTGGCAGACATGGCCCAATGGAGGATGGATTCAGACGGGGACCGTTCGGACATTTCCATGGAAGAGGACCGTGGGAGAGACCTGGTAGCCCTGGATGTGGAAGGAAGGGTGGAAGGAAGGAAAAAGGATGCTGCTGCAGGAAAGATGATAATAAGAAGGACAAAGGAACCCAAGCCTTTGTTATTGAAAGAGTAATAGTTGAGAACGACCCACGATGCAATTCTGTTTGAAGCAAAGTATGTACATTCTTGTAGTTTTTTAGCTCCATTATTTATCTAAATCATCAATTCGCATAGCAGCAAAAGTTACTAAGCCCTTTTGTATATTGTCACTTTAAACACATACCTGACGCAGATTTAGGTCAGCTTGTCGTTGTTGTTATATTGTTTTTTTTTTTCAGAAAACAGCCGCGTAACATCAAATGAAATTCACTTTCATAATATGACTATACAAAAGGGTGTTACTACTTTTGACTTTTTTCCTACATTCTTATTTACAGTGATCATCTATTAGCAAATTTAGTACCCTGTCACGTTTATACCGGTGTCCATTCTTACAGGCGCCTTATTAATGATTAAAGTGACAAGGTTGAAACTTGTTGACGATGCTGACTGTAACAAATGTAGTGGGTTCGATTCCCGCTGAGGATAATCGTTACATAATGATGATTATAAATCGACAGTTAAGAATCAATAACACCTAACTATCATGCTAAAAGATGGTAGATAGACGATATTGGTTCTTAACCGTCGAAATATTTATTTTGAGACCTCTTCTTTATATTTAATATTTATTTTATCACATCTATAACTACCTATTTATATTTATTTAATTAGTGTCTGAATAGTCCAATTAATAATTATCTCCGTTTATTTAGTTCAAAGTAAATAACTTTTTGAATTTGAATTTTGAATCTTACACCCACCTTAATCTCACCTTATAATATTATATTTGTTCGATAAAACACAATAAAAATTATCTTTTAGCTACTATTTGTAAATTATAATAATTTTCACGCGCAGGTTTTGTATATTTTTACGTTTTTTACATTCATAATAATTTCATAATAACTTATTAAGTATCCAAAGATAATTGTGTGCCGGTTGGTTATTTCCTATAACATTGTTTTATACAAAATCTCCTTATAAGTAAAGGTATTTTTATTGTGCTTTATTACATTTCACATTGTCTCTATTTCACATAACATTGATTATTTATAGGCAAAGATTCTTATAGCTAGCGCAATATACTTTGTTTTATCAATAATTTTCTCTTTTTACCTATATTGATTACTTATCACAGTAAATATTTAGCTTCATTATCTAAACTTTCAACCTATTTTATGTTTATGTTTTAGCGTATTATGCTTCAAACTGATAGCAAATGTGTGACGTTAAAAGCCAAATTCCCTTGACAAGGAGTTTGAAATAACAAGAACGTGGAAGAAACGAAATGGTTTCCATTTGATACAAAAGGAAATTAAAGGCTTCTGAAACAAGACCGAATTACCTACAACGTTATAGATAGCGTAAGTAGGTATTTGTGTACCAAGCTGTTGAAGAAAATATAAACTGGGATTAATAAATGTTTACAAGAAAACGAGACTTTTTATAATTTACTCTGTAAATTTTTTCATGAAGAACAATTATTTGAAAGTCGACGATACTTGTTGGAAATGTGTAGTTTTCAACCTGCACGTTTAATAATAGACAGGAACAATGAGGGCCCTAGGAATGTGCCCTGAGGAATATATCAATTCCTGATATTTGAGTTGACGGACCAAGACCGGACTGTAGGTAATTAATCAAATGGCATCGAGATACTAGCTACGGATACGGCCAATTGGAAGATCAATGATACATGTCACAACAATCTGAATTAAGATCAGCAATTGACAATTTAAACTGTCATCAACGCAGGTGTATATCGTCAGTAATATATCTTGAATAAAAACATCAAACCATACTTTGTTTCTTACTCTACCTTACACCTAAATGGAAAGCATATTAACTCAAAATAATGTATCATTTTAATTTAGACCTTACGAAGTTTTTTATTACAGTTCTGAATGGTCCTCTCATCTATTCAAAGATAGAATGTTAGAGATCCTTTAAAGGGATAAGTTAACCTTCAATTGTATTTGTTTATTTATTTTTGTACATTATAGAGTTTACATACATACGTACAGTTTTGATTTTGAGTTGATACGTTTTCTAAGTGCGATAATAAAAGCCAAACGACTCGAATTACGTTAGAACTGTTTTACAATAAATGTCACAGTGGTCTGCTTCGATAAATAAATAGGGCAGCGGAGACTCCCAGCAAATACAGAAAGGTTAAACAGATCGTACTTTATTAGAATGGTTTGGCTATACAGGCCAAATTCGAAAAACAAAAAAATTCGAAAAGCAAAATTCGAACTTCGTATCTTGCCGTCCCGCTGACGCTAATATTATTTAATACGAGAGTGAGAGGGACGCGATACGACTTCAATTTTCGGATTTCGTAGTAGCCCCCCAGTCACAAACAAGGCTAGACAGCTGTCTAGGCGCTCAAAAAGATTGAGTGTTCAAATATTTTTGAAATTATGGTAGTGTAAGCCATGGCAGCCTAATTACAATATTTTATGTGTTTTATGTCAATCTAACTGATGGACTAAAATATAATATTTTCTTAAAATTCTCTATTCTCTAAAATATAATAGAAATATACCTATCTTAACTATGTATTTAAAATAATATTTTATTAAATATACACATAAAAACAAAAAGAAGTATTCTAAGATATAAACGCCGTGTTTTTTTTGTTTCCGTTAACTTCGGCAGACGGCTCAGTTCATTGATATGAACCAACGGTAATTAACTTTTTTTATGCATCTAATAGCTACACAGTCATTGTTAATACTTAAATTGTAAAATAAACAATCTTGTCAAGTGACATTGACGTAACACATAAGAGAGGCATCAAAAAAATCCACATATTTAACATTATTTTGGTAATATGTGTGAGTTAAAAACAGATTAGTTACGGACTTTGAAAAAACGTCCTAAATTAAGGACGCCATTACGCTGTTTTACTGCTAATAAGTAATTATCTTAACTCTTGATTATCTTTCAAACAGTAAGAGTTAGGCCACTAGTGTCTTAGAGAAATTAAATTAACTTCATTTGGCCTGTAGATTGTCCCCTTAAAGTTGACGGAAATCAAAAATAACACGATGTTTATATCTTAAATCACAATTTTAATTATCCTACTATTATAATCATTCAACTATTTAATATAAGATATCCTAATAAATCATCATGGGACCAAGAATTCATCCATCCGTGATATTAATTAAACTTTGTTATAATAATTTAGATTTAATTGAAAATGTTAGGCCTAGGCTATGTTATTTATTTAATACATTAGACGCTCTTAAAATCCAATCCTGAGGGAGCGACAAAATTCTTGTTGTTAATGAAGTTTTGAGAATAAACTGTTAAGCTAGGGTCACACAGAAAGCGGTGCGCTTAGCGACTAGCGTTTTTATAAGCGCTTACTTAAAATCAAAATCTACATTCAAACTTTTATTTTGTAAGAAGGCCGCAAAGGGCTTTCTTACAGGTCACTTTTTTAACTGCCAGCGTTTTCGAAAAGAACGTCCGCTGCCAAGAAGAATGCACCGTAGGAAAGTTGTCAGAAAGTTTTTTTTTTCACAACGAAATATGTAATTACAATTACCATATAAAAGCTAGCATAGTAAAGTAAATAAAAATGTATAGATTAAAGATAAAAGTTACATAAAACTGGCTAGCCTTAAAAATTATGTCAATTATGGGCCCTATTAAAATAATATTTGCTCACATCTGAGAGAGATGACCCTGGAATTATGCCGAAAATATTTTTCCTAAATTATTTATTTCCATTCATTCATCTCATTATTTTATTTTTTGTATGTAATTTATGTGTATTTTATATGTGTTAAAGCCCCTAAGAGAGCAGAAAGGTGGCTAAGGTACCTACTCGTAAAATGGGTTCCTGACTAAAACTCATTGCAAATACATGTAATGTGAACTTTGCTTCCTGAAAGGTAGTTTTCCCACGTTGTGCAAATATTCAGATTTAGCAGAACATCCATAACTTTTGCAGGTGGTAGGACCTTGTACAAGGTCCGCCCGGATTGCTACCACCATCTTGCTCGCTAATCCTGCCTTGAAGCAGCAGTGCTTGCACTGTTGTGTTTCGGCGTGGAGTGTAAGACAGCCGGTGAAATTGCTGGCACTTGAGGTATCCCATCTTAGACCTCTAGGTTGGCAACGCATTTGCAATACCTCTGGTGTTGCAGATGTTCATGGGCGGTGGTGATCTCTTACCATCAGGAGACCCACTAGCTCGTTTGTCATCCAGTTGAATAAAAAAAATATAGCTGGAGACATGCTTAAAGAAACGCTGCCTTCTAGTCACGAAGTAATTTTTAAGCGAGTCGCTTCCGATTTGGCCACAGCCTTAAGCCCCTGTTTGGTCTTAACCAAAATAATTATCGTAGAGGCTTTAGTTTTCAATTAATAGCCTATGTTGTCTGAGAACTTAATTTACCTGAAAGGTATCACCCTTATTGATTCAGTCTAATATGTTATCTATACAATTTACTAACTTTATAAAGTACTAGCCTGTTGCCCGCGACTCCGTCTGCGTAGAATTCGTTTATCGCTATCCCGCGGGAACTACGCAATATTCCGGGATAAAAGTTATAAACTGTATGTATACCAAATTTCATCTAAATCGGTTCATCAGTTTAGACGTGATGGTGTAACAAACAGGCAGACTTACAAACTTTCGCATTTATATTTTCGCCAAAATTTTTCTCACACTCAGAACTCAAACTAGTATAGATAGTATGTCGACGATGTCATAAGTGAGTCGACGTTCCATATTCGAAAAATGACTTAAGTCCCAAATCAACTGCACTACTACATACAACAGGTCATCTGCTTAAGGCTTTTTACCTATAAAGCGCCAACTATTCTCTAGCAACAACCTATTTCCTAAGTAGGATGCTCAAAAATCCTAGTACAAGCTCATAACGGGCGCCATGTTATAACTGTACTGCGTGCGAGCCGCTGATAACGCGAGTCAACATACTATTAACAGCGACACAGAGATGTACTAAAACTGGAGAACATTGTGTGTGGCGAACCTAGCGCCACCTAGTTTTAGATACATGAACTAAACGGTCATTGCCTGCGGGTCGGTGGAATTCACAGACTATAGTGCCCGGGCGCTAAGAAGTCAATCCTGACACATTGCACAACTATGAAGTTCCTGATTATTGTCAATGTCAACCATTGAAAAAAAAATGCTATACTTACTATTCTGTCGCACGCAACAAGTAACCATTGCATTTTTGTATATGATTCATATTGTTAATATTAAGAAACTTCATAGTTTTGCAATGTCTCAGGATTTACTTCATATCAAAACTGAAGAACATTGTATGTGGCGAACCTAGCGCCACCTAGTTTTAGATACATGAACTAAACAGAGAACTACATGGACTCGGTCATTGCCTGCGGGTCGGTGGAATTCACAGACTATAGTGCCCGGGCGCTAAGAAGTCAATCCTGACACATTGCACAACTATGAAGTTCCTGATTATTGTTAATGTCAACCATTTAAAAAAAATGCTATACTTACTATTCTGTCGAACGCAACAAGTAACAATATTATAAAACTTCATAGTTTTGCAATGTCTCAGGATTTACTTCATATCAAAACTGAAGAACATTGTATGTGGCGAACCTAGCGCCACCTAGTTTTAGATACATGAACTAAACAGAGAACTACATGGACTCGGTCATTGCCTATGGGTCGGTGGAATTCACAGACTATAGTGCCCGGGCGCTAAGAAGTCAATCCTGACACATTGCACAACTATGAAGTTCCTGATTATTGTTAATGTCAACATTGAAAAAAAAAATGCTATACATACTACTCTGTCGCACGCAACAAGTAAGCATTGCATTTTTTTCTATGATTCATAATTGTTAATATTCAGAAACTTCATAGTATCGCTTGTGTTTGCTTTCAGATGCGATGTCATCTTTTTGCTGATCTCCGTTCGTCAATTCCAATTCCATGATCGAAAATCGATTGAGCTTCGCGCTCCTATTTCACGTAACTGCGTTTCGCGTCATGATGCGATTCTAACCTATGTAACTAACCTACCTAACCTTTTTTTACCCGACTGCCCGAAGGAGGGTTATGTTTTTCGAGCGTATGTATGTATGTATGTATGTGTGTATGTATGTATGTATGTGGGTATGTATGTCCATTTCTTTGGCCCACGCTGCAGCCTAAACGGCTGGACCGATTTTAACATATGAGGTATTTCAAGTTTCCAACACAAACAGGTTAGCACGAAGTTGCTTTTTAGACCACTTACTACCTCTATCTTCACGGCATCAACGAATTTCACAGTCTTTAGCGTTAACCATCCTTAACATCGCTGTGTCCCCAATATAACTAAACCGTTACTTACATCTACAGCACTCATTAGCATATCGCCGACACGGTTATAATTATTTAAGGCGTGGGTTAAAAGATTTATTGTATATCTGTCAGCTCATAACGGCAACAGAGTGTAAATTACCTTTATTACTTGTTCTAACGACATTTCAGGGTAATATAACCCTCCATATTTGAGGGGAAGGATCTTATATCTTGAGCTAAGTACGTTTGGTCTTGACTTAAAACAAAATTCTTACTATGTATAATATTTACTAATATGTATTACTAAATCCACACTACTACAATAAATGCAAAAGTGTGTGTGTTTGTATGCTTGCCGTCTGTCACGTCGAAATGGAAAGACAGATCGACGTGATTTGTTGGCATGGGGATAGTTTATGGGTCAGGGAGTGACATAGCCTACTTTAATATTTTTTTTTTTTTTATTCCACTGGATGGCAAACGAGCAAGTGGGTCTCCTGATGGTAAAAGATCATCACCACCCATAAACATCTGCAATACCAGGGGGATTGCAGATGCGTTGCCAACCTAGAGGCCTAAGATGGGATACCTCAAGTGCCAGTAATTTCACCGGCTGTCTTACTCTCCACGCCGAAACACAACAGTGCAAGCACTGCTGCTTCACGGCAGGATTAGCAAGCAAGATGGTGGTAGCAATCCGGGCGGACCTTGCAGAAGGTCCTACCACCTGCGAAATCCCGAAAAATGCACAGTTCCCGAGGGAAGCGAAGCCGCGGGCAAAAGCTAGTGGTTACATAGAAGAGACCGCCTGCCTACCCTGCATTTTGTCTTTGTGTAAGCTTATTTGTGGTGTGTATTGTAGGTATTGTAATATTACATACATACAATCATACCTCTTTCTCAAAAAAGGGATTGGCAGAGACTATTTTGTTTCCACCTGAGCTACGATTTCACGGTTACCTTTTTACGTTTAAATTGCTGAACCATCATCATCCATCATCATGTCAGCCGAAAGACGTCCACTGCTGGACAAAGGCCTCCCCCAAGGCTCTCCACTCAGACAGGTCTTGTGATTTCTGCATCCAACGCGATCTCGCGATCTTAACCAGGTCGTCGCTCCATCTTGTTGGGGGCCTACCGACAGCTCGTCTCCCGGTCCGCGGACGCCAATCGAGAACCTTCTGACCCCATCGGCCATCACTGCGACTCGGCTGGGCAGCGTTCGGAAAGCTTCGCAGTGTCTTTTCGTCTAAATTACCGCAGTGTTTGAAGTCAAGTCTTTGAATTGCTGAACCATTTCGATGAAATTTGGTACGAATGTAGTTTGAGAGTTTGAGATCCAAGGAAACATATAGAATAGCTTTAATCTCGGAAAATTGCGTAGTTCCCGCGGGATATAGGTAAAAATTAGTTTATCGCTATCGCGGGAACAATGCAATTTTCCGGTATAAAACCATCCTAAGGTCCTTCCCAGCGTCTAAAGCTATTTTCACATCTTCAGAGGTTTAAGCGTGAAGAAACAGCACACAGATAGACATACTTTCGCATTTATAATACAAGAAAAGATATAGTTTTAGGGTCACAACGTAAAACTTTCATACAAATTTTAACTAACAGCGTTAAGGTGTCCTTTCCCCCTTCAATGTGTACGGGTATCTTCACGATTTCCTATTATTTTAGCTGATTGTTTATTGTCACTACAACTACTTTATAAACTCGAAACAATAGTACTAAATTGTCAATCAAACCTCTTGTAAAGGAGTTTAATTCGAATTCCAGAGGCCGTAATGTCTAGCTCAAGTTTACCATCTCTTTCCACCCTCGTCCTACACGAAAGAAAAAGATTCTGGGGGCCTACTACGAATATTCCTCTCGTATTAAATAATATTAAGATACGAAGTTAGAATTTAGCACTTCGCAGTATAGGGTCTGATTCCAAGTACTCTAAACAGTAGGCTCTCATCGAAATTCGAAGACCATTGAATTTTTATTAAGCCTATTTAATTTCTGTTTACAATATCACGGACCGATGCTTTAGAATTTACTATTGTGAAGGGACTTTGATCAAAACTGGTCATTGGAGCAAAGGTATGCCTTGATGGGTTCAACTAACTTGGGTTTACCGGATACTTTGGATTTCAGAGGATCTCCGAGTTACTTTCGCTTTTGCGTGCCGATACTTCAAAATGAAGAGATGTATTACACGGTGTTAATTAAATAACTGAACACCTCAGACAAACTGAAATTGAAAAATGCCCCCGTTACGTTTTTTTTTATTCAACTGGATGGTTAACGAGCAAGTGGGTCTCCTGATGGTAAGAGATCATCACCGCGCGTAAACACCTGCAACACCAGGGGTATTGCAGAAGCGTTGCCTACCTAGAGGCCTCAGATGGGATACCTCAAGTGCCAGTAATTTAAAAACCAACCATAATTAAATTTTGGTAAACATTTCTTACTGAAAAATAATCGCTTTAACTATGATGGTTGCCAATTATTTTTATGGATGCTTCAAAAGTTAAAAAACGGAAACATTAAGGACCACTCACGTGTCTGTCTCCCCGTCTGTCACAGCTAATTGGCTTCGAAACTTTTAAGTGTCGTTTATTTCTTCCGTGGATGTCGTAAGAGGCGACTGAAGATATAGATTAAGGTATACCGTAGGCGACAGGCTAGCAACCTGTCACTATTGTACCGTTTTTGTCAAACTTAAAATTGCTAAAAGTGGCTCCGAAGCGGTAACGTTTCGTGTGCTCTGCCTACCCCATTTGGGCATACAGGCGTGATGTTTGTGTGTGTGCGTGCGTGCGTGCGTGCGTGTGTGTGTGTGTGTGTGAGTCGGAAACATGTGGTACAGTTACTAACGAAAAGGTTTGTGAAATATACCAGCATGTTTATGAGATGGGTCATTAATTAATTGGACTTAAAGCTGTCACACACAATTCCTAATTTTTGGTAGTTTTTATTATAGAATAGGGGGCAAACGAGCAAACGGATCCCCTTATGGTAAGCGATTACCGTCGCCCATGGACACCTGCAACAACAGAAGAGTCACAAGCGACCAATAAAGCTTCGCAAATTCTAAAGTTGTAAGTTCTTACTTTATTCCTCCGAAAATTAGGCTTGGTGGTAGAACTAGCCCTCTAACATAGGGCTCTTCCATGACTGTTTGAGTAGGTACTTAATAATAATTCGTATATGAGAACTAGCCCAGTCCGACCTTAGGCTTCAATATATTAGATTATTCAATATATTAGATAGAATTTAAGTTTTAAAAGTTGCATGTTAGTTTAACTTGGTGTATTTTTCGGTGCTCGCTGAAACTGTATGTTTAAGCATTTTCTCAATAAGTGAAATGTAAATTTCTTTGAGAAATAAAGTTCTTTAACCATATTATCCTAAGTTATGATATTTTAAGTTGTTATAAAGTATTTTACATTTTGTTATAAATAAACTAGCTTTTGCCCGCGTTTTGCTTTTGCTTTTTGCGTGGAATTCGGTTATCGCGCGCTGCTCCCTCGGGAACTGTGCATTTTTCCGGGATAAAAAGTAGCCTATGTCACTCTCTGGCCCATAAACTATCTATATGCTAAAAATCACGTCGATCCGTTGCTCCGTTTCGACGTGAAAGACGGACAAACATACACACAAACATACAAACACACACACTTTTATATTTATAATATTATTAGTATATTAGTATGGAAGTATGGATTTCAGGACTGATCATTGAAATTAGCACCCATTCCCCTTCCCCCTTCACCCTTCTTTTGTCCTTGAAGTCAATAATCAAGGCATATATACGTAGAACCCCTTTACCTAAGCTCTCACCAAGTTACAGTCATTAAAATACCTAGTGCTATCCACGAAGACGCGTGATTTTCTCAAAATTAGCCATTAATGACATTGTAATAAGAATCACGGCACGCGTCATCGTCAATGACTCTACCTATATTTTATAATATTGAACCTGCCTCTCATTTCACATTTAATTCACGTCTTTGATGGGATACTTACTTTAGCTTTTTGAGATATTGAACTTTGAAATGTCTTGTCTGTGTCGGGGTTTTCGAACTATTCTTAGTTAAGAGTTTCCGAGATTCTGATTATATACAATATATGCAAAATTGAAAATACAAACTGAAATATAGATGCACAGAAAAAACAGAAAAATAAGACCATCACTGGGAATCGAACCCAGGTCCTCGGTAATCCGTACCGCGTGCTATACCGCTACACCACTGATGGTCAACGGTACCGACACGAATTTCCCTATGCACCTCATATCTCAGCTTGTGTTTCTTACTTAGTCACTTAAGCAGCGAGGTTTTACGGGATGACCGTAAAAGTAAAAATTTGGAATTGAAATAAAAAATACAAAAAGATTCCAAAAAACCAATCTTAACAATATATGCACTCACAAGAATTGCTCGTTTAAAGGTATTATATTATACAAATAATCTTTTTTTTTATTCGACTGGATGGCAAACGAGCAAGTGGGTCACCTGATGGTAAGAGATCACCACCGCACATAAAGATCTGCAACACCAGGGGTATTGCAGATGCGTTGCCAACCTAGAGGCCTAAGATGGGATACTAAACTCAACAGTGCAAGCACTGCTGCTTCACGGCAGGATTAGCCACCAAGATGGTGGTAGCAATCCGGGCGGACCTTGCACAATTTCATTTTATTTCAGAATTTTAAAAAGCTTCAAAGATAACTATCAAATAGTGACACCTGTAGCCTTCTTCACCATATGCCATAAGAGGGCACTGATAACGTCTTCAAGATGCCGTTGCTGCTACCGCTTGAAGCTTGAAAATGAAGTTGTCATAAAAAATGGTAAAAGCACTTATTTGGTGGACTGTATCTAAATATTTCAGTGGAGAAGCCGCCGCGGTCTTAGCGTCAACGTCCGAGGCTTGGCTTAGCATTCACTAGCTATATTCACTTTGGACGGAAACGTGTCAAGTTATAAGCGGAATGGCAGTCATTCTAAAACCCTTGAGTTCAAACATAGAGGAATACCTATATAGATCATTATCATCATCATATCAGCCATCCACTGTTGTTGGACATAGATGATGCTGATAATGTGTTCCTGTTATCCCTCACTAGGGATATAGGCCTCTCCCGCACTAGGTTTATTCATCATCATCATCATCACCATCAGCCGGAAGATGTCCACTGCTGAACAAAGACCTCCCCCATAGAACGCCACAATGAACGACAACTCGCCACTTGGTATATTACCTACTGAAAAAAAAATTAACCACGTGACAGGTAAAAATAAGAGATGCACAAAAAGATCGTCAAATGTATATAGAAAATAAATACTATGCAATAGTAGGTAGTAAAGTTACAATAAAAAGTCAGCCAAAAATTTTATTTACAATGTCAAATTACAATCAAATTTAATAACAATACTTATAATTTAATAAAATTCCAATATCTATGTCAAATTTAGAAAATAGGAACAATCAATAAAGTTATAGCTGTTCATGTTCAACCGCTTTCTCATGGCGTTGTGTTTGACTTGCGCTATTGGCATCTCCATCGCTCACGCTACAAATGATATAGTTCATCTCTTTTACACACGCAAATATTTCGGTGAATATGCCAAGTGAAGTGCCACTATCAGACGTAACTCGCACTGTTGTTTGGCAAATTAGAACCAAATTTGACAGCCTTTTCATACTGTCCAGGAGCATCTCGCCAGCGCGATTCAGCATTTACAGCGACATCTATCGGAATTTCAAATTAACAAAATCAAAGACTTCACGTCTGTGCAAAAGAGAGGGAGAGAGAAATTTATTTACACCATTCGATACACATGGTAAAATACATTGGGAAGGAGAACATATTGAAAGAACATCGAATTTTGCCAGCACTTTACAACAATTCTGCCTAAATAAAAAAGTTTATACAAGAAAAAATTTGGGCAATGATCGCAAAACCTAACAAAAATGAAAAAACTCAAGTAAATCATGTTTTTTATAAAAAAAAAAAAAACGTGTTCTTTTTTAAATTGATTTAAACTAAATTTATTTAAACCCGTTACAGCTTGTAGTTTAATCCATGCCTGGGATTGGTCCAGCTTAGTCCCAGTACTCTCAGTGCCAAGTCCAAGCTCCAACTGTACCCGCTTAATGGACACAACAGCAGCCATTTTGTGTTCCGAGCACAAAATCACCAAACTGCCTAAATTGGTCATTTATCGGATTAAACACGTGCTTGGCGTACGCGTGATTATGTCACTGGTGGATTAGCGATTACTAAAGCTTTAACAGCACTTTATGCTGTGTTAATGGCACTGTTTTAATCCAATAAGCGGGCATTGTGTATTAAACGACAGTGGTGGGAAAAATAGTCGTAGTAATCCTACTAATATCACAAACTAGCTGTAGCCCGCGACTACCGTGAACTGCTTCAACTTTGCCCTCTGGCCCCAACATTGCCTGATTCAATTTAGAGTCGATAACTTAGCACTCTTATAGGTTTTAAACTTTTATCTACACGGGAATTATTATTACGGAGGATAAAAGTTTAAAAACCTAGAAGGGTGCTAGTTATCGACTCTAAATTGAATCAGGCAATGTTGGGGCCAGAGGGCAAAGTTGAAGCAGTTTACGGTACGTCCGCGTAGAATAAATTCATCGCTATACCGCGGGAACTATGTAACTTTCCGGGATAAAAACTATCCTATGTCCTTCCCCGGGTCTCAAAGTATCTGTATACCGAATTTCATCGAAATCAGTTCAGCGGTTTAGACGTGATAAACTAACAAACAAACAGACTTACAAACTTTCGCATTTATAACATTAGTGGGATAATAGGATTAAGTAGGATACTTTTTGTTCTAGGAAAATGTAAAATTTCTATAAGTAGAATGGCGACTATCAAATTCTTTGTAGACGAAGTTGCGGGCAAGTATATACCGGGTGTGGCCTGTAATACGAGCAAAAAAATTAAACAACGATCCTCCTCGTCAAACCGAACAACATTAGTTCAGCGACTTTTAAAAATAAAGGAGTCTTTGAATCTTCCTTTTTTCATACAAATTAAATACCGCTCTCAATGTACGCCATCCTAGAACACAACTGACGTCGCCTGTCACGCTACAAACATCAAGCATTTTGCTTTACATTGCTTCTTCGAATAAACTTAAAAGTGTATATCAATTAAAAAGTAACTATTTCTAAAAATCGTTGAACTAATGTTGTTCAGTTTGACAAGTATGATCTATGTTTTAATTATTTTCTCATATTACAGGCCACACCCGGTATATATATGAAAGTTTGTGTGTGGGTGTACGTGTAGTTTTGAATCTTTCACGCTGAAGTACAGGTAAGTATAAAACAAATCAAAAATACCACTGCCTTTAAATACATTGAATAAAAATTAAAAACTGGCCAATTGCGAGACAGACTCGCGCACGAAGGGTTCCGTATAGGTAGTCATTCACGATGACGCGTGCCGTGGTTCTTATTACATTACACTGTCATTAACGTCTAATTTTGACAAAATCATGCGTCTTCGTGGATGGCACTAGGTATACCAATATCTATACAACATTAGACATTAGAAAAAAAACGGGGGAAAATCAAGTTCGTTGTATGGGAGCCCTCCTCAAATATTTAGGAAAAAAAAAGTTAAGTTTTGATCCAATAACCGGTGACCTATAAGCTGTTTTTAATATTATCCCCGGTTCTGGGTCACACACTGTATAAGTATGTTTATCCATTGCCTTGTATTCATAGTACAATCTTTGCTTAGTTTGGGACTAGGTCAATTGGTGTCAATAATATTGCATGATATTCATAGCTTCTGGACGCACCAGTTTGTCGCACGCAATACGGCTGTCATGTAACAATATTAATTATACATCTGCAGCATGTCACACCAAATGCGACCCATTGCAAGGTTGCTGTTTCGTATACTAGGAGCGACTGCAGTTGATACTTGAATGGGAGTGAACTATACAGGGCGTCTCAGCAGGGCTACTACGAAACTCGGAACTCGAAGTTCGTGTCGTGCGGTCCCTCTGACACTTACTATTTAATACGAGAGCGAGAGGGACAGTACGATACCACACACACACACACACACATCACACAAACCCAATTATCACCACTGCACCACGCTAACGCGTTTCGAACTCAATCAGAGTTCATCATCAAAGCAACACAACCGTTCACACGTGCTAGCCTCACATCTGGGAGCATAGTTATGTTGCTCTGATGATGAAAAATTTGAAGTTCCTAGTTGCAGGGTATTTGCATATCAGCCTGTCAGTCAGAATTAATCAGGGACTTGTTATTAAGCTAAAACAAGTATCAAGAAGCGTTCAGCTGTACGTCCCAGGGGTCTAATCGGTTCATTTGGCTGGGCTATTACTCACGTACTATTAAACGAGTGCTATCCCGGTAATATATCAAATGTAATTAAGCTGGTTATTACTTATTATATGTGTAAAAATATTGGGGACGGAAAATTAGGAAGCCCCGTTTGATGGTTTACGGTTAGGCTGCGTTTCCACCAGAGATGTGTGAGGATGTGTTGCGAGGAATGCGCTTTTAGGGTTCCGGAGCCAAAATGGCAAAAACGGAACCCTTATAGTTTCGCCATGTCTGTCTGTTTGTCTGTCCGTCCGCGGCTTTGCTCAGGGACTACCAATGCTCGAAAGCTGTAATTTTGCGCAAAAATTAAAAATAAATGTTATTTAGGGTACTGTAGTGGACAATGAAAAATTAAAAATAATGTTTTTGAATTAACAAGACGTCTTTAGGATTTTTTTGTATTCCAATCCATAGACGTTGGCAGCTCGATACAAGTATTTTAAACTTGTCGATTCAGTGATTGTTATGCAAATATTCAACTATGTGCAAATCGAATCAAAACGAGTTAGTACAGTACCTCCATAGACGTAAAGTGGGGGTGATTTTTTTTTTCGTCATCCAACCCTATAGTGTTGGGTATCGTTGGATAGGTCTTTTAAAACTTTTCGATTCAGTGATTTAAAGTGCAAATTTTCATTAAAATCGGGCGTCCTTCCCTCTCTAAAATCTAAACCGGTGGGTGGAAAAATTGGAAAAAAATCAGGATTGTAGTAAGTATATCAAACTTTCAAGGAAAACTATAACGGCTAGTTTGCTTGAGAATTATTAGTAGTTTAAGAGTAAATAGTAGCCTAAGGTATAAAATATACCTAAACTATGGAAGATTCCGTATAAAATACGAATTAGAAAAATAATACTTATTTTTTTCGTAATGGCAACGGAACCCTATTTCGGGCGTATCCGACACGCTCCTGGCCGGTTTTTCATGATCCAATGGAAACGCTTCAATTTCCTATACTCGCACAGCACATTTCTGGTAGAAACGGATCCTTAAGGTCTCTACTCACTACACCGTATTATGCTATGACCATGACGATAATAGGAACATATTCAGCAGAGCTACTACGAAACTAGAAACTCGAAGTTCGTATCGTACCGTCCCTCTCGCTATCACAGTTATCACAGAAATATCAAAAGGAAGAAAATAATTCAAATCGTAACCATCTCAAAAATCTTGGTAATGGGTCCCGACTGTTGACCTTAAATGAGCTTCTTAACAGAGTTCTAGACCACTAGACTTACTTTCTTCCTTTTAGTTTTTAAGGCAGTCGGTTTTTTATTTATTTTTAATTTAATGTTTTTTATTGTTGGTTATATAATGAGTAACTTAGAATTTTATATATTTTTATAAATTCTCAGCAAAGATACTTTATTATACATATAGGTACCCATTAATTTAAGTTCTGAAAATAACAGATATTAATTAATTTAAGTTGTTACCGTGTGTTGTGTTGTTGTTGTTGTTGTGAGTGTTATTTAAGCTGTTTAGTTGTTAGTTAACAGTTAATTACAGTTCTGAAAATAACGGATATTAAATTAATACTCGTAGGTATCTGACCCATAGATCGCCCTTAATTGCGTAATAATAAATGACGCGTCAAGCGAGCGAGGTTAACAGGTGCTCAGTTAAATTTAATTGACTATAATACCAGTAAACACCAGTTAACGGACGATTAGTTGTGTTTAAATATGCTAATTAGAGCAGATCAGCCTGATCAGTATCCTTAGTTTAAGTAGCTAAGTTTCAAATTAGTGCACTCTGTCATTATGAATCCCACTTCCCACTAATATTGTACAGTAGAACAAATTGAATCATGACACAGGGTGGAACCTTTTGATAATCAATTTCACTATGATTTCCTAGACTAAAGTATAAGATGTCAACATGACTGGTACCACCCTGGGTCATGATTCAATTGACTGTACATGCGATAATCTGTAAGTTTGTTTGTTACCTCATCACGTCTAAACTGCTTCACCGATTTAGATGAAACTCGGTATACAGATAGTTTGAGTCCCTGAGAAGGAGATAGGATAGTTTTTATCCCGGAAAATTGCATAGTTCCAGCGGGATAGCGATAAACGAATTCTACGCAGACGAAGTCGCGCGAACGAGAGACGATCCTGGCCGGACTACCAGGATTTCACTACCAGATTGTTGTATTGTCACGCAACTTACATAAATATACCGAAATTCAAGCCAATCCAACTACTTAGTAAAATTTGGTCTAATTTAACTTGCAAGATTTGATTACAGACAGACAACGGGACAGGTGAAACTAAATAAAAGCTTGTAATTATCTAATGCGCCCATAGTCGCAATAACAATCACCCATATCTGTCAAACGGAAGAACATGGCCGTAAAAAGAGATGGCGGATGCGATTGCGATTGCGAACGTTAAACAATGTGGCAGGCGTTTCCTTGACAACAGTCGAGCTTGCATTTGTCGCAGCATGCAGCAGACAGCCTGTCGCTGCTAATTAATTTATTACATCGCTTTAATTAATATCTTCCCTAATTAACAAAACGTTTTACTGTTGGACTAATTACGCTGAGGAAATGCTGGTATTTTACAAGCTTTTATTAAGATTGCTGAATTAGTATGTGTGGGTCGAATCTCGCAAGTCAATTACCACCCCTCGTGACCATAGGATGTAGATCTAGGTAGCAGTAGAATTAAAATTTCAGAATTAAAAAAATAATTGGGAATTTCCAAAATTTTCATCGTGGTTTTCATTAACGTAGCGCATACAAAAAACCCGCGTCAAGTTTCTTGACTCTAAGCACCGCAGTAGAAATTTCAAGATTTTATCCCGATCCTTCAAGAGTATCGGGATAAAAAGTAGCCTATGCGTTATTCCAGACGCATAGCTATCATACCGAATTTCATTTAAATCCGTCCACACGTTTGAGCATGAAGGAGTAAGAAACATACATCTATTTATCCATCCATCCTCTGAAACTTTGGCGTTTATAAATATTAGCAGGATTTTAAATGCCCCCCTTTGTTACCAAAAAACTAAGACAACTGTTGAATATGAGTTTAACACGCGTCAGTTCACAAAAAAATGACAATAACAAATGTTTAATAAACATATTTAAAAAAAAACATGAAAAAACACTAACCTTGTTTTTCATGTCATGACGAAACACAAATCCTACTAAGTAATATTATAAATGTGAAAAGTTTGTGTGTGAGTGAGTTTGTCAGTGAGTGAGTATGTTTGTTACTTCTTCACGCTGACACGGCTGGACGGATTTGGATGAAATTTGGCAAAAGTTACTTTATAACCTGGATACTTTTTATCCCGATATTCCCACAAGATAGAGATAAAAATCTTGGTTTAGAGTCATGAAATTTGGTATGTAGATCGCTGGACATCTGGAATAACACATAAGCTACTTTTTATCTCGATATTCCCACGGGATAGGGATAAAATCTTGAAATAACAACCGCTGGGCTTCGTTTTATTGAAATTTGGTATGTAGAGCGCTGGACATCTGGAATAACACATAGGCTACTTTTTATCCTGATAGTACCACGGGATAGGGATAAAATCTCGAAATAACAACTGCTGGGCTTAGAGTCATGAAATTTGGTACGTATATAGTTGGACATCTGGAATAACACATAGGCTACTTTTTATCCTGATAGTCCCACGGGATAGGGATAAAATCTCGAAATAACAACTGCTGGGCTTAGAGTCATGAAATTTGGTACGTATATAGCTGGACATCTGGAATAACACATAGGCTACTTTTTATCCTGATAGTCCCACGGGATGGGGATAAAATCTCGAAATAACAACCGCTGGGTTTAGAGTCATGAAATTTGGCATGGTTGTTATAAATGAAAACCACGATGTAAAATTAGGGAATTCCCACGAGAATTTAATAAAATACCGGAATTTCCATTCAACTGCTGTATCTAATGATTTACGCGTGCGAAGCCGCGGGTAAACGCTAGTGTATTATATATTTTACGGAACTACCATTACGTGAGTCCGCCTCGCTCTTGACCGGTCTTTTGCGTGTGTAATAATATAAGTATTTTGTACAGCGTAGCATCAATTGGGAAAATTAAAAATGTTTTAGTCACTTTTTAATTAATAATACGCATGTAATTACAAAATGCCGGAAGCTTACGAAGAATCTCATAACGATACAGCGTTCCATAATAATGTTAACAAAACCCTAATATTTCAAAATAAACATATTATACTCGTAGTACATTTTCAACCTCCGATATTATTATAAGTTCGAAAGCCAGTGTCTGTATGTTTATGGCATCCTAGCTCTCAAACGAATGGACTGATTTCAATGCAGTTTTTTAGCCGAAAGAAAATTTCCTTGCGGGTAGTTCATAGCTGTTTCATCAAAATCGTTTCAATCATTTCTAAGATATTTGAACTTTGAATTGACAATGTCGGGGATTTTGAAACTTTTCTAAGTTGGGTACGTTATATTTATCTAATACTTTTAGTACTTCTAGGGGTAGGTATTCGTGGGGTCTTTAGAAAAACAAACCTCATTCGGGCAGTCGGGTAAAAAGAGCCACACGGACATACGGACCACCAAGTGAGTTCGATAGAACAGAAGGTCTTAATATAAATTATGAAATGAATATAGCAGCAATACAGGAACCCTTGTAAGATCAGAACACATAAGATGTTCCTGTATTCCTGCTATATTATATGGCACGGAACTCTAAACATTGTGGAATTTCATAGGCAGAAAGCACTTTTTAATATTAAAAATAATTACGCATATATGAAACCTGTGGTTCCAAATGAAACACCATTTTTAATTTTAAACCCTGCAGTAGGTATTCCAGTAATATCAGGGGACATTCTGTTCTGCCGTTTAATATAAAAAAGGTTCAAACTGCAGCGAAAGTTCCTAAGGAATATCGACTTAAGGACAACTGACATAAGATTGACATTACAAGTAATGGCTAATGTTAGATAGAACCTTGTTTTCGAGTTACTACCTATATGCAGCCAGTTACTCCCCAGTGTAAGGATTAATTTGGTTTGTTTGTAGTATGTGGATGACGGTTGAGGTTGGTTAATAAATAAACGTTTTTGGAGTGTCTTTTTTAGGGTTCATTAGCCGCAAGGTTCGTACGGAACCCTAGTACTAAGGCACCGTTGTCCGTTCGCCTCTCACTGAATCCCCTGCGTTTTAACTATAAATACAGATCGATAAATCGAAATTAAACCTAAAACTAAAATAAAATTACTTTAATTATTCGCTAGTATTGGATCTCTGGTATCATCATCATCATCATCATCATGTCAGCCGAAAGACGTCCACTGCTGGACATAGGCCTCCCCCAAGGCTCTCCACTCAGACTGGTCTTGTGCTTTCCGCATCCACCGCGATCCCGCGATCTTAACCAGGTCGGCGCTCCATCTTGTTGGAGTAAAGTTTCGGCATCTCCGCACAGCTACTCATGCAATATTTAAGAAATATCAAATTTTATCCAAATCCGTCTAGCCGTTTTAGCGCGAAGGAGTAACGAACATACACATAAATACTCACAAAATTCGCATTTATAATATTATTAGCTTGGAAATTAATTCTATATCAAAAACAATGACTTTGCTCACCCGCGACCTTACGAGTATAATTAAATAAACTAAAAGAATTTCCTTGCTCACCCGCAAAAAATCAAGGTAGTTTTGTAGGGCGATTAAAATTTATTAATATTTAAAGGGTAGTTTTGTTTTGTTTGAGAAAAATATATTATTATGTGGGTACTTGGGAAGTTACAGTGAAAAATCAAAACGGTGGTTGTGGTTTGTTAGTCTAACAACACTGGTAGCATGGTGTACGGTTGTGTTACTCTGAAGATGAGCTCTGGTTGAGTTTGAAACGCGTCAGTGTTGTGTGGTGATAGATAGGTTTGTGTGATTAATGTGTGTTCTTACAGTGTGGAGGTGGAGGAGCTGCATGAACACACATTTGTTTCATAGGCATAGTATTATGAGGTCGCGGGTGAGGAAAATATTTTTTAGTTCATTGTAATTATTAGGATTACGTTTTTTAACCCCCGACGCAAAAAGAGGGGTGTTATAAGTTTGACCGCTGTGTATGTCTGTGTGCCTGTGTGTGTGTGTCTGTCTGTCTGTCTGTGGCACCGTAGCGCTTAAACGGGTGGACCGATTTGAATGCTGTTTTTTTAAAATTGAAACCAGGTTTTCTAGCGATGGTTCTTAGACATGTTTTACCAAAATCTGGTCAGCCGTTTTTGAGATATTGAACTTTGAAGTGACAAAATCAACTTTTTACAGTGATATTATTCGCGTATAAATCCGACTAGCACTTGTTTTTTTTCCGTTGTGACCTCATTTAGCCTCAACCGCTAACAATTTGCTGACTGGTCGCTGACCCGCAAACCACTTTGGCGTAAACAGCGAATAGCGTAAATAATTGTGCTGTCTATCACATGTACAGTCGACCACATTTGGGATAAGTTGAGACTTATCCGTTAACAGAAAACACTTATGACAAGAAGTACACGCTTTTCCGTAGTGCTAATAAAAAAATACATCCACTTGTCTACGTTTTACTTTTTATCTAGCTACTCCACAATCACACGTGCAAGACAGCTATGTCTGTGCATCATGTTCATCCTATAGTGAGGTGAGTGCTGGTGAGTGTAATCGAATATAAGTTAATAAAAAATATCTTTCTTTCTCTTTTTATCATGCGTGCCCTGTTTGTCACACAGTCTCAATTACAAACACCACATACGATCCTGACGGGTGAACCCTATACGAGCTCATTTTCAAACGTTTTATTCCGTGTTCTGCCACAGTTGCAAAAATATGTATACACGGCCTGTTAAGTGCATAAAGTCGTGTATGACATATTTTTGTTACTTTGGCCATGTCGATACCTTTGCCCTTGACTGTACAAGTAGTTCTGGCCACTGTTTCGCTTTTTTTATGGGACGTTGCAGGTACGTTACAAGATCGAGGCTCAAGTCAAAGTGTACCTGTAATAAAATTTTCATAGGCAAAAATTTTATTTTAAAGTTCGTCGTATTTTTTTTACATCATAGAGACTTCGTGACCCACCAGAAGGTCATCATCATCATCAACCGGAAGACGTCCAATACTGAACAAAGGCCTAACGCCACAATGAACGACAACTCGCCACTTGCATCTACCGGTTTCCCGCAACTCTCACGATGTCGTCAGTCCACCTGGTGGGAGGCCTGCCAACGCTTCGTCTTCCGGTTCGTGGTCGCCACTCGAGGACTTTTCTCCCCAAAGGGGCAAAGGGTCACAACCCATATTTTGATATAACCTTATTTAATTCGGAACATTTTGGTGAAATCTCTAATCTTGACAGAGTGGTCGTGGATCATGGCCGTCGGTTGAGGGTCAGTGAACCTCCATGACGAATTTCTTGGAAAAACAAAGTGGTGGTGTCCCCTTTCCTTCCACACCGCAGAGCTGGAGTCTAGAGTTCGTAGTTGGCATAAGGGAAGGGGAAGGCATTTGATTGCGATCGCGGGCGTTAGAAAAGTTAGGCAATACGGCCTCGGGTCCTTTAGTCGTCTTTTACGACATGGAAGAGATGGGTCCGTCCCTTGTCCGTCCTATTCTGAAAACGGGCACGTCAAGGGCTTACTAAACCTATCGATCGTCAAAATAAGCAATTCCTCTAAAGTCGCTGAGAAATAAAATAAGTAAGTTTTTCATGAAATCGACCACATTTTTTTCTTAATAACGTTCGGAGATGTGGTTCTGTGTTCAAAGTAAACGAAATTTATGATCTGACGTTATTTTTTTGTACAATGGTGAAGAATTTTTTGGGTTCTGTTCGTAGATGAGCCGAGGTTTTTATGTAACGTTCTTTAAGTATCATTGTATGAAGCCTAACACATGCGAAAATCTGTGAGTGTGTGTGTAAGTATGTTTGTTCCCTTCAGGCGAAATTGGTTAAATGAATGTCTGGGATAGGCTAGGGACATAGGCACAAACCAGCTGGAGTGGCACTATAGTCTACCTCACCTATATTATACTTCATTTTTTTGCATTAGAAAGAAGGTAAGCATCTTGACGAATCTTTTTATTGAAAAACACTTGAAAAATAAGCCACTGCAAATATGTAGCAAATAGCAAGGACATTATGATCATTACATTCTTTTGGTATCATAAGTAAAAGTTATTCTTTTTTTGAAAACGTTTTTCAATAAAAAGACTCGGCAAGATTGTTTACCCTTTTTCTAATACTAAAAAAACGAAGTATACATACTATATTCGTATTGGGCTTCTACCACTCCTGCTGGCTTGTGTTGAGGCACCGACTTCAAACTAGTAGAAAATTATTTATAAAATTAGAGTTTATTTAAGTTATTTAAAATTATTTATAATCCCACTAATATTATAAACGCGAAAGATTGTTGTCTGTTTGTTTGTTTGTTACTTGATCACGTCTAAACCATTGAACTGATTTAGATGAAATTCGGTAAACAGCTAGTTTGAGTCCCGGAGAAGGACATGGGATAGTTTTTATCCCGGAAAATTGCATAGTTCCCGCGGGATAGCGATAAACGAATACTAGGCGGACGGAGTCGCGGGTAACGGCTAGTATATAATATTTAAGATTTTTTTTAATCACATTTTATAGCACATTGGAAAGATTCGAAAAGGCTTAGGTACACATGGTAACTTTAACCTTTCCATATCAATTTCAGATACAAACTCATATTAATGTTTCTCACTCAATTATTGTTATCAGGGATCAAATGACCCGCTGATGGCGACTAATAATGGGTATGGCTTCAAAACTTAGATAAACAAATTTATTTTACAGCTGAACATTTCAGCGTAAACTTTATTTCAAGGGCTGATAGTTGAGAATGCGATGGATGAGCAGAGGGAAACGCAAAACGTGTGATGGGTGGGAAATGTGAAGATGGTGGGTGCGGTGTCAATGTTGGCGGAAGAGTTTGGCGTTTTTAGAAGTTTTTAATTAATTTGCAATGTTTTTATGTTTAGTGAAGAAGAAAATATATTTTCAGGAATCCTGGATATATGGATAAATCAGTTCAATAGTGTGCGTGAAGAAGTAATGTAACGATATTCGCATGTTTTTGCTTTTGCAATTAGGTAGGTACTTAATCTTTTTCTCTCGTGTTTAGGGAATATTACAAAACGCTTATTAATTTATTTGTCAGCAATAAAGTACAGCATACAGTTAAACGATGTAAAATTCAAACGCTGTAAAATTCAAATTATACAAAATAAAAAGACATAAAAATTACATAAAAAAACGAATAAGGGATTTTTTAAAACGGCGGAACACCACACCCTCCAGCCAGAAGTCGGAGCGCACACTGCTGGTGCTTGGCAGACACTTGGAGTCCAAATGAGCTGAAATTGGCCCTTTAAGACTCGAGCTAGGATTGGACAGCTCTAGATGGGCTCCCTGTACCCGGCCCTTTACCGCCTCGCGGTCGTCCTCGAGGACCTTCGCCGGCGTCGTCTCCTTGTCCAACCGAGACTACTTCATTTAGTATTTTTTAAACATTATACGAATCCCTCATAAGGTGTCACTATTAGAGCTGAATACATCATTAAAGATTTAATAAAATATGGCCGCTTTACACATATAATTTTATAAACATCTCTTTATATTACTCTTATTTCACAGTCACCTATAGTTTTTCACCTGTTTACGCAAACCGTTATTTCTATAAGCTATCCGCTGTGCTCCATAGAAGCAATATGAGATACACCATAGCCTTACTTGTGACCAACTCGCTGTCACAAACACCCCGTCCTTAAGCGTTCGAGGGTAAACGACGCCATCTCACGGCGGAAATTAGTAGCTACGCGGCGAATGCTCTCTGATACCGCTTATCTACTCGGTACAGTCGAACACGTAAAATCGAACCTAAATCAAGGCATATAAGTAAGTATAGTATACTTGATATAATGAACTAGTCTTTCATGACCAAGAATAGGGAACACGAACGAGAATCGTCTTTGCACTTAGAACTAATAATAAGAATACAAAATATACTCAGCGGCAAGAATCTGGCCCTCAAATGTATGCAGTAATGTAATTTTGTATGTAGAGTGGGCCAAATTTTGTGCTGCTAAGTATATTATCGTGTGGATTTCCTTCCAGAATCAATATTGCTGCATTGTCACCTCTTCTGCTATTAATGCAAACCAGTTTTTCACAGGTAATAAGTACATTACTTCACTCATAAATGAACTAAAATTATTTTTGACCCGCAATCTCTTAAATTGAAATGTGCTTTTGTCCAGGTCAAATGTTTTGACGACCAGATGGCCTAGTGGTTAGAGAACCTGACTACGAAGCTTGAGGTCCCGGGTTCGATTCCCGTGTCGGGGCAGATATTTGTATGAAAAATACGAATGTTTGTTCTCGGGTCTTGGATGTTTAATATGTATTTAAGTATGTATCTATCTATATAATTATATTTATCCGTTGCTTAGTACCCATAACACAAGCTTTGCTAAGCTTACTTTGGGACTAGGTCAATTGGTATTAATTGTCCCGTGATATTTATTTATTTATTTAAATGCTGCAGTTAATTAACAATAATAATATCATTCATTTCAGATTAAAAACTCATAGTTTGTTAGTAACAATATATTATTATTATTGTTTCTGATATCCTGTCCATTGTTCGAAGGTTAACTGGAAGAGATCCTTTTAAGCGATAAGTTCGCCTTTGTACAACTTATTATCCTGTTTTCAGTTAATCATACAATACAATGCAATTATTCTTATTAAGTTTGTTGGTTGTCTAGAAGAGGTGGCTTTTTAGCGGTAAGACCGCCTATTACATAATTGCATATTGCATTTTGTCGCTGTGTTTAAATTTTTGTACTGATTTGCAGTTAATTTTTAAAAAATTAAAATTGCGCAGTTATGTAATTCAGTGTTTTTGACTGTACAATCTATTTAGAATTTTTTCAAACCCGATTGTACAATATTTATACCAGTTACATAGCTGAGACGTTCAACTAGATTGGTTCCAGAACGTTGAGAAGCTATAGTAATAGAGATTTCGTTTTCGATCCACCGTGCAAGAACATGTAGAAATATGATGCTGAAAACTGATAACAATGTACTATTTACTCAAAGAACAGCAAACCACGAAATAGTGGTAGTTTTTTTACCATTCATAAGTGCTTGTTATAGCCTAAAGTCGCCAAGAGAGGTCAAATTCAAAGTAAAATTAATTCAGAATATTCCAGACAATAATGAATGAAAGAAAGAATACATTTATTTACCTAAATAAATAAAATTACAGCTAATAAACAGATAATCTTATATATTAGGCACCAAGAAAGAAAATAAAATAAACATTGTGCCGAAAGAAGTAAAAAGGGCCATACTCAGCGTAGGTATTGCTCCAGCAAGCCGCAGCGCTGGTTTTCAATGAACCTTTAACTTAAAATACTACAAGTACGAACGTTAGAGTTAGCACTGATCATTTTAGATTAATAACAAAAAAAATGACATTGAGGCTTTCAAGAAAAGGGTTTATACTTCTTTGAACATTAAACTACCGTGAGACTCACTAATCAGTGCGCGTTTTGCCGCAGCTGCTGTGTCGCGTTGCTCCTAGAGGAAGGGCTACGTATAGGCCCGAAACATGTCGAGCTAAACTCGATTTAAGACATAAATAGGATTTATACTTCTTTTGAAAGCCGTAAACAGATCAGTGACTCTCCTTAAATTGTTGGTATTCATAAGCGAAGGTGTTTACTTCCCATCAGATGACCCGCTTACTCGTTTTCCTCCTGATGATGATAAAAATACGTAAGTATTTATTTTTGGAAACGGTGCAAATTGACATGAAACCCCGTGAAAGTTTTACAAAAAATATATACGCGTACATTGCCCAAACATAAGAAATATGGAATGTATATATCATCTCATCCAAGTCTACCCAAATAATCTCCTTAAGTAAATCGCCCGAGCGCTTTAAGTCCGTACATTTAATGTGGATCGTTTTCCCCGATCGCCCCTCATTTCCTCGGTCAGATGATCTCATTTACCCCAGTTCTTAAATGAAGATTTGTTACACTGAGCATTTGGGAACTTTGGGGTATCTAGGGAGGTTTTTCCGCATATATTGATTATAAAATGGATGATTTGGTGTAAATGAGTCAATTAGACGACAATTAGACGTACAACGAGCGGCTGCATGAAAGTACTTACACCGAACCTCTATGAAGTTGGTCGATGTAAGTTAAACTAAGTCATTAATGTGTCCGCTCCGCTCGCGGTGGAAACCATGCTTTACCAAGTAGACCATTCGTCTAGACGGCATTCAACCATTTACACATTTTGTTTGGTAGGATTATAATATTTAGGCATCATGCTTTACCTTTACCCTACCTGTACCATAGGTATATTGTGTTGGCCGAAGAAAAAAGTCGTGGTTGAGATACATTGGAGAGTGGACTGGAGTTATGAGTGCTGCTGAGCTGTTCCACCTTGCGTAGGACAGATTATCCTGAGAGGCGCTATTCACAGGGACCAGTCTGAAAACCATCAAGCCCAGCATATGCCACCCATTGAGTGTAGGTAAGAAATATTCGGGACCGATGGCCAACCTTCAGAGTAGGTAATTGGAGAGGCACCAAAAAGAAGGTCAATTTTCTTCGTTTGATCTCAAATTTTTAACCAAAAAACCATATTTCAATCGCCCTGATAACGCTATAGGTATACGAGTAAATTTAAAGATTTTCCATAACGAGATTATAATTGGCTAAGGGAGGGAAATTGCTTAATGTTTTCGTGAAAAAGGCTACCACCATTTGCCTAATCGGCTTTAATAAAGTTATTATTGCTTATCGGAGATTGTTGACCTCTATCACGGACGGTAATGGACGAAAATAATTTCTTAAACGACTGCTGTTGAAAAATATGGGTTCAGGCGGATTCGCGCGGGCAGTGACCTTGATTTAAGAAAGTAGATTTTTAGGGATCCATAACCGAAAAGTGACAAACGGAACCCTGATGCTGTAGCTTCGCTGTCCATATGTCTGTCACAAGGCTGTTTCTCGTGAACTGAATAGGTAGATGATATCCAAAGTTAACTACCTAACATTCAAAAATAATTTACGTTAAAAACAAATCCTTGCCTTTCAAAAAACTACTGGTCACTTAAATTGCGTTCTATTTTGTAAGTTGTTTTATTTATTTAAATTATTTTCACAATAAGTTTTAGATCGATAAAATCGATGCAATCTTCATAAGGACTGAGTTTAATTAAATCTATATATTTAAATACTCTGATTTAAATACAAAGATAAGGGGCTGTTTCACCAGCCAGTAATTAATTTTAACTGACAGATGAAATGTGATGCCGTCTCGTATTTGAACAAAACATACAGACAGGGCGTCAAATTTATCCTTCAAATAAATTTTATCAATGGATTGTGAAACAGGGACTAAATCATGGGTGCTCTGCTAAAAAAATGTTTACAAAAACATGTTTGAACGCGGAAAGTAAACGAATCCATGTCAAATTAGAAAAGTTACACGACTTCAAAGTTCAGAGCCTGTGTAATCCCCGATAAGGGAAGTTTTTTGTTATTTCTTTTCTTATTTTAATACAACAATCGTGACTTTGATAAGATGTTGCAAGGACAAAATATTATCAACATCAACAACACCACGCCTTCATATAAGTCCCGGTGCTGGGCACAGGCCTGCTCTCAGAAAGAGAGGGTTTAGGCCATTGCGGATTGGGTCCAATTATTATGCATCTTCCCAGTGCATGTGATGGGATATTAACACTGTTCTGCCTCAGATTTAAGCCAAAAATAATGAAAATACATTCAAAACAACACATGCCACAGTAATATTATTACTACCTAATAGAAAAACTAAATCGTCTCGATCGGAAACTAAACTGGAGATGCCACATACAATCCAAGAGACTAAGTGAACCTAAAAATGAGAAACATGCAGTGGCTCCTGGGGAGACACTCTGTACTTAGCACGGATAATAAATTACTAGTGTATAAGACCATCTTAAAGCTGATATGGACCTACGGCGTACAACTCTGGGGCTCTCTGCCACCTCTAACATAAACATACGACAGAGAATGCAAAACGCCATCCTAAAAAGCATCTCAAATGCACCATGGTTTTTCGAAATCTCAGAGGTTCGCGAACAACTGAAAATGAACACAGTGAAGGAGGAAATAACCTCACTTGCTAACCGCTACAAACAAAGACTAGAAAGGCATCCAAATCGTCTTGCTACCAGTTCAGCCAAGCCAGCTCATAAAAAGCGTCTTAAAAGATCTGCTATAATGGATCTAGCAACCAGCACTAACAGCTGAAGCGTTGATATTAAAAGAGAAGAGGCTCCCGATGAGGATCCTCCTCGACAAGCCAATATCACTTCAACCTATCTGCTTGTAGTCTAGGGACTGATTGCAAGATACAGAATTAAAAAAAAAACGTAATAGAAAACACAAAGTAGGTATAAAGTTAGTAGTCATTGCGGTTGAATCTGAAGCGTTTAATATAATACCCCATTATCGTAGCACTCGAATTATAACGGTATGGTTGTAATTAAGCACCTCTCAAGTGGAATCAGAAATGATGATATCCGCAGTAGAACTAGGTTACCAACACAGTCCGAAGAATTTGCGAAACTGAACGTGCAGTGAGCGGGGCACATTGCTCGCAGGACTGCTGGCCGATGGGGTCAGAAGGTTCTCTAATGGCGTCCGCGGACCGGGAGACGAGCTGTCGGTAGGCCTCCAACGAGATGCAGCGACGACCTGGTTAAGATCGCGGGATCGCGTTGGATGCGGAAAGCACAAGACCGGTCTGAGTGGAGAGCCCTGGGGAAGGCCTATGTCCAGCAGTGGACTATCGATCGGCACTATCTTTCTTGGATAAAAACGTACAGAAATAGCTCTCTTCCACATGGTAAGGTCAAACCACTCAAAATCTAAGAATATGTTAATAAATGCATTTTATATTTAAATCACGTCCCAACTTGTTATTTTAGGGTACCTCCGAGGTCCGACCATTATCAGTCGTTTGCTTAGGACAGAATTGATTGTGGAGTTTGGATTTTATGAAGATTGCTCCTTCCTTTATGGAATATGGAAGACAAGGCTTTTGGTGAAATGTTTTTCTTATGATATGGGAATCTTTTATTAAATTGACAGCTATTTTTGTACAAGAGAAATAGAGGATAGTCAGACTTTTATCAAGTCATAACTACAAGCTTTTATTTGATTTGTAATAGGACTTTCACCTATTTTTACCACCTCTATTTTTTTCATATTTGTTGTACAGTCGTGGTCATAAATATTTACCTTGTCACTGTCACTTCTTGTTTGATCTTTTGTATTAAATTGTCAGAAGGCATACAAGGTACTAGAGTGTAAAGATACATATTTCTGACCTCGATTGTACATACCTCAGAACTTTTATGAGCCGCCATTTATGAACCGATCATTTTTTGTTTTTGTTGGAATAGGAGTAGGTACTTTGTTGGCCACCGAAGTTTCTCAATACAAACAACAAGTACAAGTATTTTACAGGTTTAAATTCGATTATTTTAAAAAAAAAGCTTAACAATTTTTGCTCGTCGCAATGCATACCGGGTGTGGCCTGTAATATGAGCAAATAATTAAAACATAGGTAAATCATACTCCTCAACTGAACAACATTAGTAAAAATAATTAGTTTTTTAATTTTTATCACACTTTTAAGTTTATTCGAAGAACAGGCGACGTCAGTTGGGTTCTAGGATGGCGTACATTGATAGCAGTATTTAAATTGTATGAAAAAAGGTCAATTTAAAGATTCCATTATTTTTAAAATTCACTGAACTAATGTTGGTCAGTTTGACGAGGACGATCTATGTTTTAATTTTTCGCTCGTATTACAGTCAAGGGCAAAGATATCGACACGGCCAAAGTTACAAAAATATGTATACACGTCTTTATGCTCTTAACATTAAGGCCGTGTATACATATTTTTGCAACTTTGGCCGTGTCGATATCTTTGCCCTTGACTGTACAATCCGCACCCGGTATAATGCATATAATTTAAAATTTTGAGAATCCAGTCGTTTTGATACCAACCCCTCAGTTGAGTGCCAAGATACAGGCTTAACCTAGTTTGGTACACACGAGACACATCTGGTGTATTGTAATAGTGGTCATTTTTAGATACATAAAACATATTCTTTTCTTTTATTTGACAGTGGGATAATTTTGTTTGTATTTATTATTGTTAGGATGTACATTGTACGTATACTTATTGTAAATATATATTAAAAAACCTTATAACTTATTTACTTAGTTTACTAAAAAGTAAGAAAAAACTTATAACAAAAAATTTAATCGACTCAAAAAACATGAAAACTAATTTCAGCTGTATGAAGTCGGTGCCTCAGCACGAGCCAGCAGAACCCCTGACGCAAAAATAGGGGTGTTATAAGTTTGACCGCTATGAGTGTCTGTATGTCAGGGTGTCTGTCTGTCTGTGGCACCGTAGCTCTTAAACGGGTGAACCGATTTGAATGCGGTTTTTTTTATTTGAAAGCAGGTTTTCTAGCGATGGTCCTTAGACATGTTTCATCAAAATCTGTTCAGCCGTTTTTGAGATATTGAACTTTGTTTAGCACACTTGTAATCACAATCTTTTTCACCACTTCTTTCTGTCACATGGTATAAGACGAGGGTAGAGAGACAGAGAATGCTATGGCGAACATTAGCGCGTTAGACTATACGGCCTCAGGATCTACAACAGGGTTTCTTAAACTATTTGCTGTCGCGGACCACTTTCACAATTTAAATAATTCCACGGACCCCTGTCAAAAATAATTTTTGAAATAAATATGTTTACAGACTGACCTACTGCGGACCCCTGATACACATGCTACCGACCCCACTTTAAGAAACCCTGATCTACAATTATTATATTTTAGTGTTTACGGCTCGCACCTCTGAGTTTTTTCGAAATTCATGTGCGGAATCACATTTGAAATTTACCACGAGCTTTGCGGTAAAGGAAAAACATCGTGAGGAAACCTGCACAAACCTGCGAAGCAATTCAATGGTGCGTGTGAAGTTCCCAATCCGCACTGGGCCCGCGTGGGAACTATGGCCCAAGCCCTCTTGTTCTGAGAGGAGGCCTGTGCCCAGCAGTGGGACGTACCTATATAGGCTGGGATGATGATGATGATGAGTGTTTACCCGCGGCTTCGCACACGTAAACCACTAGATCCAGCAGCTGAATAGAAATTTCGGGATTTTTTTAAATTCCCGTGGAAATCCCCCAAAATTAAATCGTGGTTCAATTAAGTATGTCAAATTTCATAACTCTAAGCTTAGCGGTTGTTGTTTCGTGATTTCATCCCCGTCCCGTAGGAATATCGGAATAAAAAAGTAACTTGTACGACCGGATGGGCAAGTGGTTAGAGAACCTGACTACGAAGCTTGAGGTCCCGGGTTCGATTCCCGGCCGGGGCAGATTTGTATGAATAATACAAATGTTTGTTCTTGGGTTATGGATGTTTAATATGTATTTAAGTATGTATTTATCTATATAAGTATGTTTATATGTTTATGTTTGTTGTTGGTATGTTTGTATGTTTATGTTTATCCGTTGCCTAGTAGTAGTAGTAGAGTTATTGTATTGTATTGTATCCACAGTAAAAGCTTTGCTTAGTTTTTTTTTTTTTTTTTTTTATTTGACTGGATGGCAAACGAGGAAATGGGTCTCCTGATGGTAAGAGATCACCACCGCCCACAAACATCTGCAACACCAGGGGTATTGCAGACGCGTTGCCAACCTAGAGGCCTAAGATGGGATACCTCACGTGCCAGTAATTTCACCGGCTGTCTTACTCTCACGCGAAACACAACAGTGCAAGCACTGCTGCTTCACGGCAGGATTAGCGAGCAAGATGGTGGTAGCAATCCGGGCGGACCTTGCACAAGGTCCTACCACCTGCAAAAACAAGTTTGGGACTAGGTCAATTGGTGTCAAGTGTGCCACGTTTTTTTTTAATGTTTTATTCCAGATGTCCAGCTATCTACATACCAAATCTCATCCAAATCCGTTTAGCCGTTTCACCGCGAAGGAGTAACAAACATACTCACTCACTCACTCGCTCACAAACTTTCGCATTTATAACCCATATATGCCCAGTGGATCATTTTTGTCCCGAAAAATAGGTAGGTATCAGCTAACGCGCGATTTTGCAAAAGAAATTGCTTACTTGTGACGACTGTGATAAAGAAGAAATCGGAGACCAAAAATAGTTCTGGGCATATACGGGATAATATAAGTTTGGATTGGTCTTCTATGTACGAGTATAACGCCTATTTTAGCCATTAATAATATTTTCTGATCCGTATCTTACGTGATGCGTACGCGCCCTAACTCTGTTTATCCACACTATACGAAACTACAACGATCCCAGCACCGGGTCGTTTTACGATGCTGTAAAAACTTCATTATTTTTCTAAAGAAAACGGCCTACGGATAGTTTCTGGGCTTTACGAGGGCCGTTACGTGGCGGATGATACGGGTTTAGGTGTATCACGTGGAATCAGGAGATGAGAGCTTTCCAAACAATCAGATGGGCGTAGATAAATCGCAACAGATAAGTCGCAGAAGTAATCAAACGGTCGATGCGTAAGGTTGAAGTCCTACCCCCTTATTCATAAAACTTAACAAGCCTATGTTAACTAACAAATGCTTTGTCCCTTTCTAACAAATACAAATGTCGAAGTGACAGATAAGGACAAACGAATTTTAGCGGCATTTTAACTAAAATAGGTTTGATTGTCGTTTATGAATAAGGGGGGTTAGTGTTCGACACGCTAATGTCCAAGAGACGACACCTTGCTATCATCTCTATTGCTAAGGAAAGGACATAAGATTGAAGATGCTTACTATTTAGAACAGTGACGAACACTCGTACACACCTTATCTCCATCCCAGCCTATATACGTCCCACTGCTGGGCAGAGGCCTCCTCTCAGAACAAGAGGGCTTGGGCCATAGTTCCCACGCGGGCCCAGTGCGGATTGGGAACTTCGCACGCACCATTGAATTGCTTCGCAGGTTTGTGCAGGTTTCCTCACGATGTTTTCCTTCACCGCAAAGCTCGTGGTAAATTTCAAATGTAACTCCGCACATGAATTTCGAAAAACACAGAGGTGCGAGCCGGGGTTTGAATACACGACCCTCTGCTTGAGAGGCGATAGGGCAAACCACTAGGCCACCACGGCTTTTTATTACCTTATCTAGTCGCATAATTTTCGCAAGTAACATAAAAATGGGGGTAATATTTATAAATACTTGCTTAATCCAATTTGTACAGTCGGCCGCGTGTATGACAATGTGAATTAATACAAATCGGGCTAACATTAACGCGAGGCACTGTGGAAGGCCCGGTAATTAATTTTCATTATACAAGTTCAGGGTAGCGTCAGGAAAAAAGTTATCCAATTACGCTAAAGTATTGCTAAATATGAAATGGGAAGATTATTCCAATTTTAAAATATCTCTTGACGTCAGCTTTCTAACTCGCTCCAAGGGTATAAAAGACGGCTGTAAGCGTTAATTTAATCAAAATACAAAGTCGGAACAAATCTATTCTCACCGTCTCATCTCTCGTTCAGAAAAGTAACTTTTCCTTTCTGACGAGAGGGATCAAAGTGCAACTTTTCTGTTCAAGGCTTTTCCAAGTGTTTTTTTGCAAATGCAACTTTTTGAAGTTGGTAAAACCACGCCATTTTCTATGCTACTTGCTCTTTAACCATGTTTAGAATTGTTTTATTTCAATTTTAGCGTCATGTATGTCTTTATTTGTTCTATGTTTGTTCCTATGTTTGTTGTTTATGGCGTTAAATAAATGTATTTTCTTTCTTTCTTTCTTTCTTTCTAATGGTAAACACACACACATCAAAGCGTTTCAAACGACATTGCTCTGCATTGTAGTGTGGCTATTCACATTCGGCATAGGCCAAAGACGAAGTTTTATCGCAATAATTCTGTCGCGATGTGTGTGGCCGTAGCATAAATATGTTTAACGTACTTGTTCCTCTATTATAGAAATGTTTATTGAATAAAAAACTTATATACTGAAACTTAAAAGTGCGACCTATTTATTATAGGCACTTTTTTATTTTGATAAGGAGGCAAACGAGCACACGGGTCATCTGATGGGAAATGACCACCACTGCCTATGAGTACCAACTACTCAAGGAGAGTCATTGGTCCGTTGCCGGCCTTTTAAGAAAGTATAAGCCCTTTTCTTGAAAGCCCCGATGTCATAGTTGCCAGGAAACAACTGCTGCTGCTGCTGACTGAAGTTGATTCTACAATTTCACTGTACATGGCAGGAAGTGCCGAAGGAAACGCACAGTGGTAGATTTCCGTTCATCAAGATAATGTACGATGTACGATGGTGGAATTTCGCAGTAGGTAACAGGTAACAGGTCAAATAATTCTTTGGAGCACTTACCGTGATAAAGCCTATAAAATACACAAACGGAACCTACGTCTATTCGCATAGACAGGGGATCCCAACGATCGGAAATCAATTCACCGACAAGTCGAGCTGCTCTACGTTGAATGCGGTCAAATGGAAGAAGAAGGTATTTGGGTGCCCCTGCCCAGAGATGAGAACAGTATTCTAAGTGCGGCCGCACCTGGGCCTTATACAGTTGAAGAAGATGCATTGTTGTAAAGTACTGCATTGTTGTAAGTAAAGTATTGTTGCAGGTGGGCGGACCTTGCACAAGGTCCTCCCACCTACTAGGCTCCTAGGTTCCTCGGATTGCTACCACCATCTTGCTCGCTAATCCTGCCGTGAAGCAGCATTGCTTGCACTGTTGTGTTTCGGCGTGGAGAGTAAGACAGCCGGTGAAATTACTGGCACGTGAGGTATCCCATCTTAGGCCTCTAGGTTAGCAACGCGTCTGCAGTATCCCTGGTATTGCAGATGTTTATGGGCGGTGGTGATCTCTTACCATCAGGAGACCCATTTGCTCGTTTTCCATCCCGTCAAATAAAAAAAAAAAAAAAAAAAACTGTCTCGATCTGTTTAGCACCCCAAGCTTCATGGAAGCCAAGCGTGAAACATAAAAGGTATTTCCTCGCAATCGAAGTGAAAAGCAGAGTGTAAAAGCAGCATTAAACCCATTTTCCCCTCGACGTGTCTATCCACCCTCGCCGTACCGGCTCGCGTGGCTATATGAACGTCTTGGGTATAAATAAATATTGATTATGAATGAATAGGTAAATAAATAAATAGAACGGCTCGTTTTATGCTCTTGTTGTACAATCTACTATTTAACGGGTTAAGTTTTTTATTCAATAAACATTTTAGTTTTTTTTTTAATATGGCAAGAGCCCTGGGAATTAAAAACTTAAACAAATGAAGTCAAGCAACGGGTCGATTTGATATCCCCTTTTTTTTAAATCGGTTATAATATTGTTGCGGATTCTGTTGCTGGTCGTACCCTAATCCAAAATACGCGTACGTTACACTGTCAACCATGCGTCATAATCCTGACTGAGAGAATGCCTTAAATTCTGTTTTTGTGGTTATTCGCAGTCACGTCAGAAACCGGGCAAGACCGTGTCGGACTCATCATCATCAATTATCATTTATCATCATGCTGAGCAAAGGCCTCCCCCCCCCCTTAGAACGCCACAGTAAACGATAACCTAACCAACAAAAGTTAGAAAACCCCCGACTTTGTTACTACAAAGCTCAATATCTCAAAAACGGCTGAACCGATTTTGATAAAACATGTCTAAAATATAAGCCGTGGTGGCATAGTGGTTTGACCTATCGCCTCTCAAGCTGAGGGTCGTGGGTGCAAACCCCGGCTCGCACCTCTGAGTTTAACGAAACTAGCCACTTGTGTTAGGTTGCCCACAACTCTCACGATGTCGTCAGTCCATCTAGTGGGAGGGCTGGGCTTCGTTTTCCGGTTTGTGGTCGCCACTCGCCACTCGAGGACTTTTCGGACTCGCACTTGCGTAAATAAATCCCGACCATGAGTGTACCGTTTATTTAGCTAAGCACTTGCAGATTTGTAAAGGTACATAATGTTTTACTCTGTATGTGGCATCGTAGCTCTCAAACGGATGAATCGATTTCGATGATTTGATTTTACATGAAAACGCATTTCATTACGTTGGTTCTTAGCTTAGTTCTATCAAACTCGGTTCTGCCGTTTTTGTGATATTCAATTTTGAAATGACAATGCTGGACGTGTTTTAACTCTTCCAAGTTGTTTTAATTAGGTTACTCTTAATTATATTGTAACTGGAACACATTTAAACGCGCCCTAGATACATCATCATCCCAGCCTATATACGTCCCACTGCTGGGCACAGGCCTCCTCTCAGAACAAGAGGGCTTGGGCCATAGTTCCCACGCGGGCCCAGTGCGGATTGGGAACTTCGCACGCACCATTGAATCGCTTCGCAGGTTTGTGCAGGTTTCCTCACGATGTTTTCCTTCACCGCAAAGCTCGTGGTAAATTTCAAATGTAATTCCGCACATGAATTTCGAAAAACTCAGAGGTGCGAGCCGGGGTTCGAACCCACGACCCTCTGCTTGAGAGGCGATAGGTCAAACCACTAGGCCACCACGGCTTCCCGTCCGGCCCTAGATACATACCACCTTTAATTTTATCTAACTACAAACTCAAACTATAACAAGTTGCCAGTATCTATTTAATCGGGGGCTAACTTGGACCATTCATTCATTAGCATCGATAAGGGCTGGTTTCTTAGAGCACTAAGCCAACCAGAGGCGTCATTCGCACTCCCGTATACGAACACACGTGATGCTTTATGGATACAGTTACTTAGTTATAAACGTAACAACTGATCTCGTCTATCTTGTTGCAATAAAAATGAAAAAGTGTACTGCCTTAAAAAAACAGTTTAATAATTTAAAAATTGAAAAGAAAAAATATTTCTGTAACTGTCGGGACTCATTCAAACCATGACCGGCTTAAAAAAGTCACAGTAATACGTTGCGACTATAGATAGATAGATAGAAAAGTTTATTTCTGCTAAGAGTTACATTTTTAATTTACATTTGTTGTTGTTATCTAGCTTTAAGTATCTAAACAGAGTTAGTTCCGGAGCCAAAATGGCTAAAACGGAACCCTTATAGTTTCGTCAAGTCCGTCTGTCTGTCTGTCCGTCCGTCCTTATGTCACAGGCATTTTACTCGAAACTTACAAGATGTATATCAATGGAATTTGGAGTACAGATGTCTTGTAAAACTTGTACAGATTGTCCATATTTTAGCTCAATTGGATATCGGGAAGCGATGGAAAATAGTTTGCAAATTTTTAAATGACAACTCACTAAGTAACTAGCAGAGTAGGTAAAGTTGTTAGATATCCCTTTTGGTATAACGTTTTTAGACTACTTTCTGTAAACCAATATTTTCAACATTTAATCAATACAATCACGAGTCTATCCAAATATTTTTGGTACGCCAATGTCATTTCCAGTTGGCTTAATCCTCCAAGTCTGACGGGAGATAGCTTTCAAATTATATAAATGGGTGTTTGGGATGTTTTGGGTCACACACGGACAGTTTAACTATTTCACTAATAGTTTGGCGAAAGTACGATGGTACTTTCGATGCCTTTGGACGTCTAAACGTTTTTATTATAATTAGGTATGTTTTTGTACTCTTTTTATTGTCTATTTTTATAGCTTCTGTGTTACAACCTAAATTAATGTTACCTATGTTTTTTATTTCATAAAGTTATGTGAAGGTAGTTTTCATGGCCCTAGTGGTATTGACTTTCGTAAACCACACGTGTGGCCGACAGTAAAATTTCAAGTATTGAAACCACATAAAAATATAAATTTCAGGATCTCCCGTTGAAAGTCAGAATGTAATGTTGGTCAGAATGTACCTATCGTTAGTCATAACTCTTTTTTCTCTGAAACCAACAATTGTTCAGAACTGTTATAAAACAAACCTAATAACCTAACTTACATTTTTATTACATTTTCTATGGGATGACCATTAAAAAATTTCAGACAATTAATGGTTTCAGTGGAAAAAAAATATGTCAAACAATAATTCAGACAAACATTACAATACGACGTAAGATACTAACGATCATCATCATCATCCCAGCCTATATACGTCCCACTGCTGGGCACAGGCCTCCTCTCAGAACAAGAGGGCTTGGGCCATAGTTCCCACGCGGGCCCAGTGCGGATTGGGAACTTCACACACACCATTGAATTGCTTCGCAGATTTGTGCAGGTTTCCTCACGATGTTTTCCTTCACCGCAAAGCTCGTGGTAAATTTCAAATGTAATTCCGCACATGAATTTGGAAAAACTCAGAGGTGCGAGCCGGGGTTTGAACCCACGACCCTCTGCTTGAGAGGCGATAGGTCAAACCACTAGGCCACCACGGCTTTTTTGATACTAACGATATTATGACAAAATACATAAAACTAAGTTTTAATGCTTACGCAAACTATGTATATATACGTATACGTACGTCATAAAACGACTGTACGACCCATAAACATGGCGATATAGACATTCATAATGTCATAATCCATTGTGGTTGTTTTGCTACTAAAATCTATGGTAAATCTCCTTATGGAACACTTTAAGTTATAAACCACTTGAAGAGACTATAATAACGGCACATGTTTGCGGTGTAAGGTTGAGACAGACAAGAATATGCAGGCATTTTTTTTATTTGTTCAAATATAATCTTCATTTTTAGGGTTTTTTTTTAATCGACTGGATGGCAAACGAGCAAATGGGTCTCCTGATAGTAAGAGATCACCGCCGCCCATAAACATCTGCAGCATCAGGGGTATTGCAGATGCGTTGCCAACCTAGAGGCCTAAGATGGGATACTTCAAGTGCCAGTAATTTCACCGACTGTCTAAAGTTTGCAGTTTAAAGTGGAATTTTTCGCAAATAATTCACTGTATAGAAAAATCGTCTTAACAACCACTTAATGATTTTATAAGACCTATCCAACAATATATCATACGTCATCATATGTCACATTAGACACAAAAAAACATTACCTATCCTTAAAAAATATCCTATGGTTTTACATAATATATTATATCAATGCAAAAATTATTGCTTTCTAGCACTAAAAGTCTTTAAGCTATCCAAGCGGACGGACAGACAGACAGATGGACAGACAGACACTACTTATAAGGGTTTCTTTTTGGGAATACAACAACATAAAAATGTCTTTACGTCAGTAGTTTCAATATTGTAAGCAATAGTTACCTAATATTAACTAAACCACAAACAAAGCCGCCAATTTTAGTGGAAAATCCAATAAGCTAGCAACCCCGAGCCTAGAACCCACCTCAGCTCAGTGTGGCAACACATTAAACACAAAACCCAAGAACCAACTCTCAAATTTCATTAATATTAAAAAGCCCCCAATTTCACCGCATAAGCTATTCAGGCTCTCTAGAGGACTACGTAATACAATTCCTCGGAACCCTCAGGTTATGGCGTCTTATAATTTCCCCCTAGAAAACCGGAAGGGGTTTAATCTAAGCCTGGGAATACGTATTGTTCGGTTAATTCCGATTACGGATGGCGGAAAGGTTTTGGTTAGCGTATTTAAAGAGGATTTTTCCGCGTTATCTCTCTCTGACATATTGTCATGATGGTATATTTCATTCGTCCTACTCCAGGACAAAGGCCTCCTCTCAGAATGAAAGGGCTTGGGCCGTATCTCCCACACGGACAGTACAGTACAGACTGGAAACTTCACACATGTATGTGGCCTGTGCTCCCGATATTTTTCTTAAGGGGTTCCATGCCCCAACGGTCGTGGGTCATTCGATCTGAATTCCTTAGTTTTCTAATGTTTTCTGTAGCTTATTATATTAACAACAACGGCTTTAAGCAATATAGTATCCCATATTTACTTCAAAGTTAATTGTTTTCGAGATATTTGGCATTCAAGTGGAACAATTTTAGGCCAAACAACTGGTTTTCTGGCCATAACTTTTGTGTTAATTAGTTTCAAATAAAAACCCTAGATACATTTTTAGAGACGTCAAAGACGAACCCAAATATGTAGATTTCGTATATGTTAGATCTTTTACGTCAATAGAGATACGAAATAAGTGTTTTTTAGACATTGTTTAAAAAAATCATACAAAATTAAGTATTATTATTTTTTCAAAATCCGGTAAACAAAAATGGAGATAAAAGATCGAAGAACCGGTTGCCGTTTGACTTATAATTATATCTGTTTCTATCTGTTCTATCTTTCTCTATCTGTTTCTTTGGCTAGTTGAAGTATAATTTTGATAGTGTTTTTTTGCGGCGATTAACCTTAACAGTGAACAGTGATCACAAAGTTCTATATTCCTCTCGTGTCTAACATTTTTTAATGCGCAAGTTGTCTTCACGTGGTTTCTGGAATTTTACTATCAACTTTCAAAAACTACAATCACCGTACAACGACCCTATCAAAGAGGACAGAAAAGGCATATATGAAAATAGAAGAAGAAGAGACGTCGACGACGATATGATTACTGAAACGTGCTAATGGGCTCAGTCTCGTACTTTGCGATACAAAGAATATATTTTTTCTCAAAAATATTCGTAAAAGTTGTCATTATTTTTTAGATATCAGAAGGTGTAGTGCATAGGTAGTTTATAGTCAGCGAAAAATTAAAAAGTTAAAAAGATTGCAGGCTAGCTCGACCATAATAAATTAGCGCGTCTGCAATAAGTTACAATTTTTTTTTAAAGTTAGAAAGGCCATGGAAATGTTGGCACAAGTCGTATACGTCACGTCTAATGGCCGGTATCAGATATTTTGTTGGAACTCCGGACTTTTTTTATTAGATCTGAAACAGCTTGTGGTGTTTTCGGTGGAAAAATACACCTGCAGTTTATTTTTAATGAAAAAAAGGCGGGAAAGCATAAGATAAAATAATATTGGAATAAAATTAAATGTTATAATATATTTTGAGAAAAAGTTTATTCTATTTCGCTGTAATAGCAATTGCTGGCTTCGTATTAGTTAAACGGACTCGCAAGCTCGTCCACTTAACCCTTTATAAGGCAGAGACGATTTAGCGACCACATGATTTGGAAATTCTACCTTATTCTTTTAGTAATAAAGTTACAATATTAATTGTAATTATTTAAAATACTACTAGCTTTAAAAACATTCTTTGCTAGGTATGTATTCGATAGCTGCTTTTGATTCTGTGATTGTATGTTCCAATAAATAGGGCATTATAAAGGGTTAATACTCATAGTCAGCCAGCAATCGGCTACTTCCAGGCCTTGACAATAATCTGCTATTGCCTGACACGGTGCTATTACGGTCATTGTATGATACGGTGTAATGTGTAGAGACCTTTAGCTATAGACGTAGTGTATGGGGGCACTCGACCGTAACACGCAATGGAAGCCGTGAAATAAAAAAGGAATGAGACGTTACAGTAAATTCCCCCATCACGAGACTCATAAGGCATCCACCGATAAAAGAGGCTGTAACACATGTCTTGGATAGGGTTGGCGCGAAGCGAAGCGCATTTTCTATTTTACCCGACTGCCTGAAAGAGGGTTGAGTTTTTGGAAGGTATGTACGAGTAGGTATATCAAGTACTGTGTAAAATGTAACTATCTGTTTATTTCAAAACTACATGACTTTTTACATTACGACGATTCCGGGCCGGGGCAGATATTTGAATAATAATACGAAAGTTTGTTCTCGGGTTTTGGATGTTTAATATGTATTGAAGTATGTATTTATCTATATAAGTATGTTTATCCGTTGCCTAGTATCCATAGTACAAGCTTTGTTTACTATGGGACTAGGTCAATTGGTGTCAATTCTCAGACTAACATTGTACTGTTCTGACAATTAAAATTGTACCTTATGGAAAATACGAGTTACGCGGTATTGCAGTAGCAACGACGAATTTTATTGTCCTGTGATATTTATTTTTTATTTATTTATTTTATTTATTAGTCACTTAGCTAATCTTTATCATAAATCATATATCATTAATTTGCATAAAAACATGGTACATATTTTGTGGTAAGAGAGTTCCACATGTTTTTGTCACTATGTGACGTACAAATTTTCGTTTAAAATTAAGGATATTATGTTTTAATCTTAATAATATTTAATTAATCTAATTATTTAAGTTACACTGTAAGTAGATACAATTTCATTATTATGTTCTAGATTAATAGTTAACTACGTATAAATTATATTTTGTATGTCAAAATAGTAAAATAATAAAGAATAAATTTCAACAGAGAATAATTTCAAAATTATACAATTATTTATCAAAGATTTTAGGTATATCTTTTTTTGGTCCTTTTTACAGCCTGGCTGGATGGATTTTAAGCAATGATCATTCCTCCAATTCTGAGGGTTGGTATGTTCTAGGCCATTAGACTGTTTTTTTTTCTTTTTCGTTTTTTAAAGCAGTCGGGTTTTTTTATTTATTTATCTAAACTAGAGAACCTGATCATCGTCAGCTTGTATCAGTCTTTCCCATGGCTCGCTGCTTACGGGGTCTCGACTCAAGAACCTGTTTGCCCCAACAGTCTTCATCATCTCTTTCTGCCTTTATCGTAAGCCGTGTGACAGAAAGAAATGGTGATATGATACGATTGTGATTAGTGTTGCCGATCGAAAGTCCACTATCGATAGTTTGAGCAAATACGATAGTTATCGATAATAATAATAAGAATAATAAATAATAATACAATAAGGTCTTAATATTAAACATTAGGCACAATTATTTCACCTTAACGGCATGCAATAGTTTTAATAGTTTTTTGTTATAAATTCATTAAATTACATTAAATCACATTTGTTTTACTAAATACTAAATTTATATGTCAATAAAATAATATTGATAATATTGATATCTCTTTTTAATGGAATACTATCAACAGTATCGATATTATTGCTGTCTAATAATGAAAAACTATCTATACTATCGATAGGCCTATCGGTAGTATGGCCTTTTTCCGATCAAAACTATCGATTGCAAACTCGATTTTTCGGCAACACTAATTAAGATTCTGAGTGCGTTAGACTTTTAGGCGGTGGCCTAAAACGGGTAGGGTACGTGGTGACGTACCCGTTAAATTATTATTATTATAAAACTAAATTATTTAGCCAGTCTATAGCCTTCCCGGAGCATCTGTTAAGCCCCCTGAAGCCGCCAGCAAAACGTCGGTTATCTTTTGTGATGCAATTTTAAAAATAAAGGAATAAAGCTTTAGCTATGGGATGAGTGAAAAAAAAAGTTCGTCTTTGTATGTACATCTCAACGTCAATTGTTTTGTTTCTCTTTTTTTTATCTTTTGTCTTTAGTGCCAACCCTATCTCCACGTACAATTTATAACGTCGCAATCAGGCTTTACCTAACGTAACGTTATTTGACGCGTTATTGTTACGGAGTTAGTGTCTAACTAACGAATGTAACGAGATGCTTGGAGACGAGAGTCAGTGCCCCGTTTTACAAAGTTCACGATTACCTTTGATGAGCTACTGGCATTTTGACCTGAGGCTGTACCTATAGTCTAAAGCCGAGTTTAGACTTGCAAGAACATGCATCATAATCACGTACACACACATACACAGATACGTACACACATACATACACGCGCACACACGTACACACCCAAACACACGCGCGCACACAAACACACACACACACACACACACACACACACACACACACACACACATACACTGCTTAATTAAGTATAATACTTAAAATTTCCTTTTTTTTTACAACTTGTCAGTCACTAGTCATGAATAGTCAGTTAGCGGTCAGTCTTTGTATGGGGCCAACCCCGACGTTTGGTCGGGGTTCGGACACGCGAAGTAGATGCATTTGCGTAATCTAGTGTAATCTATATCTGTGGTTGCGCCTAAAGGGTCAAAGATAGGTCCTTGCTTTTGTTTACTTGATTAAGTTTTTAAATTTAATGAGGTGCTTCATAGAATAGATGGGGCGTGCAGTCTGGAAATATCCATTACGAGTATTGACGCCTGGGAAGGAAGGACCCGGACAGCGCCAGAATCTCGGTTAAAATATTCGGTGGCATGTCCCCAACTCCCTGGAGTTTGCACTATGCTGAATGAGGCCCATTTCACACTATTCGACACTAATGTTATCAGTAGACAGGTGGAAAATTTGCTTGTCTGTATTTTACAATCTTTTATTTAGTTTCACCTGTCCCGTTGTCTGTCCGTCTGTTTGTAATCAAATCTTGCATGTTAAATTCGACCAACTTCCAGTAGTTGGATTGACTTGACATTTGGTATACTTAATAATATGTAAATTGCATGACAATACAATAATCTGGTAGTGACATCCTGGTAGTCCGGCCGGGATCGTCTCCACAGAACAGAACTCCTCAACGGTTAATGACATCGACTTGAAAATTTGAACGGAAATGTGGTTTGCATTACAATACAAGTACAGTCAGCAATGAGCTTGTATTATTTTTTTTTTTACAAAAAACTTATTTCTTTTTAATGTCTTTTAGTGTTATTTTTGTTTGCGTTTGTGTCACAATCGTGTGAATAAACGTCTCCCCCCTCTCGTTCCCTCTCTTTATTGATTTATTTTCCTTATTTTTTTAACTGCCTTTTTGATGAACGGAACCTTCAAAAACAACCAAAATCTTATATTTATAATAATCTACATAAAACTAAAGGGTCTTAACGATTATGGGTCTGAACAAAGGCGTATCACCGCCGAAGTTCACGGCAATAAGTTTGCAAATGAGGGACCTTTGAATCCATTTATTTCAGCTAAGTAAGACCCGGGCGTCCAAACTTTCAGGGCAGAGACAAATTTCACCTGTAAAAAGTTCTGCTTTGCCGACTTTCAGTGCGACACGACACACTGGCTATGGGACTGGCAAGCATGACAAACATATGAGTAAAATAAATAGGCTCACAGTTGCTCAGCGAGAAAAAGAGACGGCTGTGCTCGGGGTTTCTCTACGGATTTTTTGTATTTTTTTTTCTTTAAAGGTATAATATAGTTTTTAAGTATTTTATTTGTAATTATATTATTATAAAAAAATGACTTTCTGCCAAGTTTCTTGCGGCGCATTCTTCTTGGCAATGATGGTCTTTCCGAAAGCGCTGGTAGTTTAAAAAAATGGCGTGTAAAAGTGCCCATTGCGGCCTATTTACTGAATAAATCATTTGATTTTTTTAATTTTGAACTTTGGAATCGAATCAGAAATGAGGAGATACGTAGAAGAACGAGGGTCATCGACATAGACAAGCGATTTTTCTCGTTGAAGTGGCAATGAATAGGCCATATAGTACGGAGAACAGATGGCCGCTGAACCTAAAAAGTTCTCGAACGGGCACCGTGAATCGGTAAGCGTAGTGTAGGACTTCTAGCGACGAAATGGACGGATGACCTGGTTAAAGCCGCAGGTTCACGGTGGATGCAGGTCGCTTTCAACCGATTGAAACCGACCGACCGACCGATTGAGAGCGTTAGAATTAGCGCTTTTTAGCGATAAGACCGCCTATTGTCTACCTGAATTGTTCTATTTTTGTAATGTCTCTGTATTGCTTTTGGTGATCAATAAAGAATATTTGTATTGTATTGTATTGCAACTTGAGGTCTATGGAGAAGGCCTATGTCCAACAGTGGACGTCCTATGGCTGATATGATGATGATCAAGGACGATGAAACCACCAATCAACTGATGTACAATTTAAGAGATGTCAATACACGATTTTGCCGTAGATTTTGTATGGCTAGTTATGTCGTCACTTATTTACCAACGTTGAGACGATCGGAAAGTCTGTCAGAGAACTTGACAAATAGGGTTTAAATAAATAAATATTATTCATTATGCCTATCCAATTTATTAAAAGCGTAAACAAACCGATTTCATCAAAATTGTTATATAAACACTCACTGGATCGAATCAATAACACATTTATCTATAATTCGTGTCTTTTAACTAGATGTCTAATCACTTTTTTCACCAAAATTCACTTGATTTCAATATTTATTTCTCATTTGAAAAATCTTCGTAAAAATCTGACGTTATTTCTTGATTAAAACATGTGTATAATCAGTAGTAGCATAGACTATATTGGAAAATTTGACATTTTAAAAACGATTAATGCGCGGATGAATAAGTGATTTTTATTTACTTTCCTTAAAATTAAAAAATAGTCACTGCTTTTATAATTGAACAAACAGTCTTTGGAATGAAAATCAAGTATTGTAAATAATAAAATAAAAAATAATTAATCGATTTACTGAGCAGATTAATTATTTTGCAATAGGTTCTAGGTTTTCACATCATTGAATGCCTGTGGACGGATAAATGGCGTCTTTGTTTACACTTTTCATAAATTGGATCGAAATGCTATCATTATTGCGTTTCCGATTTGTTCCGTCTGTGTGTTCAAGCTTCGGCCAAGTGTCCACAATACGCGGGGGCGTATAGGCTTTCAAATTTATTGCTGGCCCTATATCCCATCAATGACGGATCGTTGGGCAACATATTTCTATAAATACACCATTGGGAATGGTAGTATTAAGGTGAAAATAATAACTTCTTTGCGTTTACAGAAACGTGCAGGTGGTAGGACCTTGTGCAAGGTCCGCCCGGATTGCTACCACCATCTTGCTCGCTAATCCTGCCGTGAAGCAGCAGTGCTTGCATTGTTGTGTTTCGGCGTGGAGAGTAAGACAGCCGGTGAAATTACTGGCACGTGAGGTATCCCATCTTAGGCCTCTAGGTTGGCAACGCGTCTGCAATACTCCTGGTGTTGCAGATGTTTATGGGCGGTGGTGATCTCTTACCATCAGGAGACCCACTGCTAGTTTGCCATCCAGTCGTATAAAAAAAAAAAAAAAAAACGTGGGTTTTTGCATAAACATAACAGAGTATTTATCGGATAGAACGTGGACTAGAAATTGTTAAATTTAAGGAAAAATTACGTCATACCATCCCCATCTTAGCCTATAATACGTCCCACTGCTGGAAAAAAGCCCCCTCTCAGAATAAGAGGGCTAGGTCGTATTTTCCACGCAGGCTCAGTGCGAATTGGAAAGTTCACACACACCATTGATTTAAATTTAATGAAATAACACGCTTTAAAACAAATTAGTAAATGTACAATTGAAATAAAAAAATATCCTATGAATTGCTTCGCAGGTTTGTGCAGTTGTCCATCAACCATCACCGTAAAGATCGTGGTAAATTTCAAATTTATTCAAATTAATTTCGAAAGACTCAGAGATGTGAGTCCGGATTAGAACATATATGCAATTTTATGTATAATATAATGTTGTATGTAATATATTTCTTATTGTATGTAGTTATTCTTAAAAATAAAATCATAATATTAATTTTAAGATGTCGGAATAATACATGCCGAAAGTTACCTTTATATCCAAAATTAAACATTTCAAAATTCAGTAACATAAAGATGTTACTGAATTTTAAAAAGGATTATAACTAAAATTATTGTAAAGTTAAATTTAGTTATAATCCTTTTTAGATTGTATTTAGCACATTTACAATTTAAGGAAACTGTAGGTCTTATGTTAATCATAAGTATTTCTGTACACATTCTTGTATACGACCGTTTGTTTCTCTTCTCAATAAATAAATAAATATACAATCCTTTGGCTGAGAGGCCATAGATCTAGGTTTTTTTTTTGGGATACATTACAACCGTCTATAAAAGTGCATCTATATGCAATTATTTACTAAGCCTTAACTCGCGATTTCGCTTGCTCAAACCATTGGGTCTGGTAGTAGGATTAAAATTCCATGATTTGAGTAAATTCCCTAGGAAAGTCGTGAAAGAGCCGTGTTGCACGGCAGGGTGTCTGTGACTGATAAAAATGGTCTTGCCGGAAGACCAGCGCTGGCTCCACCCCAGGAGTCCGCATTTATGCTGAGGCGGGCCCTTTTTCGCACACAATTGCTTGTTTTTTGTTATTTTATATTGTATAGGTACTTATGATGTTTTATTAGTAATAATTGTTTGTGTACTGTTGTGTGAAATAAACTTTTTCATTTTCATTTTCAAAGACGTCTTAAGAATAAGACCAGCGCAAAATTCCATATATCTTTAGACTATAATAAGCGATTGAGGTTTCGAGATTTCACAAGCGTAAATCCCGTCCTCGTGGGACATCCGGATAAAAGAAAAACTGACCGTGATTGACTTGATTGATGTTAAGTGCAGATGAGGCCAAAGGTGTATCTCACTGATTTAGTAGCAGCCTATTCCGTCTAGCCTTGAACAGCCCTATGTTGTATGTATCCGGAAATACAGACGACGGGAGCGAATTCCATTCTTTAGCAGTTCGCATTATGGACGATGAAGCAAACCGCTTCGTGAAGACCAATGGAATACTTACTAAATAAGTGTAAAGACGCTCCCTCCGCCTGGAAGCTTAATGCTTGATGGTATGCGTAGACAAAAGGCGAAGATTGTCTTTAACTTGATTTAATGCGACAAGGTTACAACAAGGGAGCCGTGCAGTCAGGCTATACGTAATCGTCGGTGTGTTATAAATAGGCTCAGAGTTGCTCAGCGAGCTATATATAGACAGAGCTATGCTTGGGGTTTCTCTACGGGATCGAATCAGAAATGAGGAGATACGTAGAAGAACGAGGGTCACAGACATAGCCAAGCGAATAAGCTCTTTGAAGTGGCAATGAGCAGGCCATATAGCGCGGGAAACATATGAGCGTTAGGCCGAAAAGTTCTCGAATGGAGATAGCGGATTTACAAGCGCAGCGTTGGACTTCCACCAACGAGACGGACGGATGACCTGGTTAAAGCCGTGGGTTCACGGTGTGTAGTGTATAGAGTAAGTAGGTATATGACATAACATTGAAATAAAGTATCATATTCAAATATCAGATTAATAATAGGACACCATACCATATACGGAGGAATGTCTACCATATAAGGGATATAACCTGAGATTGACATTCGACACCAACCACGTGAAGACCACCCATAATTATGACTAATACGTTATACCTATATATACTCATACAACTGGATTATTAAACAGAGTTAACCCAACCGTCGTGTGTTTCTGATCACCTCGTTCTCCTCCAACATCACAGGTGGATGCAAGCCGCTTCCAATCTAAGCAACTATTTTGTTTTATTCGACTGGATGGCAAACGAGCAAGTGGGTCTCCTGATGGTAAGAGATCACCACCGCCCATAAACATCTGCAACACCAGGAGTATTGCAGACGCGTTGCCAACCTAGAGGCCTAAGATGGGATACCTAACGTGCCAGTAATTTCACCGGCTGTCTTACTCTCCATGCCGAAACACAACAGTGCAAGCACTGCTGCTTCACGGCAGGATTAGCGAGCAAGATGTTGGTAGCAATCCGGGCGGACCTTGCACAAGGTCCTACCTGCAAACTGCAACTGGAAGTATATCGGGCAGGCTACTAATAATGATGATGATGTCGGTGACTCCAGTTTTGCGGCGAATTTTCGTATTCTTGATTGTAGCGCTCAAAGAAACTCCGGACATAGTTCTCTCTCTAGCTCCTTGTATGACTTAGACTCTCCAAAGGCTTTGTAGTTTATGAGTATGTTCCATAGACAAATTATCAAAGTTACCTAATGGAGTAATCATTCGTCCTTGAGACTTCTAGGCAACAACACGCTTAACTGAGTTTCAAGAACAACTAATGGGTTAAGTAACTTTCCTTAATGTCTGTGCTGTATTTTAGTTATAGTGCGCATTAGCACTATAAGTAGTTTACTATTAGCACTATAACTACTTATAGTTATAGTGCTAGTTATAGTGCAAAGACATTAAGGAAAGTTGTCTAATTATGCCAATGTGGAAGAAACTGTTACAGCAAACTACACACAAAAGTTTGACGCAAAATTTATTGCACTCAGATTCCAGACACAATCCTTCATTGCTGATAAATTCTAGTAATATTACCTACCTACATACAAATGCGAAAATTTGTGTTTATGTGCACGCACTATACAACGTATGTTTTTTTACAAACACAAATCGTAACAGGACGTTGGTTTAAGTGTCATCTAGCGATATTGCAATAAATTTTAAGTTTAGCATTAACTACCAGATCGTAATTAATTTTAGACACACACACACGCACGCACGCACGCACGCACGCACGCACGCATGGACGCACGGACGCACGCACGCACGCATGGACGCACGGACGCTCGGACGCACGCACGCACGCACGCACGCACGCACGCACGCACGGACGCACACACACACACACACACACACATATTCATTGGTAGGATAACATAATGATAATGATAAATTTATTTGTCAAACATATAGTATAGCAAAAGATTTTAAAATATATATTTTCATAGAACTCTAGGTCTTGCCGTCAGGCGGAAGTACAAATCGAGAAAAGAATGGTAACGGCCGTGCCGCTTTTTTGCTCGACTTGGCGGGCCACTGCCGTGCCCCCAAATATTTTGCTGTTAACAAAGAAAAAATTAAGTAGCAAAACAAACATGCGGCATCGCATGTGTTTCGGCTATAACGCTACCTATTACCTGCTAATGAGTAAAATAACCTCGGTAGCGGCCCTCCTTTAGTAATACAGATTACGAGTAGATGTATTGATTTAATAAAAAACCGGCCAAGTGTGTGTCGGCCCACACGCAATGTAGGGTTCCGTACTAATATGTGACAAATAATTAACACTTGTGTGTTCCCGCGGCTTCGCACACGTAAATCATTAGATCCAGCAACTGAATTGAAATTTCGGGATTTTTAAAAATTCCCATGGGAATTCCCCTAAATTTAATCGTGGCTTTCATGGACGTTACATCAAAAACAATCATGTCAAATTTCATGACTCTAAGCCCAGCGGTTGTAGTTTCGAGATTTTATCCCTATCCCGTGGGAATATCGGAATAAAAAGTAGCCTATGTTTTATTCCAAATGTCCAGCTACCTACATACTCGTACAAGAAATGAGCGCCGTGAGCCAATTCGACGGCGGCGGCGCGCCGCGGCGTGACCTTGGGTCTTAGACTTTTTATGCGAGGCCGATTTTTTTTAAATAAAATGTTTAGAAAACCGCATTGCTCCATCCAAAGAAAGCTTTATATTTATTTTGTTAAAGCATAGAGGGCATCAACAAACGTTGTTCTCTACATTTTTATAAGTTTTAACAAATAAGTATAATAAAGAATAAGTATCGAAGTACAAAGTCTCTACGTAACAACACTCTCAATATATTTTTTTAGTAAACTAAACATATTAGTAAATAATTAGTATCTGCTAACCTTATTGAAACGCTTAGACGTTGAAAGACTCGATTCGACTGAGTGAACGAGTGTTCGGGACGTGTCGTGGTGTAGCCGCGCCGCGGGTGCGAGCGGGAAAGCAAACTACGACCGGTCGCGGCGGCGCGCCGCGTGTTCCAATCGACGGCGGCGCGCCGGCGCGGCGCTCAGATCTACTACGAGTACATACCAAATTTCATTCAAATTCGTCCAGCCGTTTCAGCATTAAAGAGTAACAAACATACTCACTCACTCACAAACTTTCGCATTTATAATATTAGTAGGATATGATTACATTTTGACCGACTATTACTAGTTAACATTAAACTATACCTGCGATAGCTTTCCGTTTAAATTCGTTCATTATCCCAGCCTATATACGTCCCACTGCTGGGCACAGGCCTCCTCTCAGAACAAGAGGGCCCGGGCCATAGTTCCCACGCGGGCCCAGTGCGGATTGGGAACTTCACACGCACCATTGAATTGCTTCGCAGGTTTGTGCAGGTTTCCTCACGATGTTTTCCTTCACCGCAAAGCTCGTGGTAAATTTCAAATGTAATTCCGCACATGAATGAGAGAGAGAGAGAGGTGCGAGCCGGGGTTTGAACCCACAACCCTCTGCTTGAGAGGCGATAGGTCAAACCACTAGGCCACCACGGCTTAAATTCGTTAGTTACATATAATACCTGAGCTTGTAGAGGAGGGACACCTTGACTCTATTTAAAATTTCATTCATTATTTTATCTTTATACAATAACATACTTAGCAAATAGTTCATGTTTACGAATAATAGCTGAAAATTTTCATATTGTGTTGTATATTTGGTCTAATAGATTCATGGTATCCGGACGTTTGTGTGATATTACAAAAATAGAAAGCTAGATTAATCAAAATGATTCTTAAGTTTAATTAAAATCGGTTCTGCCGCTTTTGAGATATTGAACTTTAAAATAACAATGGCGGTTTCCATCTTTTATAACTTGTTTTTGAGTCGGTGTTTAAAGAATACGTTTTATTATTTTTAACCGACTTCAAAAAAGGAGGAGGTTCTATGTTCCAATGTTTGTATTTTACTATGTAGTATGTAATCGTTAAGTGTAGCCAGGCGATTATTCTGTAAATATAACAGATATCAGAAAACTATACCCTGACCCACCCTGGTCGTCAAAACCAGATGGCCTAGTGGTTAGAGAACCGAATACGAAGCTTGAGGTCCCGGGTTCGATTCCCGCGTCGGGGCAGATATTTGTATGAAAAAAAACGAATGTTTGTTCTCGGGTCTTGGGTGTTTAACATGTATTTAAGTATGTATCTATCTATATAATTATATTTATCCGTTGCTTAGTACCCATAACACAAGCTTTTCTAAGCTTACTTTGGGTTGGGACTAGGTCAATTGGTGTGAATTGTCCCGTGATATTTATTATATTTATTTCATTTTTTATTTACTATACTATATCACTTATATACTACTATATATCACATTTATAAAAAGCATATAATAATCGATATCGTTTAAACGTTTCTGATATCTGTTATATTTACAAATTAATCGCCTGGTTACTTTTAACAATTACACTCTGTACCTATGTACTAAACAATCTCGTTAATTAAATTACATACATCACAAAAAAAATCTTCCTTAAAACACTATAATATCCAGAAAACATTTTAAAGCACGTAAAGAACCATATTCGATTACACAAAATGAAATATACCTCCGTAGATACCAAAACAATATCGCCAACTATAAATTCAGACGCTAACGGGGTGGTAATAAAGTACATATTCAGATGGCGTATCATAAATTTTGGGTACTCCACTGAATAACGCTTGCAATTTTGTCGCATCCTCGAAGGTACGATATGATACTGGTTTTCCAACTACAGCACCGTGCTTATATTTACCATGCGTACGTGTAATATAAAAACAACACTGTGTCTCCCGTGTTTTGCATCGAACAAGTCACATGTCCTATTCAAAATTTAAATTTTCCACCCTTTATGAAGGCGTGACAATAGCCGCAAGTATGTGGTTTGTAAAAGGTTAGGAAATATTTTGCGGCCGCCATTTTGGTTGAACGGCCATTTTGAACTGTCAGACGGGTTGATGCGACTGTTGTGAAATAAATTGTGTATAACATAACATGTTGGTGTTTAAATGGGACGTTTGTTAGTGTACAAAAAAGTGGTGGCCTTGTGATTTGACCTATGGCCTCTCAAGCAGAGAGGGGTTCGAGCCCGGGCCCACACCTCTTTTATTTATTTACGTATTCATAGATCATATTTAAATATTTATTAAGTGTTTGGTGTGTCATTACATCAGAAGCATTGTAAAACATAATGTAATTTATTGATTTATTGATAACTAGCTTTTGCCCGCGGCTCCGCCCGCGTGGTATTCGGTTATCGCGCGCTGTTCTCTCGGGAACTGTGCATTTTTCCGGGATAAAAAGTGCCCATAAACTATCTCTATGCCAAAAATCAAGTCGATCAGTAGCTCCGTTACGGCGTGAAAGACGGACAAACATCGCACACACCTTCGCATTTATGTTTTTTTTAAGTTTAGTTTAATTTTTGTTTATTTTATTAAGTTCCCAATCCGCACTGGGCCCGCGTGGGAACTATGGCCCAAGCCCTCTTGTTCTGAGAGGAGGTCTGTGCCCAGCAGTGGGTGAGGGTGGATGAGTTTAATTTACAAACTTACAAATACTACCAATTAGATAACACTAATAAAAAAGCTAACTAACAAAGTAACTAAAAATTTCAGTAACTTTGCAACTTGATTTTTACAACTTCGGCACATCTAGGTACATAGAGCTTCGATAAAAACGTAACACCCAAGGACATAAATTATAAAAAGCTATAAGTAATAAAAATGAAAATTAATCAAACACTTACTGCTTTAATGCACAAAGCGATGCAAGTAAAATACAGTTTAGGCGATGTTTGTTCGGAAGAGCCGTCAATATTTTACTAGCCCTAGACGGGCCGCGCCGCTAGAGAGCTGAGCAAGCAACGCCGGGCGGCAAACGTAAGCTCATCCAAGTTTATTTTCACATTTATAGGCGACTAGCTTTTGCCCGCGGCTTCGCCCCCGTGGAATTCGGTTATCGCGCGCTGTTCCCTCAGGAATTGTGCATGTTCCGGATAAACCAATCCAATTCACAACCGCAATGACATATATTACTCTATTGTGTTGTGAATAATAGTAGATTATTGTCGTGGCCTGGAAGTAGGCAATTGCTGGCTGAGTATGAGTATTAAATGGACGAGCTTGCGAGTCCGTTTAACTAATACGAAGCCAGCAATTGCTATTCCAGCCGAAACTAATATAAAGCTTTTCTCAAAAATGGTGAATAATTCTGAAATAGAATAAACTTTTTCTCAAAATATATTGTAAAATTTAATTTTATTCCAATATTTTTCTTATGCTTTCCCGCCTTTTTTCATTAAAATAAACTGCAGGTGTATTCTTCCACCGAAAACACCACAAGCTATTTCAGACCCAATAGAAAAAGTCCGGAGTTCCAACAAAATATCTGATACCGGTCATTACACTTGGCTGTATACGACTTGTGCCAACATTTCCATGGCCTTTTTAACTTTAAAAAAAATGTGACTGATTGCAGGCGCGCTAATTCATTATTGTCGAGCTAGCGCGCCTGCAATCTTTTAAACTTTTTAATTTTTCGCTGACCATAAACTATGCACTTCACCTTCTGATATGTAAAGAATAATGTCAACTTTTACGGACATTTTTGAGAAAATGTATTTCCTTTCTTTCTTTCAAATTAAACGTTAGGGAATAATATTTCTGTGAAAAGGCAAGACACCTTTTCCTTTTTAGTTTAATAGATGCTCTTCAAAACAGTTTAATGTATAATACTAAGCAATTTGCATTGAACAGATTTAACGTTTGCAAACGCCAAGAAATAATGCAGTTGAGTGCACTTATGAAAGCTTGTGCAGACGTTTGCAGAATACGAATAAGCCAAATTGTGCATTGTTTGCGATGCAATAAATGCATCTCACGTGGTGAGAGGAATTTATTAAATTTGGTATCAGTTTTGTTTATAGGTATGAGTTTATAGAGATGAGCGTTGTGATATTTTGCATGCCTGTTTAGAATGAAATATTCTGATAAATATAATCTTAAAAAATGTTATGAATGTTTGAATTGTTTATCCTACTAATATTATAAAGGAAAAGCAGGTACCTATGTGGTTTGGTTGTTTTTTTGCTTGAAAATTTTAGGTGAAACTTGATATTTACTCTGCAATAACACATAGGCTACTTTTTATTCCGATACTAGCTGTTGCCCGCGAGTCCGTCCGCGTAGTATTCTTTTATCGCTATCTCGGGGGAACTACGCAATTTCCGGGATACTATCCTATGTCATTCCCGGGGAATCTGTATACCGAATTTCATCTAAATCGGTTCAGCGGTTCAGACTTGATTGAGTAACAAACATCTTCACGAACTTTCACATCTATAATAATTATAGTAGGATTCCCACGGGATAGGGATAAAATCTCGCAATTTCAACTGCTAGGATTAGACATAATATGAAATGCGCGAGTGTTTTATATACAACGCTAATGAAATATTTTTGGGAAATCCCATAGGAATTTAATGAAATCCCGTAATTTCGATTTAACTGCTGCTACTGCTAATTAATGCGTGGAAAGCCGCGGGTTAGCACTAGTAAATACAAAACTAAACTAAAAAAAACCGGGCAAGAGCGTGTCGGACACGCCCAAAATAGGGTTCCGTAGCTATTACAAAAAAACAACAAGTATCTTCACGGCACTTACGTCCTTTTGTTGAGAAGCGCAGTTTTTCGGCAAAAACTCAAAAACGGTGACCCGATCATGTTGAAACCAATTTTCGTTGAAAATATTTATTATGCGTTACCTTTCCATATTTTTTGCATATTTTTTGGACAAACGGTTTACAAGATAGAGGGGGGAACACAAGTTTTGCTACTTTGGGAGCGATTGTTTCCGGAAATCTTCACTTAATCAAATTTTTTTTTGAGAAACCTTAATATCTTATCAAAAGAGCTGTCGAACTACGTGTCACACGTTGATGCGAGTTAAAAAAAAATTAATCACTTTCTGTTACGTGTATGGAGTGCCCCCCCTATAAATATTTATTTTTGTAATTTAACTACAAAACTAAATAGCGGCTTTTACAAAACATCTGTACTCAAAATTTCATTGATATACATCTTGTAGTTTTCGAGTAAAATGCTTGTGACATACGGACGGACGGGCAGACAGACAGACAGACGGACTTGACGAAACTATAAGGGTTCCGTTTTTGCCATTTTGGCTCCGGAACCCTAATAAAAACCGTGACGAAAATTCTATACTATTCGATGTTGTTTCAAAATGTATACCTTCTTAATGTATGTTACGCTGTACGTGCAGAGCCGTGTATCGAATTGTAAATGTCTGTCTGACTGTAATTATTTTATAAGTCATAATGTAAATAAATAAATAAATATCATGGGACACTTGACAGCAATTACCTAGTCCCAAACTAAGCAAAGCTTGTACTATGGATACTACGCAACGGATAAACATACTTATATAGATAAATACATACTTAAATACATATTAAACAATTAAGACCCGAGAACAAAAATTCGTATTATTAGCCATCCGGTCGTCTATGTATTTTTTGTCGTAATTACTGTTACTCATAAATTTTGAAATAAAAACCCGTCTCTCTCTCCCAAAAATCGCGAGATATTTCATTTCTAACTGAGACAGTAAATTCATAAAGCCGACCTCCAACTCTAGAACTTCGTACTTTTTCTAATCATTGCAAGGGGATCTCGCAGTAAGAGGCATAAAGTGTTTACAGATCCTGTTTTAATTACCGGGACTTAAGAGTTTCGGGATAATATCGCGTTATCTCTGTTTTGGATTAATGGGAGAGGAGCTTTGAATTGCTGGATGAGGCATTTTAGTATTAAAAAAAAACTTTATCAGGCAAATCGCTTCTACGTAAAAGAGTGAAAGAGAGCTACGATTGCACAAACAGACCGGCCGCAGACATTGGCGTTTGAAACCTATAAAGCAGCGTTTCCACCAGAGATGTGTGAGCATGTGTTGCGAGGAATATGTTTTTCATTAACCAATAGAAACGCTTCATTTACCTCGCCTCGCTGCGCTCAGCTGTTTCCACCAGAGATGTGCTGTACGAGGATGTGTAAATGAAGCATTTCTATTGGTTATTGTGAAACACATCCTCGCACATTATTGGTGGAAACGTTGCTTAAAGGCCCTCTTTTTGCTTCGGGGGTTAAAAATAGAAAAAGATATAATTTCCTACGCCTTTCCGAGCAATGGCGTAGTGTTCCATCGTTTTAGGATATAGGAATAAAAAATCCTTAAATAGTTAAGTACCTATACGTAGTTAACTGTATTATTTCTTTAGTATTCGTATTTTCTTACAGTGCTTTGATTTTACTGATATGCTGTGATATTTATTGTAACAATTAAATCATATTTCTTTTAATTTAAAAGCCCATTGGAAAACAGTTAAAATTGGCTTTTAGGAATTCGTAAATTGTTAAAACTGTCTAAAAGACAATGCAATTGCACGTACGTGGAATTTGTACGAAAATGTCCTCTATAACATCTCTCCACTTAATTCACCCAATTTAATTTCATTCATAATACAGTTAACGTTCTAACTCCGTGGAGCGACTTGCTCAAAGAAAACTTATTTCATTAGTATTCTTATAATGAGGAGGGAACGCGGGGACAATTTAACTACCAGTTTAACTCCAGTTAATCGTTGTTTAATCAGCGTTTAACCGGAAAAGTTATGCGCATCCACGTCTTTGCTTTATTTTGTTCATTTTATGAGTGAACCGGCGACGGTCGAACGCCTTACGCTTCTTAGAAACATGAGCTCATAACCGACACTGAGTTTTAGTCGTACAGTTGTACTGTGGGGGAGATTCCAATAGAGAGATCTCTCTTCAGGTAGCTGTTATGCCTGAGGACCAAAATCTAAAGGAAGAGCGTCGTTATTAAGCGTCGTCGGTTGAGTCATCAATGAGTCCGCTCTACTCGCGGTGTAAGTTGAGCTACAGAGTTGCTCAGCGAGCTATGGAGAGAACTATACTCGAGGTTTCTCTCCAGGATCGAATCAGAAATAAGGAGATAAGTTAAAAAATGAGGGTCAATGACATAGCCAAGGGAATTAGCTCGTTGAAGTGGCATGGCAGGCCATATACCACGTGGAACCGATGGCTGTTGGGGCGGAGGAGTTCTTGAATGGAGACCGCGGATCGGCAAGCGCAGCGAAAGATGTCCACCACAGATTTAGATTACACTAGATTACGCAAATGCATCTACTTCGCGTGTCCGATCCCCGACCAAACGTCGGGGTTGGCCCCATACAAAGACTGACCGCTAACTGACTAATCATGGCTAGTGACTGACTCGAGCTCCACGGCGCGGGCGGGCGGCGCATTTGAATCGATTTAGCGTGGACATCGGGGAATTCACATCGCTAATTCGCTCTTGAGACGTCACAGTAGATATAAAAAAGTGACACGGTTGGTTTTCATACAGATTGAGGTGTTTGCGTTATCTATCTATATCTGTGATGTCCACCAACGAGATATGGTTAAAATCGCGGGTTCATGCAGGCCGCTTCCAAATAAAGCAACAGGATGTTTATAGGGAGGCCTACATGCAACAATGGACGGCCTACGGCTGATATGATTGTAAAAAAAATGTTTATATCGGATGTCATACGATTAATAATATACTGAGCAGCAAAAAATCTGGCCCTCAAATGTATGCAGTAATGTAATTGTGTATGAAGGGTGGGCCAAATTATTCGTTTAAATGTCGGTATTATCCGTAATTTATTGAATCAGGCGTTACTTTGCGGAGGTCCATATCAATGAACTAAAATAATTTCCTTGCTCACCCGCGACCCTACGATAGCTAAGCTTATGCAAAATATGCGTGTTCATGCAGTTCCTCCACCTCCACACTGTAAGAACACACACCAATCACACAAACCCATCTATCACCACCACCACACTACACTGACGCGTTTCGAACTCAACCAGAGCTCATCTTCAGAGTGACACAACCGTACACCATGCTACCAGTTGTTAGACTAACGAACCACAACCACCGTTTTAACTTGTCACTGTAACTCCCCAAGTACCCACATACGTTTTGTGAAACAAAACTACCCACGCGTCAGTGTAGTGTGGTGGTGGTGATAGATGGGTTTGTGTGATTTGTGTGTGTTCTTACAGTGTGGAGGTGGAGGAACTGCATGAACACGCATATTTTGCATAAGCTTAGCTATCGTAAGGTCGCGGGTGAGCAAGGAAATTATTTTAGTTCATTGGTATTATCCGTGCCGGTAAATAGTGTCACCCCTGCTAGCCAACACGTTCAGAAGACTACCACTACTAGTACCACTACTAGAACTACTAGGTTTAAAATGACGACCATTACCTCAAGTTTCTCAGCCCGACTCGCTCTTGTCCGGAAGCAAACAAATCATATTTTTTGCCCCCAAGTTTTTGCACTCAAAATAAAGAATGAAGGTAATTTATCCAGTAATAACCATAAGCTTAATTAATTATTCATGTTAGAAAATGAATTGACTCGCTGAGTAATTACGAATGGTAGCGGTTATGACGTGTTTAAAAACTGTGAAACGAAATTAAGTAAATTATGATGTTTTGCGCGTGAAGTCGTAATGGTCTAGTACTGACCTTTGGTCTACAAGCACTGGTTAGTGGCTTCAAATCCAGGCTCGCATTTCTGAGTTTTTCTAAATTAATGTGCAAAGTTACATTTGAAACCACGAGCTTTATGGCGATAGGTCTTTTAAAACCATTAGGGGTTTGCTAAGACGATTTTTCGATTCAAGGATTTGTTTGCGGAATATTCAACTTTAAAGTGCAAATTTTCATTAAAGTCGAGCGTCCCCCCCTCTAAAATCTAAACCGGTGGGTGGAAAAATTTGAAAAAAATCAGGATAGTAGTAAGTATATCAAACTTTCAAGGAAAACTAAAACGGTTAAGTTTGCTTGAGAATTATTAGTAGTTTAAGAGTAAATATCAGCCTAAGGTATAAATATACCTAAACCATGGAAGATTCCGTATAAAATACGAAATCCATAGAAAAATATTACTTAATTTTTTCGTAATGGCTACGGAACCCTATTTCGGGCGTGTTCGACACGCTCTTGTTCTTCTTTTTCATACTAGTTGCATAGTAAAGTGGATACCTATGTCAGGGCACCGACCGTGTTGACAAGGTGAAGCTAACAAATGCATGCAAAAAAAATATCCTCGATAGTTAAAGAAAAAGAGAAAATAAACATATATAAATTTTGAAATTTTGGACCATGGCCCTAAATAAACATATCAAATAATTATGGCAAATACCGATTCATCCCCTCACTACACCAAATTTCTACCCTCCTTTCCCTTACCCTATTATCCAACTTTTATGATCTAACCGGGGGTAGGAACAAAAAACCGACACATTCGTTCATCTCTGCGGCGCGTTGGGTCGAGCTCCTGCTCCCTTCGACGTTCTCTTCGCGAATTAAGATACGAATCCTACATAAAACACCCTGGGGTGGAAGAATCAAAGAAGAAAAGCGAGCGTCTAACAAGATCCAGCACGCGAGGGGGAGTAAATTCGAACCAGGTTAGACCCCTTCAACTTCCTTCTACTTCGCCTCCCCAAATTATGATTGGTTTTTGGAGTCTTTTTGTATTTTTTATTTCAACTCCATATTTGTTACTTTTACGGATATCCCGTGAAACCATATCGAAAATATAAACTGAGGCAGTGCTGAGCTAGAGCTGCTGCTTAAATAGCATAGTAGAAATAAGCAACCTGAGATATGTATGCATAGGAAAAAATCGTGTCTAGATTCCTGTCCAGCTGTGGTGTAGGGGTTATAGCACGCAGCACGGATTGCTGAGGACCTGGGATCGATTCCCAGTGCTGGTCTCTTTTTTCTGGTTTTTCTGTGCATCCATGTCTCAGTTTGTATTTTCGATATCAGATAATATCAGTCATGTTGATTCTACTGCGGTAAGCAATTCAGTTGCCTCTGCCGTACAGATTGCCAACTTCTTTTTTGTTACCACTGTAATTTTCATGAATTGCTATGACTTTACGTAATAGCGCCCAGGGTCATTAATCAAAGCTCTCATTGTTTTTGACAGGAACCGCCTTCTTACGAGGAATACGACTGTAACGAGTGTAGAGGGAGTTTCCGAGCGCAACTTGTCAAGGACAACTATGTTGTTACGTTCATATGTATTTAATTATTTAGGTAGTACACGGGTCACTCATGTATCACATAAATCGAGGTATCTCTACTTGACAATGAACCATAGTTTGGTTCGAAACAAGTCGCGCATACATCGACTATTAACATAAAAGCCACGCGTCAAATTTGAATGACAAATTTGAATTTGATTTCAGAATTTTATACCGAACCCGTGAAAAGATATTGGGATAAAAATAATAGCCTATGTGTTATTTCAGAGACCAAACTGTCTACATAACAACTTTCATCTAAACACGTGTAACCGTTTTAGGGGCTGTTTCACCACCCATTGATTAATTTTAATTGACGGAAGATGTGATGCCGTCTCCGTCTATTCGAACAAAACAAACAGAGACGGCATCACACTAATCCGTCAAATAAGGACACCGGACCTAAAGTATGGAAAATGTGGTTTCAGTTAAATATAGTGAGATTTTAATATGTTATAGATTTCAAAGTCCTGAACAAAAGTCTCTAGGGGTGCAACCACTGTCTCCGAGTACCTTTCAGAGTTTCGACTGTTTGTGTACCAAATAACAAAAACTATAAACAACGGATAAAATGAAAGAAAAATAGCGTTACAGGTTAAATCTTATCAATCTATATTTACATGTTTATAAAATACACATTACAATACAATACAATACAAATATTCTTTATTGATCACCAAAATAAGTACAGTGACATTACAATAATAAAAAATTCAGTTAGACAATAGGCGGTCTTAATGCTAAAAAGCGATCTCTTCCAGACAACCAATTACTCAGAAATTAATAAATATGAACAGACTAACGTAGGTGGCAGAATAACAGACAGGAGAAACGTAGAATTAATAGACAATAAATAATAAAAACAATACAAATATAATGTAAATGATATAAATAAACAAATACATTTAATTTAATACTTATACACTACGTATACTTAATACAAAATATCAATGGAAAAATGACACGCACATACCGAATACCATTTTTTACAAATGTACACTTTTAACTTAGTTAAGGTAACACATTTAGGGGCTGTTTCACCATCCATTGATTAGCGTTAACTGGCGGTTAGGTGTGATGCCGTCTCTATTTGTTTTGTTCGAATAGACGGAGATGGCATCACATTTAACCGTCGGTTAACGCTAATCAATGGATGGTGAAACAGCCCCTTAGCGTGCATTTCTATTCGCACAGTCCATTATGTTGTTTAATTATACTGTACTCTGGTATGACACAAGCTTTGCTTTTACTTTGGGACTAGGTCAATTGGTGTGAATTGTCCTTTGATATTTATTTATTTATTTCACGTCTTGTTGATGTCGACGACACTGGCACCGTGAACACAACAACCTGTAGTTCTGGCCCCAGTTTTGCACATACAATAATATTATAACTACAATAATAATGTTATTATAATAATAATAATATTACAATAATATATATTATTGTAATAATATTATTATTATTATAATAATATTATTACAATAATATTATATTATTAATTATATAATATATAATAATATTATTACGTTTATGGTATTTTGACTATGAGTGAGAATCACGAAAGTTTGAAACGTTATAATATTATAACTGTCGGTTTTACAAGCTATGCGCTTTATTTTACCAATATCTAACCCTTTTTCGGGAAGTCGAGTTCAAAGCGGTCGCTCCAAGGTCAGCGATCAACCGCTTAAATTATTTAACTGAAGCGAGGAAAAAGGATTAATTAGATTTATTTAATGAAATATTTCTTTACTCCACCAATACACTACAGTGCACGGAAGTTAATACACACAGATATCATAGTAGGCAAACAATTAATAGTTAGAAAAAGTTGTAGGTAAAAGCATTACAAAGATTCTGGACACAATTTACGCACATTATCGCATTTGCATTATCGGCTGTCAGATTTAAGACTCCTTTCAAAATCAAAGTCAAACTTCTTGCAAACGCACGTGCGTTTTATGGCAGCATCACGTCTACTCGCAATAGGGAATATACCTGCGTGGAACACAAATTTTCTCTTTAATAACTTAACGTGATACAAAATGTAAAAATCATCAATATCTGTTGTAAAATAAGAAAGATGCGAATCAAATTTGCATGGAAATTCTTTTAAAAAAATAATAATATAGTAATGGTCTATCTATGGACGTCGTGGCATGTACAATCTCTTTGTCTAATTTATAGTTTATAACTCCCGTACATATTAAATGATAATAAAATATAACGGATAACTCACGTCTGAAATCGTGTTTAGCTCAACATGTTTCGGGCTAATCCGTCCGTAACCCGTCATCTGGAGGAACACGCGCGAGCAGAGAGGTGGCACGCAGTGCACGTGTTGCAGCAGCCGCTGAGTCGCGTTGCTCCATATGAAGGGTTACGGATTAGCCCGAAACATGTCGAGCTAAACTCGATTTCAGACGTGAGTTATCCGTTATAAGTATTATCAATTAATATGAGTGAGTCTCACGGTTATTTTATGTTCAAAATTATAACGCCCATATCCTGTTATATTTCAAGATATTTAAATACTCTTCCATGCTTCATCTTCTTCAGTTTGTCTGAAAAACTAAAAGGTGCGAGCTAGGTTTGCACCCACGATCGTCTGTTTGAGAGTCATATATGGGTGAATCCACTAGGCTATCACAGCTTTTTTATCTCTATTAAATGCGTCAAAATATACCCCAAAGCCTACCTAACCTATACCTAACTCAAAGTAATCGTGTTCTATAGTATCTCGTGGAATTCGTATAATAGGTAAGTATTTAGTGCAATTTACCGTGAATTTACAAAAACCCTTACTCATCAATCGAGTCAAATGAACAATATTTATAGAAGGGTTGTGCGAATTTTATGAAATAACCGAGGCACATCAAGTTAGGTATTTGTCTAGAAACGTCAAGGGCTGACATGAAATATCTTCTCTCTCAAATATATTATTTTTTGCGGCGTATCATGTCTGGAAGCAACTAACGTTTACTGTACTTAAATAATGCTTTTTAGGGTTACAATATGCAAAACGAGCTAACGGGCATTTATTACTAAGACAGCGTTGTCTTTCCTTCGCTGGGGTCCTTGTTTTTTTTTACTTTTTGTTTAATTCTAATTTAATTCATCAAGTGTGAGTCTAACTCGCAGTTGGCCTCTTTTTTTCTGACTGTAATTTTTGACAACTGTACTTGCATTGTCATCCTAACTACATTTCCGTATCATATTATTTTCAAGTCGATGCCATTAACGGTAGAGGAGTTTCGTCCTGCAGAGACTTTCCTAGCCACCACAAACTTTCCTAACCACCAGAATTTCACTTCCAGATCAATGCTGTGTCACCGGACTTATTTAAAGTTAATTCGACAACAGGAAGTGGGTAATAATAATAATAATAATAATAATATCACGGGACAATTCACACCAATTGACCTAGTCCCACAGTAAGCTTAGCAAAGCTTGTGTTATGGGTACTAAGCAACGGATAAATATAATTATATAGATAGATACATACTTAAATACATATTAAACACCCAAGCCTCGAGAACAAACATTCGTATTTTTCATACAAATATCTGCCTCGACACGGGAATCGAACCCGGGACCTCAAGCTTCGTAGTCAGGTTCTCTAACCACTAGGCCATCTAGATGGTCGGCCATCTAAATGAACTTGCAAGATTTGACCTAACTAAAACAGGGCATGTCAAATAAGATCTTTTAAAAATAATAGCAAGCAAGGGCTTTTCGAAACAACTACCTTCTGAAAGCTTCCTTACAAATCTTTAAGTAATAGATGTATTCTTAAATTTGTCCGCAAGTCTAAGTTCCAACAGAAAGCCTCAAGAATCTGCGGTTTTCTTTAATTTGCACTGTCAAATCTGAGCCTTACAACAAAAGGGCTACGGAATACTCGAGAGCCCTCTCAAGTGTTCAGTAATTTGAGATCTTTTTCGTTTATTAATCTCTTTTTGATTACAGGCTTTTTGCGTCGATAAAAGGCGTTCTATCCTCATTAGCGAGACGTTTTGGTTACTATAGTGTTGGGTATCGTTGGATAGGTCTTTTAAAACCACGACGATTTTTCGATTCAGTGATTTGTTTGCGAAATATTCAACTTTAACGTGCAAATTTTCATTAAAATCGAGCGTCCCCCCTGTAAAACACTTAACCTGTAACGCATTTTTTATTAGTTTATTGTTTATTTGTATTCTGTGTGCCTATCCTGTATTGTTTATGTTGGCAAATAAATCAATCTTCAATCTTCAATCTTCTAAAATCTAAACCGGTGGGTGGAAAAATTTGAAAAAATTCAGGATGGTAGTAAGTATATCAAACTTTCAAGGAAAACTATAACGGCTAAGTTTGCTTGAGAATTATTAGTAGTTTAAGAGTAAATATCAGCCTAAGGTATAAAATATACCTAAACTATGGAAGATTCCGTATAAAATACGAAATCCTTAGAAAAATATTTATTTATTTATTTATTTATTTATTACGTATTTTTTTCGTAATGGCTACGGAACCCTATTTTGGGCGTGTCCGACACGCTCTTGGCCGGTTTTTATTGATAGAATAATATAAAAGGTAGGTAGGTAGGATGCTGGCAGCATTTCCTCGCTGGATCGTAAGACTGCGTTATAAAAACAAATAATGTATTGAGTTTTTTTGCGTCGCAATATACTTCTTCCAATATAAATAAAAACACACATTTGCTAAGGCAATATTGCGCTAGCCTTACAATTTACAAAATGCGACGTCTTCATTTAGAATGGAATTGAATTTATGTGACGGGTTGTCGACGTTCCTGTTACGACGACGGTTCGGGCCCGTTGGATTAAATTGTAAATTTATGTAGGATCAGTAATACGGAAAATGGGGCACTGACTTTTCTCTTGTACCAACAACTGATGAAGTTTTTATTTTGACAACCCTACTGCTCGCAAATATATAAGTTTCTGTTAAAAAATACAAGCTTTTTTTTGCTGACTATACTTTTTTTAACTGTAACTACATTATTATCAAACTTACAAGTGTGAACTTACCAAAATTTCAAGTCACTCTGACCACTAGAAGCGGGTCAAAATGAACTTGCAAAAGGACCCCGGATCTAAAGTATGGAAAATGTTGTTTCAGTTAAATATACTGAGATTTTGATATGTTATAGATTTCAAAGTCCTGATCAAAAGTCTCTAAAAAGCTAAACTAAATTTTCTTACTTTAGGTCCTGGGTCCTTTGACCCAACAACAGCAATCAAGGCAAGTTTTGCAGGTGGTAGGACCTCGTGCAAGGTCCGGCCGGATTGCTACCACCATCTTGCTCGCAATCCTGCCGTGAAGCAGCAGTGCTTGCGCTGTTGTGTTTCGGCGTGGAGAGTGAGACAGCCGGTGAAATCACTGGCACTTGAGGTATCCCATCTTAGGCCTCTAGGTTGGCAACGCATCTTCAATACCCCTGGTGTTGCAGATGTTTATGGGCGGTGGTGATCTCTTACCATCAGGAGACCCACTTGCTCGCTTGCCATCCAGTAGAATAAAAAAAAAAAAAAAAAAGTTAAATAAAAGCTTGTAAAAAAAAACCGCTGTTTAACCCTTAAATGTCTAATGTTAACTTATGGCAAATTTTAAGTGTGATTTCGCAGATAAATTTCGAAAAACTTAGAGGCCCATCCACGATACTCTACTTGAGAGGGCACTGATAAAACTAATAGACTGCTTCGCGGGCGCGGCCTGTGTGATGTGTTTACAAATAAGCAAAGATAGCAAAACCCATAATAATACAAAATAAAACAGCGAAACGTATCAATTAAGGGAATGAAAAAGTAATCTGAGAATCAAAACATTATTTATATTTATCCGAGACTTTTCTTATTTTCGACAAAATATAATAACCACGCTCATAATGTGAGTTTTGGCGTAGAGAAGGGGATATTACTTTACCGATATCGATATGGAAAATACTGTTTGTGATTTAAAAAAGTAATACTTAGCAAGGCTATCAATCTATGTCGATAAAAAAGTAAGAGCAGATCGTGAAAGTATGTATTTATGTTTGCGACAAATGTCGATCAAATCATTTCGGCTAAGAATACCTACCTCCAAAAAATAATCTTTGAATCATATTTAATTTTTAGCAATCTTAATTTATATACTCTGTCAGATTTCCGTAACAATAACTATGCAACCAGATAACTCGTACAGAAGAGTAGCCATTTTGCAGATCTCAACTTTATTGATAAGAACTGTCGATGTAAATTACAAATAAATATTATCTTATCCTCAATTTGCTGCTGCCTGCAATTTTTCTACCTCCATCCTCAATTAATATGTCAGCTTGAGTTAACTTTGAAAATTTACTGAAAGCACAAAAACCGGTCTCAGTGGAGACCCTTGGGGGAGGCCTATGTCCAGCAGTAGACGTCTTTCGGCTGACATGATGATGAAGATGATAATTTACTGTATACTGGCGTTATTTTGCGAATAACTTTCATTATTATCCCAGGCTATTACGTTCTACCACTGGACACAGGCCTTAAAATTAAACAAGGTAGACCCTAGGCGGTTTTGTTCCGTAAACTGGTTCAACTTTGCCCTCTGGCCCCAAATCATCATTCAAATCATTTATTCAGTAAATAGGCCGCAATGGGCACTTTTACACGTCATTTTTAAAACTACCGGCGCTTTCGGAAAGACTATCATTATTCATTGCCAAGAAGAATGCGCCGCAAGAAACTTGGCAGAAAGTCATTTTTTCAAAATAAAATAATTACAAATAAAATACTTAAAAACTACAGCATACAATTGAAGAAAAAATTACAAAATAATAATAATAATAATACAGGGATGTTTTCCAACATTGCCTGATTCGATTTAAAGTCGATAACTTAGCACCCTTTAGGTTTTTAAACTTTTATCCCCCCGTCCCGTAATAATAGTTCCCGTGTAGATTAAAGCTATAAGAGTGCTAAGTTATCGACTCTAAATCGAATCAGGCAATGTTGGGGCCAGAGGGCAAAGTTGAAGCAGTTTACGGTTCCTTAAAAAGATCTTTTCAGAAAACAATTTCTAGTAAATGAGTAAAAAAACTTTTTTATAAAATCAAAACCTGACATCAAATACGACAAGATACAAAAGCCGCGTCATGCTTGGATACCTACATTCTTTACGATAATAGTATCGATGTCATTTTCTCTGGCGGTCCATCCCTATTACCATCAGTAACTTGCCCGGGGCAAAAAGTGGTGCTATTATTACGAATTCCAGAGTATACCGATACAACTTGAAATCTTCTGAATTTTTCAACCTCATTCGTTCTTTATCATGGATTTTTTGTTAGATATTTGGGTCTTTAGAAAGCTGGGTATACTTATCGATGCTGCGCTTTCAAATCACACTAATAAAAAGGTGTGCTAGATACTGAGTAAGGATAAATTATTTGTGTTTTGTGAAGAAGTGACAATGCAAACAGCAGTAACCTTAAAATAGAGATTATAAGTTTTACAATTGGGTAAAGTACCTGACTGCATCGAGTTCTTGGGGTGATGTGTTGTCTTGTAATGATTGACTTTATCATGGTTTATTTATTTATATATGGCTGTTTATCCCACTGCCTATATTATTTTATACGTGTATAATTTGTACGATATATGTATGTGTACCAAGATGTATTTTTTGTTGAGTTTTAATATTCTGATCTAACGGCTAATCCACCACTTCAAGGTCGCTCAGCGAGCTATGGAATGAGCTATGCTCGGAGTTTCTCTGAAGGATAGAATCCGCAACGAGGCTATCCGACACAGAACTAGGGTCATCGACATAGCTCAGAGAATTAGCAAGTTGAAGTGGCAGTGGGCTGGTCATATCTGTCGAAGAACCGACAACCGCTGGAGTAAACGAGTTCTTGAGTGGAGACCGCGTTTTGGCAAACGTAGTGTAGGACGCCCTCCGGCCAGGTGGAGTGACGATTTGCGAAAGGCTGCTGGTAGAAGCTGGATGCGTCTAGCCGAGGACAGGGCGCAATGGCGCTCTTTGGGGGAGGCCTATGTCCAGCAGTGGACTGCTATAAGCTGATGATGATGATGATGATGAATATTCTGATCTATGGTTGATGCACCACCTGCTGTAAACTAGCCCTTCCTTCTTTGTGTAAAAAGGTTGCCTATTGCTTACCTTGCCTGCTTATCGCTTACTCGTACCTTGTAATTTTCTCTCTGTCTACCTGATTTTCTCTCTAAGAGTCATTGTATGGTATTGTGTGGCTAATTCTACATCGAGTCATGAAATTTGACGCGGGTATTTTATAAACAAAGTGAATGAAATCTGCGGTGTCATTTTTGAAACCCTCATGGAAATTTAGTCATCATCATCATCATCATCAGCCGGAAGTCGTCCACTGCTGGACAAAGGCCTCCCCCTTAGAACGCCACTATGAACGACAACTCGCCACTTGCATCCACCGGTTTCCCACCACTCTCACGATGTCGTCAGAAATGAAAATTTTGTAAAATCCGGTAATTTCAATTATACTGCCAGATCTAATGGATTACGCGTGCGAAGCCGCGTGTAAATTCTAGTCCAAAAAAGCACTAAAGTCGATGAAGCCGTGGTGGCCGAGTGGTTTAACCTATGGCCTCTCTAGCATAGGATCGTGGGTTCAAACCCCGGCGCGCACCTCTAAGTTTTTCGGAATTCATTTGCGAAATTACATTACATTTAAAATTTGCCACGAGGAAAAAATCGTGAGGACACCTGCACAAATCTGCAAAGCAATTCAATGGTGTGTGTGATGCTCCCAATCCGCACTGGGAACTGCGGCCTAAGCCCTCTCATTCTGAGAGGAGGCGTGTGCCCAGCAGTGGGACGTATATAGGCTGGGATGATGAATAAGCCGATGTTTAAAAATTTTATTTGTCAATTTCATCTAATGACGTGTAAGGCAACCCTAACAAAGTATAAAAAAAGTGAAAAAATTACAAATCCTATACAGAACAAAAGAACCCAGCTATCTCATATCTTCTTTAGTGCCATGCGGCTCACCCTAAATACGTCTCTGGATGGAATAAGTGATCGGTGGCCTGTATAACAGGTTTTAATTGAAGGCTCACCGTGGCTCACCGGTGTCCCCCATGGCTCCAATGGTTCATCATAGTTTGACCCATCGGTGTCCCCTGTGGCTTTAATGGAAATACTACATTTTGGAGCTACATTACTACATTATAGGCGAGAGCAAGTCTGCGCGGCTTCGTTGGCTCGGCCACGTGGGGAGAATGGGAGAGGATCGTGCGGCCAAGAGAGCATACCTAGGACAACCGACTGGAAGACGGCCAATCGGAAGGCCTAGGTATCGCTGGCTGGATGAAGCCCGAAAAGACCTGTGCGACATGCAGGTGGCAGACTGGCGCCTTGTTGTACAGGATAGGAACAATTGGCGGAGTCTTGTGTCGGAGGCCAAGATCCACTTTGGGTCGCTGAGCCGGCGAAGTAAGTAAGTAAGTAAGTACATTTTGGAGTGGCGTTCAACGTGTTAACGTGATGTACTCTATCAGAGTTGCCATTTTTCAGCAGGTTAAATCCATTCGTGACGTGTCGCGCTGGTGTCGAGAGTAGACAGAAATGGGGTCGCTCACCCTCTTATTGGGTAGTGATGCGTTTGTCGATAAAAAATACACATCGATACATTTTTAGGATACCAATACTCGACTACGGGAATCTATTTCACTGACGCGGCTCCTCTGTCCGTCTGTTCATATGTCAAAGAATAGGTATCATGATTCATGAAACCATGGTAGATGGACACTAGAAAATTCCGGGATTTTCACAGTGAATAAAGAAGTGGAATGGATAACAATATGAAATAGGTAGAATGGTCAACTGAACTCTGATTGAATTCGAAATGCGTTAGTGTCGTGTGGTGGTGATAGTTGAGTTTGTACAAACTCAATTGATAAATAACAATACATTTTATAGCGCTAACCTATTATTACATAAAATAATTTATTGAATCAGGCGTCGCAGAGGTTCATAACCAATGAACTACATAAATAAATAATTAATATCACGGGACACTTGACACCAATGGACCTAGTCCCAAACTACGCAAAGCTTGTACTATGGATACTAGGCAACGGATAAACATACTTATATAGCTAAATATTAACATAATAAAAATTTAAGACCTGAGACATTTCGTATTATTCATACAAATATCTGCCCCGACTGGGAATTGAACCCGGGACCTCAAGCTTCGTAGTCAGGTTTGACACACGTGTGACTTGTTTGTGTTCATAGTGTGGAAGTGGATGAGCTGCATGTACACATATTTGTTGCAAAGACGTAGCTATCGTGAGATCGCAGGGGAGAAAAGTAATGATTTATATTGACGACTGGATGACCAAGTTGTTAGAAAACCTGACTACGAAGCTTGAGGTCCCGGGTACGATTTTCAGTCGGGGCATATATTTGTATGAATAATACGAATGTTTGTTCTCGGGTTTTGGATGTTTAATATGTTAAGTATGTATTTATCTATACCTATAAGTATGTTTATCCGTAGCCTAGTACCCATAGTACAAGCTTTGCCTAGTTTGGGACTAGGTCAATTGGTGTCAAGTGTCCGATCCCATAGTATTTATTATTTACTAGCTTTTGCCCGCGGCCCCGCCCGCGTGGTATTCGGTTATCGCGGGCTGTTCCCTCGGGAACTATGCATTTTTCCGGGATAAAAAGTAGCCTATGTCACTCTCGGGCCCATAAACTATCTCTATGCCAAAAAACACGTCAATCCGTCACACAGTTACGGCGTGAAAGACGGACAAACATACAAACACACTTTCGCATTTATAATATTAGTATGGATTTATTTATTTATTTATTTATGTAGTTCATTGGTATGAACCTCTGCAACGCCTGATTAAATAAATTATTTTATGTAATAATAGGTTAGCGCTATAAAATGTATTGTTATTTCTCGATTTTTTATCGATATCGATGCCATACTTTATCGACAGCACTGCCACGAGTACATCACTGTTATAGCTCGTAAGGCAAACACGAAATACTTGGATATCAGTACGTAATGTCGTCTCGTGGGGAGATTGACTATCTGAGTGAGACGTGCATGTCTGTTTGTTATTTTTGTGCAAAAGCATAAACAGCTAGAAATGTTAAAAATAGACTGTCCTCCTGAGTCCTAACTTTTTTTAACAGACGTAGTACAACCCATTCGCTGCGTAACCCTCAAAGGGTCCGTCCAGTCAGGCGACGGCTCGCTAAGTCCAGCAAAGACACTAATGTTCTACTACAAGTTGCCCGAGACAATTATTTCGGCTCCGTCGTTAGACATTTTTAAAATAAAAACCAGCCAAGAGCGTGTCGGACACGCCCAAGATAGGGTTCCGTAGCCATTACGAAAAAATAAAATAATATTTTTTTAAGGATTTCGTATTGTGTACTGAATCTTCCAACTTTAGGTATATTTAGGTTTAGGTTTATTTATATTTAGGGGGGGACGCTCGATTTCAATGAAAGTTTGCCCATTAATATTGAATATTTCGCAAACAGATCACTGAATAGAACAATTGTCTTAGCAACCCCCCGATGGTTTTAAAAGGCCTATCCAACGATACCCCACAATATAGGGTCAGTCGAGAAAAAAAACCCACTTTACGTCTAGATGAGAGGTACCATAAAAAGTTTTTTTTTTACTTTTTTTATTGTACCACTGTCGGCGTGACTGATATGTATATTCATGTCAAATTAAAGCTTTCTAGTACTAACGGTCTCTGAGCTTACCCGCGGACAGACAGACGACAGACAGACAGACATGGGGAAACTATAAGGGTTCCTAGCTGACTACGGAACCCTAAAAACGACTAAAAAACTGGCTTGTCCATCACACATTCTACACTTTTGACGAGTTCCTTAAATTTCAGCCAAAGACTATTACTTACTGAAAATTATAACATTAATTAGCTTTAAACTATATATTAAGAATAATTATAAATAAAGGAGTATGAGTATGAGTACTTAAGGCCTAGACGTGGTTCACCAGGTTTGTTCTTTTGAATATTATTTCAAAATTCTTAAAATTATTCAATGAACAATTGTACTTTATAAAGTACATTCGGCCGTTATTTTTAGTGTTAATTGGTCCTTTATAAAGTACGAGAGGGCTCACGAGGATATGGGAACTAAGTTTTTTTATAATTTGAATGCTATTTATTGCTAGATTTATGTTATTTATATTATTTATATTGGTTATAAATCTTATAATCTGTAATTGTATAGGAATCAGAGTTTTCGATTTAAGCCACAGATAACAAACTAATAGTTCTTACAACATGTTTTTGCAGGTGGTAGGACCTTGTACAAGGTCCGCCCGGATTGCTACCACCATCTTGCTCGCTAATCCTGCCGTGAAGCAGCAGTGCTTGCTCTGTTGTGTTTCGGCGTGGAGAGAAAGACAGCCGGTGAAATTACCTACTGGCACTTGAGGTATCCCATCTGAGGCCTCTAGGTTGGCAACGCATCTGCAATACCCCTGGTGTTACAGATGTTTATGGGCGGTGGTGATCTCTTACCATCAGGAGACCCACTTGCTCGTTTACCATTCGGTCGAATAAAAAAAAATTTTATTTTTGATTTTTGTATACCTTAATAAACTTTGAATAATAAACTATATCTACGTTCTGTGAAAGTGTAAAATGCTTCCACTGTCAAAAAAGTGCATTGGACGTATTTAAAGTCCCAAAGCCAAAATTATATATTACGAGGTGATTACGAGAGTGTAACCAGATTTTGGAAGCCGTGGTTGGCCTAGTGGTTCGACCTATCGCCTCTCAAGCAGAGGATCGTGGGTTCAAACCCCGAGTCGTAAGTACCTCTGAGTTTTTCGAAATTCATGTGCGAAATTACATTTGACACTTTACCACAACTTTTGCGTTGAAGAAAAACATGAGAATGCACGTAACTGCGCAGCAATGGGGGCTATCGTTTTTTTGTCTTACTAGATGGCGCCACTGTTGCGTGAGGTTTTAAATGTGGCTTTCAAAGTATGTTATTACGGGCGTGAAAACAAAGTTTACATTAAATCATATTTAATACACCTTAAAACCGTACCATAAAAATATCGAGCAACCACAGTGTTGCGTACTCCCGTTTTTTTCGGAAAAAAAGGGAGGACAAAAGTTTCCGAAAGACAAAACTGTCTCCAAACACATACATTCATTGCCCCGTAACGCATAATTGCCATAATTAATTTCAGGTAATGCAAAATATTCACATAATTATTCTAATTCTAAATAAACCCGCGCCGCTCACCCAAAAACTATGAGATTTGATATTTCGGAGACCTCACGCTACACTAGCGCCTCTAACGGTGAATTCATACGCGATAGCCCTCATTCAATGGTGCGTGTTATGTTCTCAATTCGCACTGGGCCCGTGTGAGATCTGCGGCCCAAGCCTTTCGTTCTGAGAGGAGGCCTGTGCCCAGCAGTGGGACGTGTATGAACTGGGATGACGATAGTAAAAGTCTCCCTTAGTCAAAATTATATGACTGCGAGAGTGTAACCAGATTTTCTTTCTAAAAAGGTAAATAATATACCTAAATTATTTCTTACTCACCGAAAATTGTAAATTTCCAGCAGCCGTTCACGAAGCTACTATATATTTAAGCTCTCCCGAGATAGATCGTAAAGCTTATCTTCGCGGCCGCGCCTTAAAGGTCACTTTGTGCATGCTTTTGCTAACAGTTCAGCTTTTTATAGCTCTTTTAAGCTGTCGCCTAATTTAATTTAACTAGCTAAGCGAAAACGGACATTAAGTCCGCTTTTAATGAAAATGTTGAGACTGGGTTTTATTAAGCCTTTTTATCAGCTTTTATTTAACTTGCAATGTATGTATGTATACAGTGTGGGGCCGAGAACCGGGGATAATATTAAAAACAGAGGCTATATAGATCACCGGTAATTGGATCATCATGGTCCCACTTAATTAAAATCAAAACTTAACTTTTTTTTCTAACAAACTTAATCGTAAAATCAATGTACGCCATCCTAGAATCCAACTGACGTTGCCTGTCACGCTACATTGATATTTATCAAACATTTTGCTTTACATTGCTTCTTCGAATAAACTTTAGTGTAATAATTTTAGATAATAATTTTGGTAATTTTAGACGACCAGATGGCCTAGTGGTAAGAGAACCTGACTACGAAGCTTGAGGTCCCGGGTTCGATTCCCGTGTCGGGGCAGATATTTGTATGAAAAATACGAATGTTTGTTCTCGGGTCTTGGGTGTTTACTTTGTATTTAAGTATGTATCTATCTATCTATATAATTATATTTATCCGTTGCTTAGTACCCATAACACAAGCTTTGCTAAGCTTACTTTGGGACTAGGTAAATTGGTGTGAATTGTCCCGTGATATTTATTTATTTAATAAAAATAAAAAATAAACAATTATTTTTCAAATTCGTCGAACTAAATGTTGCTCAGTTTGACGAGTACAATCTATGTTTTAATTATTTGCCCGTATTACAGGCCACACCCGGTATAATGTATGCATATATTTAATAGAAGCTGTTCTATTAACCCGTTGCTTACATACAAAAACAGATGTTCCGTTGCGGATGCTAAATAAAACTTAGTCGCTGCACTTATTATTTCCCTTTATGTATGTATGTACGGGTCAAATCTTGCTACCAAATTTCGACTCACTTGCAGTGGTCATATTGACTTAAAATTTGACATACTTATGTACTTAAGTCCGGTGACAACACATTAAAATGGCACTAACATCCTGTTGGAACTCCTTAACGGTTAATGGCATCGACTTGAAACTTGGTTCGCCAATGTATTTTGAATTTCAGTACAAGTACAGTCAACAGAAAGTACAGTCAGCAAAAAGTAAAATCAGAAAAAGCTTAAATATTTTTTTTAAATAAAATATTGTGATTCAACTTTGTAGTTTTCTAGTGCTGCCAACTTCGAACTGCAGAGTTCTATGCGGCGTGGAAGGCAAGAGGACCACACACTGTTATCTCAAGAAAGTCATGACGGTTCACTGCTGATCCTCAACTGAAGCTCACGACCGCTCTATCAAGACCGAAGTGATTTAGAACAGAGTTTTAAGTAAGTTGCCTCAAGAAAAATATAAAACGTCCAGTTAGTCTAGTTAGTTCTATTGAATTGGAGTTTACTTTGGTCGACTTTGGTCACAGAATATTTATATATATATGCTTTGGTTTAGGTTGTAGGTGTCCTATTTGGGATCGTACTTGAGGTTGTTTGTACATGTGTATTATGTAGAATTATGAGTATGGTCCTTGTACGGTCATTACTATGTGTGGTTTATTAAGGATTGGGATTATAGCACTTACGAAACGCCAGTGTTGCCATGCGTGGCGCGCTTGACAGAGCCTAAGATCTGAACGCGGGAAAAGCGATCGGCAATTGTCAGTTTGTAAAAGAAGTCTGGTCCGAGTCGACAGTCTCAGGAACTGTTACGTGTTTCTTTATTATTAACTAGGCTTTTCCTTAAGTTATTGTGATTCGTTATGATAGATGCATTTCTAAGATTTCAGTGAATGAGGGTCGTATTGTTTTGGTTTTATCTTGACCACAATTAGTGGACTTTTGTTAGTTCTTCAAAATAGTTTCATTCTCTGCCTGAATCCCACTTGTTATGCTCACATTGATCATGTCAGGTTCGGATCCCCGGCTCTCTAAGTCCTATCTTACGACATATAAATTGACGAAACTGTGAATATACGAGTGATTAATATAAACTACAGTACAGGTATTTATTTATTTATTTGTCAGCAAAAAATTAAAGCATTACGCTTAAAACACCAATGCGCTGTAAAATTCAAAGACACATATAAAAAAACACAAAAATTACACCCCAAAAAAAACTAATTAGGTAGGGATTTTTGAACGTCGTCTTCGTCGCTACCCTAAAACGACGGATCACCACACCCTCCGGCCAGAAGTAGAGGTGAGACGTATTTAGTGGAATAGGTTTTGGCTTGGACGCGTGAGTACGCGTTCCCGCCCGCTATTCTTTTAGCGTACGAGTATTTAGGAGCACGGCGGCTGACAACGTTCCGCCAACTTGAAAACAAGCATTTATGTACACTTTTTTATTGAAAAAATTATAAAAATTGCTGACAGTCCTAAGCCTCTATAAAGTATGTAGGGAAGTTTGTAGTCGGTATTTAATATAAGTTAAAATTAAAAAAAATATGAAGTGTGAAGACTGAACTATGACGCGGAATTCGGTAGTTCGATATTCATAAAACTACTAAAACTAGTACGGTTTATACGCAATCACGGGAGCTCATTTACGGGAATCATTTTGTTTACGCAATGACTCAATGAGTTAAGTACTCGTAGATACTCGTGGACCTAGTCTTTGGATCTAGTCTTTTTGTGGACGCGTACTCGCAAGACTCAGTCCGCGTTTTACCTAGTACGTCTCACCTCTATTGTTAGCCCTTTGAGACTCGAGCGTAAACTATCAAGCTTAAACTAGGTTTAAAGGCTGATTTCAGATTAAACTAGTGTTTACTCGCGGCTTTGCATGCGTAAATCATTAGAAAATTACATCGTGGTTTTCATTGACGTTACATTTTAAACAATCATGATTCAAAATCAAAGTCGGACTCATCCTGATTTTATTATTTATTTATTTTTGTTGGTCTACCTACTTTTAACTTTAAGTTAACCAAAAAACACGTAAAATACTGTTTCTATTTTGTCATTCTGTTATGTTTTTTTTTTTCAGTATTATAAATTTAAATTCGAAATATGTATTCCCGATATTATCGTACATTTAGGCACAAATCATTCATAGGTGTTAGTGTTATTATAAGTATAGTTAATTCTAGTACAAAGAAAATAAAAATAAATGTTATTTAGTTAGGTAAGTATCATTTCTTTCTCTGTGAATGCGAATACGCAAACATACGCTCACTGTGTATATATTAGATTATAATTGTTAAATTTCTCATGTAAGTGAATTGTGAATATTCTTATGAGAAAATAAATTCTTTAAACCGATTAATTTCATGATTCTAGGCCCAGCGGTTGTTATTTTCAGATTTTATCTCTATCCCGTGGGAATATCTGGATGAAAAAAGTAGCCCATGTATTATTCAAGATGTCCAGCTATCTACATACCAAATTTCATCCAAATCCGTCAAGCCGTTTCAGCACGTTTCGCATTTATAGAAATAGAAATAGAAATAGAAATAGAAATAGAAATAGAAATAGAAATAGAAATAGAAATAGAAATAGAAATAGAAATAGAAATAGAAATAGAAATAGAAATAGAAATAGAAATAGAAATAGAAATAGAAATAGAAATAGAAATAGAAATAGAAATAGAAATAGAAATAGAAATAGAAATAGAAAAAGAAATAGAAATAGAAATAGAAATAGAAATAGAAATAGAAATAGAAATAGAAATAGAAATAGAAATAGAAATAGAAATAGAAATAGAAATAGAAATAGAAATAGAAATAGAAATAGAAATAGAAATAGAAATAGAAATAGAAATAGAAATAGAAATAGAAATAGAAATAGAAATAGAAATAGAAATAGAAATAGAAATAGAAATAGAAATAGAAATAGAAATAGAAATAGAAATAGAAATAGAAATAGAAATAGAAATAGAATTTATTTATTGTCAAACTGTGTACAAAAGATGACATAATATAATAGTTCCAACAGTTACCCAATGTGGGCGTACAATATTTATATCCCTACCATACATATTTTATCAGCTAAATACAACAATTTTTTTACAATACCTACACCTACCTACCTATACCTACCATAAGCCTACCTACCTATACCTACCTACCTACCTACCTACTGCCTACCTGTTATACCTACTATAAGTGGGATTGCTACCTTTTATTTTATTTGCAACGTATGTAAGTCATGGCAGCTTAGTGGTTTGTCCTATTATGTGCGAACGTTCAAACTTTCGAACCTGCAAACGCCTGCAAAGAAACTCAAAGGTGTGTGTGAAGTTCCCAATCCGCACTGAGCCCGCGTGGGAACTACAGCCCAATCCCTCTTATTCAGAGAGGAGGCCCGTACTATCAAAGTGCCATATTGGCGAGACAGTTGCAAAACTTTACAATTCCAATGTCAATTTATCGTATAAAGACAGACAGACAGAGTTACTTTCGCAAAAAAACGAACAAAAAATTTGATTGATGGTTCCCGGCGTACGGCACGGCGCTAGGTAGCGTAATATCAAACCGTGGTTTAAACCACGGCCTGTAGATAGATAAATAATATATATAAATAAAAAATAGTAAATTATAAACACATGTCAGATAATTTTATTATAATCAAGTAATTCACAAAAGATTATGAAACGTAAATACAATAGAATGTCAACAAAAAAAAAACAAAATAACAATGTGAAATTGTAATTCATTTTGACAATAATAATAACAATTAGTGGACACTAGAATAAAAGAAAATAGACATATTAGAATATCGTGAGGAAAGTTGCACCTGCAATTCAATGATGCGTGTGCATTGAAATTAAAATCACTATCAATCAATACATAATCATAATCTCAATTAAATTAAATAAATCTAAAAAAAACTCTAGTTAAAAATAACTAACCTAAAAAAGCGTTATTTCAAACCCGGCCATCACCTTCCGCATCCCGCCACAACCCCACGGGAGTGCTGAATAAAAAAATCCCTAATGTTTTTTGAATGCGCCTTTGTTTCCAATCCTTCCCGTTGTATCAATAATGCTTCTTATTTCATTTCTTTGTTCAACAAGCATATTTCGTTATTTTTTCTTTGATCGGAAACTGGAGCACCCCTTGAGAGTCGGCTGTTCTTTGCTAGGAATACGGTATTTGACTATTTTGTTTAAGTTTTATAAATTAAAACTACACAATGCCTGTTATCGAATAGAAAAACATTTTTAAGCTACCTTTACAAATAACAAAGTTATAATATAAAGGTTTGAAATTCAATATTATACGGAGAAAGACATACTGGCATGTGACGTCACACGCCAGTACCGCCATACTTACGCATAGAGAAAAGCGTTTGAGAAAGAGACAGGTATTATAGATTTTTCCAAAAGTCACTATAAATCCAATTTTCAACCGATTTCAGTTTTCTCTGCGCTAAACACTATATGTATATTTATATTTTCAAAATAATATCAAGATATGGCAAATTAAGGAGTTGTCAAATACCGTATTGTTTCATTTTAGACTACGATCAGCTCTACTATTATATATTTTTTACATCCTACTAATAAGTGCGAAAGTTTGTGTGAGTGTGAGTGTGTGCTTGTGTACGTGTGTGTTGCATCTTCACGCTAAAACGGCTGGATGGATTTGGATACAATTTTCATATGTAAATGGCTGGACGTCTGGAATAACCACAGGCTACTACTAAACTTTGCCTTCTGTCGCATTGGACTTTTGTAATTTCTATCAGAATTATGAACATTTACTTAACTCACCCGCGATTTACGATAGCTAAGTATATTTATGTCACAAATACATCATCATCCCAGCCTATATACGTCCCACTGCTGGGCACAGGCCTCCTCTCAGAACAAGAGGGCTTGGGCCATAGTTCCCACGCGGGCCCAGTGCGGATTGGGAACTTCACACGCACCATTGAATTGCTTCGCAGGTTTGTGCAGGTTTCCTCACGATGTTTTCCTTCACCGCAAAGCTCGTGGTAAATTTCAAATATAACTCCGCACATGAATTTCGAAAAACCCAGAGGCGCGAGCCGGGGTTTGGACCCACGACCCTCTGCTTGAGAGGCGATAGGTCAAACCACTAGGCCACCACGGCTTTCAACATCAATCATATCATAAGTGCAGTAGTTATAGCCTAAATTGAATAAAGATATTTTGACAGCCGTTTATGCTGCAAATTTCTCTCTCGGTACTTCCCGTGAACTCAGAATCTTGAAATTTGGTTTGAAGGTAGCTATTATAACACAAACAACTAAAAAGTCTGAAAATCTTGATTTTTTATGTCTGTCTGTAAATATCAATGACCAATATAATCTGACCCCACACTGCGTACATTTTGCTTAAGAGTAGGGCTCTGCATACACTGGATGAATTAAATCACTCGGAAAAAGCGACAAATATCTTCTAGACATGATTCCCGTTTACTTACATACCTATAAATGTGTACGGCACCCTCGGTGCGCGAGTGCGACTCGCACTTGCCCGGTTTTTTAATTTTAAAAACTTTTCTTAAGTACAAATAAACTTGCAATTTTAGTTTTCCAAGAGCTTATTTTGCCCGCGTACTTTCACCGTTGCACAAGTTAAAAAGCTGGCGGTGTGCTAAAAGCTCGGTAAGCCAATGTCCTTTAAAGCTTTTTGTGTAACCGACAATGCAGGTAGCATTCCTTTATAGCCGTGTTATCTAGCCGGAGACATCTAACAGCTTTAAGGTACGCTAGACTGAATCTTTGATCGTTTGTTAGCAAACGACGATAGGTTTTTGTTAAATTTTCATTTTTAGGGTTCCGGAGCCAAAATGGCAAAAACGGAACCCTTATAGTTTCGCCATGTCTGTCTGTCTGTCTGTCCGTCCGCGGCTTTGCTCAGGGACTATCAATGCTAGAAAGCTGTTATTTTGCACGAATATGTAAGTATGTAAAATATGCCGACAAAATGGAACAATAAAAATTTCAAATAAAATCTCGTCCGTCAAGCTCTCGGCTCCGCGTCCATCCCCGCGACCCTAGAGCCTACAGGTCTTTCTGCTGCGGACGGGAATAGGCCCGATGGTTGTACGTTGGTGCCGTGGCGTCTGGGGCTACCGTTGGCGTGGGATGTTACATGCGTGGATACGTTAGCCCCGTCCCACGTCCAACGGTCTGCGCGGAAGCCAGGGACAGCTGCAGACGATGCCCAAACCGTCAAATGCCGCAAATAAATATGCCTTTCTTAAGGACAACTACTTTTTTGCGGCACTTGCGGTCGAAACCTTTGGGCCTTGGTCGTCCGACACAAAAAAAATTATGAAAGAAGTGTCGGACAAACTAATCGGCATATCTGGCGACCAAAGAGCAGGCTGTTTCTTAGCCCAAAGACTGAGCCTTGCAGTGCAACGAGGCAACGCCGCTAGCGTCTTAGGTACAATGCCCCGCGCTGCGCTGCCTTTGGAAGAGGAAGCCCGGTTTAGTTAATTTTATGTGTTTTTTTATTTTTATGTAAAAGTTCATTGTTTAAATAAATAAACTTTGACATTTGGAGACCTTATACATCTCCATTTCATTATTTTAATAATTATTATTATTTTTTGACCTCGGAGGCTTTTTACACCTCTGAAGATTGTATAATTTAATTAATTTAATTAGTTTACTTTGACATTTAGAGACTAAATTATCTCTGAATTATTAAGATTACGAATTTTATTATTAACTAAGGGACTTTATACATCCCCTTGCTGTATAATAATTTTATTATTAACTCAGGGACTTTATACATCCCCTTGCTATGTTTAAGGCTGTATATTGTTAAGCTTATGGATTTTAAACTTTTATATTTTTAGTTTAATTTCTAGTCACAGGCTCATGAGTGCGTGTGAGCTAACTTTGGGGGCGGCAGACGTGAACTTGCCTTCGGAATCCAAAGGAAGCTTAATGGTTACTTGACCTGAAATGTATATTTCAGAACTTAATTATTGTAATTATTATTTTAAAAATTATGACAGTGGAAGCATTCTACACTTCCACAGAACGTAGGATATAGTTTAGATATAGTTAGTGTTTAGTATTGTAACTAAGGGACCCCATGCAACCCTGTATTATTATTATTATTTTTTTTTGTCAAAAAATCTGTAATTGTATACTATAGTTTTTAAGTATTTTATTTGTAATTATATCATTATGAAAAAATGACTTTCTGCCAAGTTTCTTGCGGCGTATTCTTCTTGGCAATAACGGTCTTTCTGAAAGCGCTGGTAGTTTAAAAAATGACGTGTAAAAGTGCCCATTGCGGCCTATTTATTGAATAAATGATTTGAATTTGAATTTGACAGACAGACAGACAGACATGGCGAAACTATAAGGGTTCCGTTTTTTCCATTTTGGCTCCGGAACCCTAAAAATGCAGAAAAATGTAGCCAAATTATACGAGTCGAATCTAACCTTGCATAAGCCCTATCGTCAGAAGCACCTTGTAGGTATATATTTTGTTAACAATTTTCTTAACAATAATAATAGAGTAAGACAATTGAAAACGCTGCGTCGATAAAATTAATAGAAAGAATTGAATCCCGACAGGACGGCGACAAATAATGTCCAGCGCCATGAGTTATGAGACAATCTTGCCAAGCAATTCTTGTGGTCTTTTACTTAAATAGAAGCATTCGTATAGAAAAATCTTTATTGCTCCGTTGACATAAATGTTAGCACAAAGTAATAAAACGCCGGTTTTCTGGGCCAAAATTTGTGCAAATCTTTTAATTTGTGATAGAGCTTGGGAAGCTTATTCTTGTCGTACCTACTTTTCCGCCATTTTTGAAAGAGGCATCGCTTTACGTAATATATTTAAATTATACTAGCTTTTACCTGCGTAGTTGCAATTGAAATTTCGTGATTTTTACAAAATACCCCTGGGAATTCCCAAAATGTATACCGTGGTCTTCATTGACGTTGTGTTAGAAACAACTGTCCAAAATTTCAAGTCTAAACCCAGTGGTTGAAATTTCAAGATTTTATCCCTATCCCGTGAGAATGTCGGGATAAATAGTAGCCTATTTATTCCAGAAGTCTAGCTACCTGCATACCAAATTTCATGAGTCTAAGCCCAACGGTTGTTATTTTGAGATTTTATCCCTACCTATCCCGTGGGAATAACGGGATAAAAAGTAGCCTATGTATTATTCTAGACGTCCAGCTACCTACATACCAAACTTCTTGACTCTAAGCCTAGCGGTTGTTATTTCGAGATTTTATCCCTACCCCGTAGGAATATCGGGTAAAAAGTATCCTATGTTTTAATCCCGGTTATAAACTAACTTTTTGACAGATTTCATCCAAAGTCAAAATACCATATACGGGACTTATCACGCTATTTTTACACAAGTAATACGAGTGATACGAGATACTTGACACCCCACACTTCAGTCTACTCGTGACCACGGCAACTGTAACGTTGCCGAAACGTCGAGGTAAATATTACTTGTGTAAAAATAGCGTGATAAGTCCCGTATATGGTATTTTGACTATGAGTGAGAATCACGAAAGTTTAAAACGTTAGATTTCATCCAAATCCGTACAGCTGTTTCCGCGTCAAGAAGTAACAAACATACTCACTCACTCACAAACTTTCGCATTTATTGGTCACGAGTAGACCACTGTAATGTTGCCGAAACGTCGAGGTAAATATTACTCGTGTGTGTTAGCGTGATAAGTCCTGTGCGTGGTATTTTGACTTGTGTTTCTAGTCAATAAATTTGAATCGTTGAATCTATATTTTGCATTTAATTGCATATCCTCATACATATGGCCCATAAAGTCATTGAAAAACTAAATAAACTTATAACCAATTATAGCACAATATTTTCTACATCTTCACTGACCAAACAAGGCCACTGAACGCTCAATATAGCGAATTGTGTGATATAAATAAAAGAGATAGTATCGCGACACTCGCCGACAGATTGCAACCCATGAATAATAGCGTCTCGTGGCTCCATTTTGAAATATTATGTTGGGGACAGAAAATATCTCTGTATGCCGACATTCTGTAACTTTTCGGCAATATTGGAAAGGAAATGTCTGCTTGTATAAATGGACTGCTAAAATTATGAGTTTTCCATTTGGATTTACCAATCCACCACCATCCACCATCCCAGCCTATATACGTCCCACAGCTGGGCACAGGCCTCCTCTCAGAACAAGAGGGCTTCGGCTATTTCCACTAACAATCAAGAGCACAATCGATTCCGATCGTTTAAAAAAATGTCCCCATTTTTTATTCAAAATTTTAATAATCAGTTTTGTCACGCCCATCGCCCATACTGAGTGTACACGTATGGAAAAACGTCGCAAAACAGATATTTTTTTGGGGAAAGTTTTTTAAAGTACGTAAAACGAGGTTACTTTGCTCCCCACTGGGTAACTATGCTCCAGTTCTGTATTTTGTTTAAATGTCTTGCAGGTCGAAGTCCCGGTACCCGATACACTTCCCCAATAAAGTGACAACACCGAACTTCAATTTTTGCTTCGATATTTTCTTTTCTTTTCCTGTGAGACGCCGTACAGTGATAATACAGAGTGCAATGATAATGATGGGGTAAAAATACACCAAACGCCTCCTAGTATGAATTATAAATGAAATTAAATTCAGTAGCATAGTTACCCAAACGCCGGTTAACATTGCTCCTAAATTAAAGTTTTTATATATATAATAAAACAACGTTATGACGTAGTTTAAGCAAGCCAGCATGATAGTAGGGGTGATCTACTTTACATAAATACGTATATGAACATACCACAGCATAATAATTTTGAAGATAAAACAAAGATTTCGAAATTTGGAGCAAAATTCGGTGCAAAGTAGCCTCGTTTTACCGGTATCGGAATCGATTGAACTCTTGATTCTGAGTAGGAAAAATCATAATCAATTTTCCAAAATTAAAAAAAAGAAAGGGTACACTTTTTTTAAAACGCCCAAGTACATTTTATCTGAAAACGCCCAATTGTCCATAGCTACACAATTAAAAAACAATTAAATCGAGAACAGGATAGTGTGCGTTGCACCAGAATACTGTAGTGAAATTTTTTTTTTGCTATAATCGTATACATAATATATTTGGTTCAAATTAACAGGTAGGTTAATTCAAATATTGCGGCAATGCAAATAATAATTAGATGAGCAATAGTTAATTAATTCTGTCACGTACAAATGAACACCAATCAGCGTGTGTTAGTATTCCGGTTGTTTTTAGCTACCTACCCACTTACTGATAGGTGCTCAAAAAGGCAAAAAGAAAACTTTATACCATTTTTCTTTTTTTGTATTATTTTGAAATTTTGTCATCAGGTTTTCAGAGCGCACACATATCGCGAATATACATAGATACACGTGGGTAAATATTTAACGTTTTCGCGGTATTTTTGCCCTCATGTGTTGTCAAGATTTTTTTTAAAACACGACGCTCAGGGTTGTTTTTTATCAAAACTAGAGATAATACCGATGCTATATCTAGCATGATCAAAAGTCTTACGACATGTCCTTCAGTTGTGCTAATATACGTATGGGATGGTAGTCATAATGATTAAAGGGCGGACGATGGATGCGATATGGTGACGAAAGCATAAGATGGACAAGACTTTTATTACTCCGATTAATATTTTTACTATAAAAATGTATAGAAATTTGAGTGATGGTGATGTTGTCCTAATAATGGTGAAGTATCACTTTAGGAATACTACGCACCTCTTACATCTGTAGATGTAAAGAGGTCATTTTCCATACATAAGTGGATAGCTATAAAAGGAGTGCATTGAAAATATGTAATACATTACACATTCTACATTATTTTTCAATTTTGTTATCTTATTTTAATAATTGTAGTCATATCCATATTACCAGGGAGCGAAACTTTCATGCCGGTGACAGCCGTATGACTTCAAGCTTCATACAGTGTTTGTATAGATACAAACACTGTATGAAGCTAATCTAGAGATTATAATCACTAACAACTTAATTGGCCTCTTTAGTTTACGGATATTTTATTGACACTTGAGACGGCCAGTACTTATTTATAAAAACACCCTACTCAAACTCCCAACTCAAAGTTACGCTCCCTGATTATTACGTATATCGTTTGACATGATTTTGGCGTAAATTGCATCCGTAATCTGCCCACTGGTAATGATGTTTAACCGAGCGGTTAAAACGATCGAATATTGACATATGCCTAAGCTGCGAAACAATTGATTTCATATACATGCGATCCCTTCAATGGCGAACGTACTGTGTTAAAAATAAAGTTGTGATGTATACTTGTGATGTATAGATATTATTTAATAATATTGCAAATCTGTTTAAAAAATATATACCTCGTTTAGTTTCTTGCCGGATTCTTTTCAACAGAGGTTTATCCGGACCGGTGGTAGATTTTTTTTTAACATTCATAAGTGTTTGTTATAGCCTAAATTGAATAAAGATATTTTGACTTTGACTATGACATGAGAAGTACCATATCCACACAGGGGCCGCGTGGCAACTAACAGCCAAAGCTCTTTTATTCTTAGAGGAGGCTTGCATCTCCGTTTTAAATATTTGGCTCGGAGGTAAGATGAATAAATGTGTTAAGTCTTTGGTTATCTATAGATCTTTAGGTAGCAGTTTCTCTCGTCCTATGATTATTAGAGTTTTATAATGCCACTGTGCATCTATTTTTTTCATCACCATCATCATCATCATCAGCCGGAAGACGTCCACTGCTGAACAAAGGCCTCCCCCTTAGACCGCCACAATGAACGACAACTCGCCACTTGCATCCACCGGTTTCCCGCAACTCTCACGATGTCGTCAGTCCACCTGGTAGGAGGCCTGCGAACGCTTCGTCTTCCGGTTCGTGGTCGCCACTCGAGAACTTTTCTCTCCCAACGGCTATCTGTTCTTCGAGCGGTCTATTTTTTTATATAAGTATAATTTGTATGCCGCGGATCGGCAAGCACAGCGTAGGACGTCCACCTACGAGATGGATGGATGATTTGGTTAAAGCTTCGGGTTCACGGTGGATGCAAGCCGCTTCCCACCGAAGCAACTGGAGGTCTATGAGGAAGGCCTATGCCCAACAGTAGATATCGACGATGACGTAGATGATGATAATGATTTTGTATGTATGGGTATTATTATTTGTAAACGCAATACACGCGCGGACTTTTGTATTTATAATATTAGTAGTGTTGGAAAAAACGCTTCGAATAACCTATAGGTTGTTCGTTTGTTTCGTGATAGGTGTACTTACTTACACTGTTTTCCTCGTCAGTCTATCATTTCTGTAATTGTCTGTAAGTCACTGTCACGAATAAATGTATTTTCTTTTCTATATTTTTTTCTTTTCTTTCTTTCTTTCCGTTCTTTACTTTCTTTCCTTTCTTTCTTTTCTTTCTTTTTTTGATCAAAATAGGCTTATGCTCTAAACCATTGCTAGAAAATCTGCTTTCAAATAAAAAAACCGCATTCAAATCGGTTCATCTGTTTAAGAGCTACGGTGCCACAGACACATAGACAGACACACATAGCGGTCAAACTTAGAACACCCCTCTTTTTGCGTCGGGGGTTTAAAAATCTAGTTAATCAGGAAACTTCCTTATTGACCGCGTTCTACCTCACAAAAAGTTCTAGACATAATTTATAACTGGCCAAAGTTTCAGTAAATTCCTTTTCTCTACTTTAAAGAAATCCACATGAATAAGATGAAGGATGAGCGGGACGGCAGGGACGTCTGTCACATTCCACGCTAGTGAGAAATCATTGTTCCTTCCCTTTGAGCTCCCTTGCTGATCTGGGAATTCCATGATTTATGTAGCCCTCACAATTTGTCACAAAATACGTTATTAAGATTCCATTCAATGGCCAACGGGACCCTATTACTAAGGCACCGTTGTCTATCCGTACTTCTGTCACAGGAATGTATGCATAAGCTTATACCGGGTCGTGTATTTAGATGATTTAGTTAATAAATAATATATGAGTAACTCGGAAACTACAAGATGTTTAAATAATTGAACTGAAAACAATTGAACTATGTATAGTAAAGTTCCCACTCCGCTATGAGCCTGCGTAGAAACTACAGCCCAGACCCTCTCAATATCAGAGATCTGTGCCCTGGAGAGGGATATAATCCATAGATGTCCCCACCACAACCAACCAAAATTGAGTTACAAGGATCGAAGCTTTATGTTAATTCCGTCAACCAATCTGAAACGGGGGACACGATTTCATTTCAATTCCTATCGGATTCAATTTCGTTTTGCAGTTAATTTGGAAGCCACGTCAAAATGATTTCAAAAGCTATTGCTAGTTTTAACTCTGTTTGGTTTGCGGTGTAATTGCTGTCAGGCTGATTGATAAAGTAGGTCATATTACTGCTAATTAGTGATGTGCTGTATATCTGCAACCATATCAGCATCACCAGATATCTGAAATGTTAAAATTCCTATCATTATCACTAAATACGTATAAAATCTTTTAAAATTATTCTGAAAAATTTCAGCACATCTTTGGCTTAGTTTGTCTGAATACCCCTGTAAAGATTTATTTGAAATCTGAATTTTAATTCAAAATGAAATCGCGCAATTCATGTGGTTTACTTTAAACATCGACCACGACAACATTTTTGTCACCACAAACATTATTAATTAATCCTGAATTTAAAAAATAAAAATATTCTTATTAGCGCATTACTTATTCTTATTAACAAGCACTCATCAATGGCAAAAATCTGCCACAAATTCTAAAAGACAACAACATTTTTTTTAATGGATCCACAATGTTAATTCATGACTTACATCCAAACTATTTTACAACATATCGAAGGATGATCACAAAATTAATTCCTGCATTTAAAATGCAAATGTTAGACTTAGAATTCGACATCGTCAACTGTCATATTAATCCGAAGTTACACGTATCGGTAGAACTTGACACTAAGGGGCTGTTTCACCATCCATTGATTAGTGTTAACTGGCGGTTAGGTGTGATGCCGTCTCTATTTGTTTTGTTTGAATAGACGGAGACGGCATCACATTTAACCGTCGGTTAACACTAATGAATGGATGGTGAAACAGCCCGTAAGTGTACACGGTTTAACGACAACTTTGAACAGGAAACAATATAACAAGACCTACTGTTTAATAAATCGTACTCGTTCTCACAATAAAACTGAAAGATCATACAAAGAGAACAACAGATATTAAGTCACGCACAAGTGCAGAGAAGTGCCGCTAGTGATACCTCGCATAGGCGGTAACTGGGAACTGGTTGTAATAGTAATTAAACCCTGCGACACGGTGCAGAGACGCAGCGTTTCCTGCATTGTGACCCTGGCATGTCTGAGTTATCTAGGATTGATCCGAAACTAGCTTATTCCTACGTCTTTGTCCTTAAAAGAATAAGAAAAAACAGGCGGTTTTCGGAGGGCCAAAAATTATCTTTTTCTAAAATCCAAATCAAAACGTTTATTCTGCAATAGGCTGCAAAGGGCTCTTTTAATTTTACTTTTTTAAACTACCAGCGCTTTCGGAAAGGCATTTTGCAAATTGCCAAGAAAAATGCGCCGCCAAAAACTTGACAGAAAGCCATTTTTTCAAAAGAAAATAAAATAAATGATAAGAAACAAAAAAATATATAAATTACAGGAAAATTACATAAAAAATATTTTAGTGACTGAATTGCAGTCAGTGCAATAAACGTGTCCTTTATGTGGAAAAATGAGCTACGCATTATTTGCTACGCGATAAAAATTGCCTTTAATGAGTGCCCGATAAAGCCTGCCCGTAACCATGGCACTGGTGGAGTAATTAAAACATGGGAAGCATTAAAAGTAATCACAGTTTACAATCCCGCAGCAAATATTTCCGCAGGACAAAAAGAGATTTCTCCCAAAGTGCACGCTATGCCCAAAAGAAGAGAAACGGAAGTTGTTTTTAAGCATCGGAATTGATATTGAGAATGTAGCAGTTTATCTATTTGATAATTAGGTCTAAAGCAACGCACGAAATACCTGGAAAATGATCGAAGTAAAGACGCCTACTCGCCTGATACCAAATAAATACGTCAGTGCCCAAATTTAGAATGTTACCGTAAATATTGAGACTGAATTATTAATCCTTTTGAATTATACATCTCCTTGGTAATTTACGTTCTACAGCGGTTCTACTGCGGGAGCATACGGGATGCATTAGTGCTGTCTACATATTATAAAATGCAGTGAAGTTCACTACAAAGCTTGGTTATTATAACAGAGAGTAGATTTGCCGAAAAAAATGTGGGTTATATTATATTACGAAACGAAAGATTGAATGACTGACCAAATGATGAATACCTAGTCGGTACGCTTCTAAGCGATGACACCTAAATTAGAATATAACAAACTCCACAGCGGACATAAAGATGAAATAATTGTTATATATTTTTGTGGTTGCTTTTAAAAAGGACTAGTGTCATGTTTTTAAAGTTCAAACAAGCTAAAGGGATACCTACGTGATCCTATTGTTAGATGTTCCTAGACGTCCTCAACGCTAAAAGATATAAGGTCCCTAGTCAATCAATTTTGAAGCCTCTTAGGCCAGTTATTTCTACCAGCTGTGACTCTGTAAAGTATATCGTTGGCGGAATATCTTATACCCTCGTTAAACACAACAGCTGCTAAATTACTAGTAAATAATATTTCAGATTCAATAAAAAAAAACTGTCACACGCTTCATTGTTTTACTTTCCTCAGAAAAATGACTTGGATGTAAGTTATTATTATTTTCCTCCGCTGTGCAAAGCATAGTCTCCTCCTGATGTACGGACTGTGCTTAATCAATAATAAGAAATTTGATTTATAAAACGATATAAACTATTATTCTGATGATCTTAAAGCATTATTATCGGACACAGGCCAATCTGCATAGGCAGCACAATGAGAAAGTATTCCAGCGTTTTCACTAAGCAGTGACTTAGCTGGTTTAATATCTAAGCTTTAGCAAAGCTCGTAAAGATGAGAGGCATAGATCTGGCTGGCTTTTACAGTTTCTAAGCCGTCCAGGTTGTTAAATTATAGAGATGCAATATGGAATTTTACCAACGTAACATAAGGTAAGGGTTGTGGTCGTGTGGTTTATTTTAACCAACGTTCGATTAGAAGTTTTTTTTGTGTCACTATTGTTATAATTATTAAAGATAGGGTTTGCCCGCAATTTCCTTTGCTTTTTCCCAGGATAAAAGTAAACAATTGAATGTTAATTATCACTTGAGGTATCCCATCTTAGGCCTCTAGGTTGATAACGCATCTACAATACCAGGGGTATTGCAGATGTTTATGGGCGGTGGTGATCTCTTACCATCAGGAGACCCACTTGCTCGTTTGCCAAACAGTCGAATAAAAAAAAATTGGACGGTGCAGTTTTCCATTGAAATAAGATTTTTAAAAATTGGTTCTGCAGTTTTAGGCATTACTTCCTTGTATGTTTAGTTTCTTGCGGTGCATTCTTCTTGAGGGTCATTCTAGTATTACGTAAGCAGGATTTTAGTAATTTTTGACCCCCCCCCTTGTCTGCGAAAGTTAGCAAAACCCTGCCCTCCCCCCATGCTTACGTAAACATTGGTATATATATTTTGAAATCTAATTCATGTTTCTTTATTGTTGTTCATGTGAATTTGTAGCAAGTAGGTTAGCCATATTTGCTTGTAAAACCTACTACATTTCGCAAAAAAAAAGAAATAATATATTAATATTGCTGACGCAAGCACCATCTAGACCCCCCCCCCCCTTGGCCCCCATGTCATCAAAAATAAATAAAGCAAAAGCCTCTCAATGATGGCCTTTCAGAAAAAGTGAGTAAAATAAAATAAAAAAATAACATACAATTCTTTTAAATACCCCATAAGCCCAGTAAATATACCTCTTATTTTTGACCTTTAACATTTTTGCTGAGCAAGTCATCGAAAACAACAACGTACTTTTGAACCAATATTAGCTATTTCAGCTAATTAAACACAAAAAGTTTCCTGGAAATGAGAAAACCTGCTTACAAATCGGGTTTGAATTTGTCTTAAGAAGAAACTTTCAAGCAGCAAAATGGTGTAATAAATTATTTACTCTTTCTGTCCTAGAGTGAAAAATGTTCATTATTAATATTTTTAATAGATACCTACCGGAAAAAAATGAAAGTTCCTAGAAATAAAATAAGATTTCGAGATTTTATCCCTATACCGTGCGAATATCGGGATAAACAGTAGCCTATGTGTTATTCCAAATGCCCAGCTATCTAGATACATACCAAATGTCATCCAAATCTATCCAGCCGTTATACCGTGAAGGAGTAACCAACATACATACAATTTTGAACATGAAACTACCGTGAGACTCACTCATATTAAATGATATTGTAACGGATAACTACCGTCTTAAACCGAGTTTAGCTCGACATGTTTCGAGCGATAAAAATGCGGGTAGTTGTGCGCCGGTGTTAGTTTCGTCGGGCAGTCGCGCGAGCAGAGCGGTGGCGCGTAGCGTGCGTGTTGCGGCAGCCGCCGAGTCGCGTGCTCCTGCGTGCGCGTGCTACGAAATAGCCCGAAACATATAGAGCTAAACTCGGTTTAAGATGTGAGTTATCCGTTACAATATCATTTAACATACATACACACACATACACACACACACATACTCACAAACTTTCGCATTTATAATATTAGTAGGATTATATTTCGAAAGCTGTTTTACTTCATTTACGACCCCCACATAAATCTTAAATTCAACGGATACTGAGTTCCATTGGGCTTGCCAAAAGTTCATTGAACTTGGCATTCCAATTTGTGAAAATATATCAGCGAAACCAATAATCCCGAGAGATCTCATTACTGCAGCAGACTGAACATATATCTATATGTTAGTGATATTAGATGCCTAGGATATACAAGACATCGATTGGGATAGCAAGCTACAGGGGGTTTCATTTTCTATATTATCTATAAGATAACGAGCAGGTGAGGCACCTAATGGGTAACAAGCACTGCAGCCAAGGGTATCAAAAACATCAGTAAAATTACGGGTGCGTTGCTGGCTCTGAAGATATAGAATCGTAAAACTGAATAACTATGTAGTTGCTGCCAATGATTTTATAACTCCTAGACTTGTTTTTTCTTTTTCATCATCAACATCATCATTTTAGCCATAGGACGTCCCCTGTTGGACATAGGCCTCCCCCCATAGACCTCCAGTTGTTTCGGTTGGAAGCGGCTTGCATCCACTGAATCCGCGGCTTTAACCAGGTCATCCGTCCATCTGGTTGGTGGACGTCCTACGCTGCGCTTCCCGATCCGCGGTCTCCACTCGAGAACCTTTTAGCCCCAGTGACCATTTGTTCTCCGTGCTGTATGGCCTATTGCCACTTCAACGAGCTAATTCGCTTGGCTATGTCGGTGACCCTTGTTCTTCTACGTATCTCCTCATTTCTGATTCGATCCCGTAGAGAAACCCAAAGCATAGCTATATCGAAAATACAAACTGAGACATGAATGCACAGAAAAAACAGAAAAAGAGACCAGCGCTGGGAATCGAACCCAGGTCCTCAGCAATCCGTGCTGCGTGCTATAACCCCTACACCACCGCTGGACAGGAGTCTAGACACAAATTTCTCCTATGCACACATATCTCAGGTTGCCTTTTTCTACTACGCTACTTAAGCAGCAGCACTAGCGACATCTATGTTTCGCTCTCTCGAGAGAGACGTCACATTCTTTCAGAACTAACCGCTCACTCAGACAAGAGATGTCGCCACTAAGCAATCAAATCCACCAAAATGGGTTCGATTCCCAGCGCTGGTTTTTTTTCTGGTTTTTCTGTGGTTTTCACGGGATACCCGTAAAAGTAACAAATTAAGAGTTGAAATAAACTCCAAAAAACCAATCATACAAAGCATAGCTCTCTCCATAGCTCGCTGAGCAATTTCTTTTTAGTTTATAGTTGTGTGTGTGTGTGTGTGTAGTTACTATATAAGGTTTTTAAGGTTTTTTGTAAGGGCAGTCGAGTTTTTCGATTGTATTATGTTTTTCAGTGCATTTTCTATCTCTATCTCTTTTACTCTCTGTCACATCTTCGTCTTTATAATGTCTGGATGCTGCCCGTTATTTCATCTTCCTTTATATTTTATAATTAAGTATAAAAAATTAAGTAACAAATTTCGTGATTCACTCATACACATTGACATTCACTCATTCAATTCAATCACGCCGGCTTTTGTAATCAACCTGTACCCGTTCGTCCACAGTTGCACTTCCTTGGAAATCCCGGCAAGGCAATGAATGTGAAACGACGATGCTGCTCACACATCTGCAATTTACCCGCTTGCTCAATTGGGTCAATCAACTATTTTACCGACACTTTGGGCGTCTCCTGCCTGCGTTACCAAAATTGTCTCTGGCGTTACCAAAAAATCGTACTACCATCAAGATATTTCACGCTTTAATAGGTTTTAATAGGTTTTGCAGGTGGTAGGACCTTGTGCAAGGTCCGCCCGGATTGCTACCACCATCTTGCTCGCTAATCCTGCCGTGAAACAGCAGTGCTTGCACTGTTGTGTTTCGGCGTGGAGAGTAAGACAGCCGGTGAAATTACTGGCACTTGAGGTATCCCATCTTAGGCCTCTAGGTTGGCAACGCATCTGCAATCCCCCTGGTGTTGCAGGTGTCTATGGGCGGTGGTGATCTCTTATCATCAGGAGACCTACTTGCTCGTTTGCCATCCAGTTGAATAAAAAAAAAAATGAACTTACGTAGGATGGCATGTATTCATGTACACCATCTATTAAATTACAGAAAAAACATGTTTATTTACCAAAATCTGCAATTGTTTGAAAAATGTCGCGGACAGATTAGTGTTGGTAAAAAAGTTGATTGGCTCAATTACCACTTGATGGGGGCGTCCAAGTAATACGTAACGCAATTTTTGGAGATTTTTGACCCCCCCCATGTTACGCGCTGTAACATTTTTCTTTACCCCCCCTACCTCTTCCTAAACGTTACGTAACACCCAAATGACAATTTCTATTTTTTTTTTTAGCTTTTCTTTAGCCGTTTTCCGAAATAATTTGGCATTTTTGGCACAGTCCCGGCAACAGCATGAGAGTATTTATAGGCCAAGAGCAACAACTGATCATGCGAATTTCCCACTTTTGAGGACATTATAATATGCACTTGTTAAAAAAAACTGTGACATAACGCGTTGTTTGAACCCCAGTGTAACGCATCGTAACGTTTTACAAGACCCCTCTCTCCCCAATTTGCGTTACGTAATACTTGAACGCTCTCATTAAAAAAAAAACCTGTGAGATTAGTTAGACGAAGTAACTGAAATCATATATCTGCGACCAATCATAATAAATCGAATCATATATCTGTTGTATTATACAACAACACACACACACACACACACACACACACACACTGCTGGACAATGAGATCCAGAATGAGATCTCTGGGGCTGTTGATTGAGACTTCACACAAACACTCACAAACACTTTACAGCTGTTTACAGGTTTACTCATGAAGTTTTCCTCATGATAAACTTCAAATATAATTGAAATTTAACGTCCAGAATTCTGAAAGCACCCGAGGGCCTTAGATCATCTTTGCATACTGATTTTATACCTGTACTAAAATACCCTTCGCTCCTTCACCAACAGAACCCGTGCTAAGCAAACCTATAAATAACTCTACTGTCTAATAAATAACTAGCTAGATCTCACGAAGAATCGTAAGGTATTCACTAGTATAATCTTCTTACTACAGTTTTAACGGAACTCCGCCTCGCCTGCGTTGCTGCGGATAATATGAAATCGTACCTCCGCATCTGCCTCTATAAAAACTTCTTCTTCCGGATTTGAACCCACGATCCTCTGCTTGAGAAGCCATAGCTCCTTTATTTAAGAAATTAATTAAAATAATGGGATTTTTGCAAATAATCCTGAAGGAATAGTATCCAGAAATTACATATTGAATTAATTAATGTGGCATAAAAATCACCCGCGCCAAATTTTTATATCTTTAATCCCAGGAATTGAAATTTTATAATTTTATCCCGATCGCGCGGGAATGTCGGGATATAAAAAGCCTGTGACTTGTATTATTTCAGAGACTCTCCGAAATTTAAAAATCGAAGTCCGTATCGTACCGTCCCCCTCACTCTCGTATTAAATAGTATATGTATCAAATGGACGGAACGATACGAACTTTGATTTTCGAATTTCGGAGTAGCCCCGCAGTCTTAAAACTGTCTACGTATCAAGTTTCATCAAAATCTAACCTGTGGTAGTGTGAAAGAGTACTTAACAAACAGTCCTGTATATATCCGTGCATAGGACTGTGCCAATAAAATATCCATAACAGCAAACCGCGGGTCAAATTTGTTGAATAATACAACATGTTCTTTTTTGTATTACGACAATGATTCAGTACAAAGCTTGTTTTCTCGTACGTGCCTCGACTTCCGATCCTTACCTTCAGTCGTTACAGCACACAGAACAATAACAGTACATATTTCATCTTGTTTACAATAAGACATCATTATTACTTAACCTCTAGGGACAGGGGGAGAAAAGTCCTCGAGTGGCGTCTTTACTTGTCGGTAAAGACGAAGAGTTGGCAGCCCTCCCACTAGATAGACTGACGACATCGTGAGAGCTGCAGGCCGGTGAATGCCAGTGGCGAGTTGTCATTCATTGTGGCGTTCTAACGAGGAGGCCTTTGTTCAGCAGTGGACGTCTTTTGGCTTATGATAATGATGATGATGATTATTTATCCATCCGTAAGAGCGACATTATGCTGATTTGAGACCATTTCGTGGCCGTGATATATATTTTGTCTCTCTCCATGGTCTGTCACGAATAAAATGTTTTTTATACGCCGGACATGTTTCAAACCAATTTAAAGAAAACATTGATCCAAGGCGTATTACAAAATTGATGAACAGGGTTCTTTGAAAATAATTCCGTTTCGTATAATATAATTCGTTCCAAATACTTCAAACCTTATTGATATCGTATTCCGAGTTGGAGCGCATATTTTTGTTATTGTACACATACATACACATCATCGTCATCATCCCAGCCTACACACCAAATGTACACAATATAATTAATTTACACGCGATATAGTATTATGGTAAGCTACGTAAGGTTATTTTGTATTGCGATCACGTCTTGATATCGTTTTTTATGTAACGAAACGAATTAGGATACTGTTTTCAGTCACGCTTCTATGCTAGGCAGAGTCAGATGAAAATTTCAAAGAAATGCCTTTTATTTCATGTTCTTCCAGACGGCGAAGGTTTTTATTTTGTCTCTGCAGCTTCTTTCGGTAAGACTTCAAAGAAATATGCATTAAGCTTGGCAAATAACAATAGTAGGAAATTGTTAACTTAATAATTATTTTACAAAATGTACCGGCACTGGCTGTTTTCCAAACAAAACACCAACTATGCCCCAAGCCCTCTCATTATGAGAGGAGGCCTGTACCCTGCCGTGAGACAAATATAGGCCGATATGATATCCTGAATATAAAAGTACCTATAATGTTTACGAAATGAACTAATATTTTACACGTAAACCATTTGAATCGGAATTCCAGTATTTTACAGAAAAAACATTGGAAATTAACAAAAATAACATCTAGACACGCGGTAGTATGTCAAGCCAAGTTCAAGCTAACAGAACTGGCGAGCAGCACCGTGTGTAATTTTACCCGAACCGTTTGGAGCCACTTTTGACCCCCTCATAAATCAAAAACAATCGTAAAAAAATGGGCTTTATTTTATGTATAATATTGAAGTTATGAGATTTTATCACGAATTCGTGGGAATTTAAGGACAAAAAGTAGCCTATATTTATTCCAGTGAACCAGCTCTACATACCAAATTTCATCCATATAATAGAAAGATAAAGATATGATTCTGAACTTAATCAATAATCACTCCTGACTAGAGCCGCTATAATGTAGTCGAAACGTCGAGGTAATTAAAATTGTAGGTAGGTATAAAATATAGTATTATAACAATGCATGAAAAATAAAAGGTACGTAGAAAGCGAACAATTCTTTCCTCTCTTGCTATTTCATTTCCTCGCAACGCAATGTACGTCAAAAGCAGAGTATGAAACTCGAACATTAACCCCATTTTTCCCTCGACGTGTCTATCCACCCTCGCCGTACCGGCTCGGGTGGCTATATAAACGTCTTGGGTAAAATGGCTCGTTTTATGCTCTTGTTGTAGTAGTTATAACTACTATGTACTATTCTTGTGAATACAGGAAAAATATCACTAATTATAAAAATAACACACCATTGCCTTAAAATCTTACCCCTGCTCATACATACAATAGTACTTTAGATATCATCAATATTTTGCACAGCAACGACTATTTATTTTACTATGTCAATAGCTTTTATCCCGTGCAAACAGACAGATTATTAAGGGAATAGAATCTCCTTAATAGTAAGCCAATATGCGCGACCGAATCCATTTTAACGGTCGAGTTGTTTTGAATTAAATAGTATCCGTACTTGTGAAAGGATCGTGCTTACCTACGGGTGTTGGGGCGTACTTGGTTTCCTAGTATATAATAGTTATCATCACATCTTTGTGAATTTTGTATTTCTAAAGTAAATAAATAACCTAACCATAAAAATTTAACTTTTAATACAAGCTTTTTTTATTAATATTTGTAACTTAATGTGTTCAATTTTTAGTTGTTATTTTGTCAGTTTAGTTATGATGTATATACTGTGTTAGTTTAGGTTAGATTAGCATAAATAATTTACATAAGAGACAATAAATAAAACCGTATTTGATTCAAATATACCAGTATATTAAGTCAAAGTCAAAGTCAAAGTCAAAATATCTTTATTCAATTTAGGCTATAACAAGCACTTATGAATGTCAAGAAAAATCTACCACCGGTTCGGAAAAACCTCTGCTGAGAAGAATCCGGCAAGAAACTCAACGAGGTATATATATTTTTTTTTAAAACAGATTTACAATATTATTAAATGATATGTATACATCACAAGTATTTAACACAACTTTATTTTTAACACAGTAGGTTCGCTATTTGAAGGGATCGCTAATGCGGATCGGAATTATTTCCAAATATCCCTGTCCATGATATAATCATTAACTTTATAATACGCCTTTGATATTAATGTCTTCTTGACAATAGATCTGAATTTTGTATCCGTTTCATTTGTAATATTTTTTGGAATTTTATTATAAAAACGTATGCAATTTCCCAGAAAAGACTTTTTGGTTTTAGCCAGTCTGTAAGATGGAACTTTAAGCTTCCCTGTGTTTCTAGTAGCCTTTGGCTTATCGACGTTAGTGGGAAAATCACATATGTTCTTCCTAACATACATGATTATTTCAAAAACATAAAGCGACGGCAGGGTTAGGATATCTGTTTCCTTAAAAAAAGATCTTAAAGATTCACGCGTCTTCAAATTATAAATTGCTCTAATTGCTCTCTTTTGTAAGATAAAAATTGACTCAATGTCTGCAGCAGATCCCCATAAAATAAGGCCGTACGAAATAATGCTATTAAAGTAAGCAAAATACACCAACCGTGCCGTCGCCACATCGGTTAGCTGCCGTATTTTCCAAACTGCAAAAGCAGCAGAGCTCAATCTACCCGCGATTGCTGTGACGTGAGGTCCCCACTGTAGTTTAGAATCGAGCGTTATTCCTAAAAATACTGTTGATTTTACAAATTCAATAGTTTGACCATTTAACTTTATATTAGAAACTGAATTCGAGCTAGATGAATTTATCAACGAGAATTTAATACATTTAGTTTTCTTAGGATTTAGTAACAAATTATTGGCAGCAAACCATGCGGATATCACGGACAGGGTTTCATTGGGCTCAATGAAGTCGGTATCTTTTCTACTAACCTTGAACAGTAAAGACGTGTCGTCAGCAAACATAACTATACCCGACTTTTGGCTTACCATATAAGTAAGGTCATTTACATAAATAAGATACAGGAATGGGGCAAGAATGGATCCTTGAGGCACTCCCATTTCGACCACAGATCCCTCCGATACCGTTCCGTTAATCGCTACCTTTTGCTTTCTTTGTGTGAGGTAAGATTTAATGAGTTCTAAAGCGAGGCCACGAATGCCATAAAAATTTAACTTACAAATTAAAGTATCATGATCCACACAATCAAAAGCTTTTGAAAGGTCGCAGAATACACCTATAGCGTCATGTGATTCCTCCCAAGCTTGCAATATGAATTTAACTAAACTATGACCCGCGTCTGTAGTAGACCTGCCTTTTGTGAATCCGAACTGCTGTGGATGCATGATTTTATGGGTATTAAAATGCGAGATCATTTGCGTCAGCATTATTTTTTCGAATATTTTGCTAAACGCTGATAGGATGGACACAGGACGATAATCAGAGGGATTATCTTTATCACCTGATTTGAAAATAGGAACTACTTTACTATATTTCATCAAATCTGGAAATACGCCTTCATCTATACAGCTATTAAATATAAATGCTAAAGTTGGAGCAACGACATCTAAAATGGAATGTAGAACCTTAACTGAGACGCCCCACAAGTCTTCCGTTTTTTTTACTTTCAATAATCTAAAAGTCTTAATGATGTCACAGGGAGAGACATGCGTAAATTTAAAATTACTTAAATTATTCATGGAATATAATAACCGCTCGTTTTTTAAATTCTCATAAATTCTCTACTGAAAGAATGTTCTCGAGAACTTAACAGCAACATTCTCGATGCGAGAATATTCTCGAGAATTTATCGTCACTAATTCTAGCTAGCGGTGACTTCAGTTCTTTGGCAAATTTACGTATAATTCAGACATGATAAGTAAAGTACTTATCTAATTGTACCTGTTATTAGTACTACCAGGTAAAATACTTTCATAGCCTTTTACTGCAAAGGAAGGTTGGTAGCGTAATATTCAACTCGACACAGGCTTTTACGTTAAACTCGCTTTAGAAATGAAGGTCATACAACACGGATGTAAAGATAATGCGATAAAACGTAAATATTGAGTTTTAAGAAGTACTTAACTAACTAATTTGGCTCAGGGACCCAAAGAGGGTCTTGGCCCCCGAAACGAGAGCATGCCATCTGTCCCGAGCATGCGCGGCCTCTTGCCAGTCGTCGACTTGGAGACGTCGCAGATCCGCCTGGACACTGTCCTCCGGTCCTCCCACGTAGGTACGCACTTTTGTCAGCCCGATCCTCTCCCATTCGTGGTAGGTGGCCGAATCAGCGAAGTACTTAGATATATGTTATTATAGCAAGTTGAAAACTAAGCGTAAAAAGGACAACCTTTTATAATGAGAGCAAAATAGTTATTTGTGCAACAAGAGAACAGAGTTGTTTTTTCTGCGACTGTTGATTTGAATCCCGAGTAAGCGAAGGATTCTGTAATCGAAACAAGAACGTAGTGAGAGGTTCTAGGTTAGGTTAGGTTAGGTCAAATACACGAGATCCAAAAAAAACTTTGATCTCATGTGACACATAAAATTGTTACTTTATAGCGAGAAATTAAAGGTAACAAACTACAACATGGTATAAATAAATACGTAGATTTAAATGCTCCAGACCCTCACCTAATTTTGCTGGCTTTTAAGTTTATACAGAGCCCTCATGCGCTTCAACAATTTTCGGATTCAACATACCAATTAATATTTATCAACGTATCTAAGTATGCCAGGTAAGCTGAAACTTACAGCAAACATTACATTTACCTTGTTATGCCCCTAAAACATTACATTTCAAAGGACGCAAAGGGGTGTTTAGTTAGGCCGGAAACAGGGCACAAAGAAATCCCTTCCAGCTAACTATCCCAGTTGTAAGGGAACATAAAATGTTAATTCGTGGACAGGTGACGAGCCCCACCTTGCTATTATACAAATTAACAGGCTCGATACAATTAAGGTGAATGTTGAGCGAAATCGTTTTGTTTTGGGGCATGTAATTCCATTAGCGGATAGTAAAAGTCGTCATCATGTCAGCCGAAAGACGTCCACTGTTGGAAATAGGCCTCCCGTAGGCTCTCCACTCAGATCGGTCTTGTGCTTTCCGCATCCACCGCGATCCCGCGATCTTAACCAGGTCGTCGCTTCATCTTGTTGGAGGCCTCCCGACAGCTCGTCTCCCGGTCCGCGGACGCCATTCGAGAACCCTCTGACCCTTCTGACCCTTATACTAGAAGCGCTTTGCAATATTTGGCCTTAAGTGCGCGCTAAAAGCTTCTCTAGGATGTTCCTTGACAGTAATTTTCTGATGTAAAGAGTGAAATTTTTGGGATAGAAACTATCTTATGTATCTTAAACTATCTCCATACCAAATTTTATCTAAATCAATTCAGCGGCTTAAACGCGTTTATGTTACTTATTATTTGTTGCTATTGCATTTTTATATCATACTAGCTGTTATTTTCTTCCATAAAAACCTTCTTCTGATAGTAACGAACACAACAAAAAAAGAATTAGCGAAATCGGTCCAGTTCCCGAGTTTTGCGCTTAGCAATACATTTTACGATTCATTTTTATTATATATTATTATTATTATTATTAATATAATATATAGATAGATAGATAAACCTACCTAATATTATTTGAATGTGTTTGTTTCTTTCACTTTAATTGCTTCAAGTATTAGTTTTAGTAATAGTTTTTACAAGATTGTATTTAACTTGCCCTGTTTTTAGGGTTCCGTACCCAAAGGGTGCCAACGGAACCCTATTACCCCCCTATTACCCGCTGTCTGTCTGTCTGTCTGTCCGTCCATCTGTTACAGGGCTCTATCTCTTGAGCTATACAGTAGCGATCAAAAGTATTTTGACAAATAAAAACCTTGTGTAATTTTTATTAATACAGTAACTATTTAAGAATAATTTATAAATAAGCCTATGCTTCTTGCTTTTCCACTTATCATTACTATAAAAAACACATACATGAATGAAAAACTTATAAATGTAAAAAAATGTAGTTAGACACTTGAAATTTTAACACATTATGTATTACTGTGACCGTTATAACAACATATAAAATCAGAATAAAATAAATATTTAAGGGGGGCTTCCATACAACAAACGTGATTTTTTTGGCGTTTTTTGCTTGATATTAATAACGGCGACAGGTAGACAGGTGTACAATCACTAAAAATAAATATTGAAATTGAAAGAAAATAAATATCTAAGGGGGGCTCCCATTCAACAAACTTGATTGTTTCCCGTTTTTTTTTTGCTTATGTCTAATGTTGTATAGATTATGATACTGAACCCTTCGTGCGCGAGTCCGACTCCGCACTTGGCCAGTCTTTTGGTTGTCGTTGGGTCAAACCTTGCAAGTTCATTATGATCCACTTATATTGGTCAGCTTAACTTGAAATTTGGTATACATATGTAAGTTTAATGACAATGCAAGTGTACAGTCAAAAAAAAACTTGTGCTAAAAATGTTATTTTTAGTGTCAAAAGTCGCCTGCTACAGCTAGTTTATAATATTATTCGGCTAGTATTTAACGTTACTTAGTCACTACGCAGCAAAATACCAAACAAAAATCATATCTCTAACACGAGTACCTTCATTTTGACTTTTAATCAGACTTGCGTTTGGTTTCTACATATTTAATCACAGATTATAAGCTATTGTCCTTCGTAAATCTATAAATTTATTCTTACCTATTTATTGTACACTTTTCCGACACAAACTTATTTGTGCTGATTCCGGCCCAACACATTAGGTGCAAAGATATGAAGGTGTTGGCTGAACATCAGCGCTGTAGTAGGCATCATATTTATTTCATAACATTTACACGGCATTACAGATATACATCCAATTCACCGTAAAACTAAAAAAAAATAAAAAATAAAAAAAACTAACAAATTAAATTTAGCATTTAACTACAAAACTATTTAACAACACAAGACATAGCTCACATAACGCTCGATTTCCTTTTATCCATCTCCTCACAAAACCTAAAGCATTTACTGCACACTGCCGACAGTCTCCCAGCTAACAGGTCAAGGTCCGGCGCGGATACCAAAAACGCATTAAGCAGCGCCAGCGCCCGGGGAGCGGCGAGCCTCTGCGCGCCGCGGTGCGCGCCGCCGGCACCGCCAGCAGGGCGTGCGCCCGCGGCCGCAGCTCGATCCGAGGGATGTTCGGAACAAACAATCGCACTAGTCTAGCGACTAGCTCAGGGCAGTCCGACTCGCCACGAAGTATGCGACATGTAGTCATCAACAGCGAGTGATTGCGTCGCACTCGAGAGAGTTCAAGCCGAGAGCGCCTAACAAAAACTGAGTTGGATACAAAAATGGTAATACCCATACCTTTTTTTGTATAAGAATCTTAGAAAAGCCTTCTGGACTTTTTCTAAGAGCAGGGCATATGTGGACTCATAAGGCTCCATACAATAGACGACGATTCAAGCTTGCTTCTGACTAAAGCGGTATACACTAGTTTAATAGTATTAACATCACGGAAACCCTTGACGTTGCGGATAACAAAGCCCAGTCTTCGAAAGCAGTCAGTAGCAAGTGTCCTGATGTGTTCATGGAAAGTGAGACGCGTGTCAAAGACAACACCAAGATCCTTGACGGAGAAGACCCTCTCTATACCCACAGAACCAAGCATATATTCGTTATGTATCGGAGTGCTAGAGCGACTGAAAGTACACACCTGGCATTTAGCATCATTGAATTCCAGCTTATTTTTAATACTCCAACGATACACTGACGAGATATCCTCCTGCAGATCATGACATTCCCGTTCGTGCCCAACCCTGTACACCAACTTAAGATCGTCTGCATATAGAAGACACTTCGCAAATCTTACCGATGATTCCAGATCATTAATCATGATTCCAAACAGGAGAGGACCCAGAATCGAGCCCTGGCTAACTCCTGATCGAGTATGATACGGAGATGAAATGAATATTCCATGCCGAACATACTGCCTTCGGTCGCGTAAATAACTAGCAAAAAGTTTGATCAGCTTAGGGGAAAAACCTATATCGTCAAGCTTAGTCAGTAATACGTCGTTATCTACTCGATCGAAAGCCTTTTTGAAGTCAAAGTATAGGACATCCACCTGAGCCCCCCGGTCCAGCTGCTCCGAGATAGTATCCACCAATATTAAGAGATTAGAACTCACTGAGCGATTAGCCCTAAAACATGCTGGGAATCACTTAGAAATGGTTTAATCTGTGGGAAATTATACGGTGAAGGATGGACTCGAATAATTTCGCGAGAGTAGAAAGAATTGCGATAGGCCTACTATTCTCCACCTCCGATGCGTCACCAGACTTCGGAATTGGCTTTACTCTGGTGACTTTCCACTGGTGCGGGTACGTTCCAGTGCAGAGGGACAAGTTGAAAATGTGAACCAGAGGTGCCTTCAAATGATCAGCACACCCCTTAATAATGTACGCCGGCAAACAGTCCGGTCCCAACGAACTATTAGGTTTAAGACGCTTAATGGCTGCCCCAACATCTGTTTTACTTATGTTAGAAATATTTACAAGGTTAGCATAACATCCTCGGCCTCTGTTGCTAGTATCATTTCCATCGAGGCGTGGAACATCCGGTAAAAACACGCTAGAAAAAAAACTGGCAAAAGCAAAAGCAGCGTCTTGCCCCGTGAACTGTTCCCCATCAAACGTGACCTGATCAGTAAAACCACCTCTAGATCTGAGGTTGTTTACGTGTTGCCAAAAACTACGTGGATCACTCTTTACCTTAGACTGGACATGAACAATGTAATTGTCATACGCGGAAGAGATCCGTTCCTTAACGTGTCTCCTAAGCTTACTGAACTCCTCATAAATATCCATGTTCTTGGACGCTTTCCATTTTTTGTGAAGTACAGCTTTCGCTTTTACCGCTTTAATTAAGTCAGCGTCAAACCAAACTGGATAGCGTCTAGTAGGGATCTTAGGACGAACCTTTTTAGGTATACAAATATCAAATATTCTATAAATAGTCGAATACAAAATGTCTACTGCTACCTCAACATCTTGAGACTGAAGAACATCATCCCAACACACTTCCGAGAACAATGTGTATAGAAGCTCAAAGTCACCTTTTGCAAAATTCCAATCCTTTCGCATATCAACATTGCTAGGGTCCACTGAACCGGCAGGTGATCGTTTCACACCGCTACTGATTGGGATTGATATCTCTAATGGCGGATGGTAAACGTCTCTATGGAGGACAAGCCCACCACCGTCAATCTCCACAACCCTAACATCCTTGATACGGTCTGATACCAAAACCACATCCAATTTTCCGTCATAGGCATTCCTCACTTCATTCTTCTCACACAAGCCACATACAGTCAAAAAATAACAATAGTAACTTAAAAGGCTATGGGACTTATACAATGGGTTCAAATTTAAATCTCCAGTAACCACAACTACCCCATTAAGAGAGTTAATTACTGTTTCCAAAGATTGAAACCAACGCATGTACACTTCATCAATGACACTTGGAGGAATATAAATTACGCACAGATAGAAAGTGACACTGTCATGGACAAACGTGACCCACAAGTCCTCCCCTGCGGGCGACTCCAGGTCCCGTCGCCGCCGCAACACGAGGCCTGGCCGCGCAGCAATCAGCACCCCGCCTCCACGAGCGCCCGTGGTGCGGTCCCGGCGCAACACACTCCATCCACACTCCACCAGCTCCGAGTCATGTACAGCTCCAGTTAAAAAGGTTTCAGTAACTGAGACAATATCGCAATCGAGTGATAAGATATTTAATCTGAATTGCCGTAATTTTGTGTTGAGACCTCTGACATTCTGGTAAACGAGGTTTAGAGATGTCTTCGGCCTAGACCTTGGTACGACTTCCGAGTAACGAGCTTTAAGATCTCCGAAATAACCAGGGTTTCACTCGGGCATTCTCAGGCCAGATTTCAGCTGTCAAACATTCGTCAAACATTTCAGCAGGAACACCAATCTTAAGGACTTGTACAGACCTTTCGGTTTTAGCTCGTCTACTGTAAAAGTCTTTCCTGGTTTCAGAGACTGAAGATATGCCAGTATGTCGTCACCACCCGAAACCATGTTCCATAGATGGATAGACCTTCGGTATTCAACCGCCTTAAGCGTTGTCTTCTCCGGACCTGCAGTACCGCGCACCGACGCAACACGTTTTTTCCGACTGTTAACCTCCTGCCAGCCTTCCTCATTTTCATCCAAACTGTCACCGTTACTCGCGTCAGTCTTGCCATCATCTTTACTGACACTGGCACCCGAATCCTGAGACTCATTCGATGGCCCGCCCTTCTGTTTGGTTTCACTCGGGGAATCAACAGTCGCATCCCTAGGGGTTTCGCTATTCTTCGCTGGTGGCTGCTTGGTCTTGTTGTTCGACTTAGATTTAACCTTGCGCTTACTCTGCATGCTGGGCTTTCGTGTATCCGATAGGGGCGGGCTAGCATTGCATTCCTTTTCCTGCTCTAATTGTAGTAGCCGGTAATTAACAGACTCGAATTTTTTCGCGCATTCGGCAAGCGCAGCCTGGCACTGCACTATGGTAGACACCGCGTCAGTCAGCCGCTCATTAAGCATGATCATCTGATCACGAGTTAATTGTAGCTCTAACGCAAGCGCAGGCACTACGCCTGGAGACTGCCCATGCAAAACTGGAGTTTCACTTTTGTTCCTCGTCGAAATATTCTTAGTAGTGACGGGGGTGCCAACAGGGGTCTCATAATTTCGTCCACCTTTCCTAAGCTCATTACAGCACTCGGACAAACCCAGGTTTCTCTTTCCTTAGGCGTAAGCTTCTTGTTAGTACACAAGTGATGGTATAATTTCCTACATTTTTCAATCATACACTGCAGGTACTCCTCGCCCACTCCAAGTCCAATGAACACGCGTAACAAACCAAGTCGCCACTATCTGCCCTTTCCATACTGTCCTACTCAGACGATTATTAAAGATGACTTAGTTCAGCAAGTATTGTCGTAATCTCGTAGCGTATCAACCACTTCTTTGTCGTCCTTGTCTTCACGCAGCACACGAAGAAAAACAAAAACTAAAGCAGTCTCCTTAAACGCATACCAACAAGTTTCTGAACGTATCTGAGTGACGTTTCGATTTCAAGTGACAGTGACAGTTCTGTTGACGTATATCTGCCAGTCAGTTATTTATGTTGTTAATACCGCCCTTCTCCCGATCTTATTTTGTGAAATTTGCTGTTAATTTGAAATGCTTGGTACTCTCAAGTGATATACAAAATGACGGATTTTATCCTCGGTTTTTTATGGCTCAGTATTGTACTGGAGGAGCTTACCAGGGTCTTGATGTCAATCTTCCCCGACGTCTTGAACAATGCACCAAAGGTATTTGTGACTTTTGGTTGCCGCTGACTTGTTCAAACATTTATTTTCAATTAAACAGATACGTGAAGACACAAATGCGCGTTCACTAGGTAGGTAGGTAGTAGGTTGCCATCATATACTTACCGCAGCATAATGCTGAGTCAATTCCTTTTCGATGTCATCAAATGTTTTTCTTTTCTGTAAATTATGTATTATTTTAAGTTTGATGTCGAAATAAAGTTATGTCTATGTCTATGTCATAACGTGCCTACAATTCATTAAAACATCCTCAAAAACAACGGAGGCCTGAAGCATTCATACATTATCATACATCAAAACTTGGATGATTTGCATTTAGAGAGCATAAGTTGTTGTGAGTTAGGGCTGTAATATTGCACAATTAGGGGAGTGAAAACAATATACAAGTTTTACAACCTTTTCGCAGTAAATGTTGGTGACAATCTTCTCTAATATATAAAAAATCCTGCTGTCATTACACGACAATTATGTGCGTGAATTCACTTCAGCAGGGCTACTACGAAACTCGAAACTCGAAGTTCGTGTCGTGCGGTCCCTCTGACACTTATACTATTTAATACGAGAGCGAGAGGGATGGTACGATACGACCTTCGAGTTTCGAGTTTCGTAGTAGCCCTGCTGGTGACACTACCTATATGTAACTTTGAACATGAAACTACAGTGAGACTCGCTCATCATAGCGAAATGAAATCGGATAATTCACGGCTTCTAAATCTTCCAATTAGCTTGAAAATATCCCTTTTGGGGATAAGTTTGCCTTTGTACTCTTTTTGGTTTTGTTGTTTTTTAGTATTTTTATGTTTTATGTACAATCAAGTGTTTACATGTGTTTGAAGCCGTGATGGCCGAGTGGTTTGGCCATAGCCTCTCAAACAGAGGATCGTGGGTTCAAACCCCGGCTCGCACCTCTGAGTTTTTTGAAATTCATGTGCGGAATTACATTTGAAATTTACCACGAGCTTTACGGTGAAGGAAATATCGTGAGGGAACCTGCACAAACCTGCGAAGCAATTCAATGGTGTGTGTGAAGTTCCCAATCCGCACTGGGCCCGCGTGGGAACTACTGCCCAAACCCTCTCATTCTGAGGGGAAGCCTGTGCCCTGTAGTGGGACGTATATTGGACGTGGGATGTTTACATACATACATTAAATCGAGTTTCGCTCGACATGTAGGGCTCTTGGGCTAATTAGTAGCAGTCCGCCGTACAATACAATACAATACAATATAGTACAATACAATGACTCTTTATTGTACACGAGAAATAGTAAGCGATACAGAAAACCGGTACACAGAGATAATTACAAGGTAAGCAATAGGCCGTACCTGGTACGAGGTAATAATTACCTCGATGTTTCGACCACATGCCAGTGCGTGATGGGGCTATAATTAAAAAAACCGGCCAAGAGCGTGTCGGACACGCCCAAAATAGGGTTCCGTAGCCATTACAAAAAAATTAAGTAATATTTTACTGATGATTTCGTATTTTATACGGAATCTTCCAAGTTTAGGTATATTTTATACCTTAGGCTGCTATTTAATCATAAACTACTAATAATTCTCAAGCAAACTTGTTTTCCTTGAAAGTTTGATATACTTACTACCACCCTGAATTTTTCCAAATTTTTCCTCCCACCGGTTTAGATTTTAGAGGGGGGGGGGGACGCTCGATTTTAGTGAAAATTTGCACTTTAAAGTTGAATATTTCGCAAGCAAATTACTGAATCGTTAGTAAACTTTAGTGTTAAATTAAGGCTTATAGATTTAGAGCTGGGCACGTAGGGTTAGAAACTTGGCTCTACAAGAGATCTGATTACTTTTTGACAGTGCGAGCTACATGGTCTCGTCTTGGCAACATTTAACATGAAATGTTTTTGTGGGATTTTATTTAAAGTATAAGAGCTATGCAATTGAAACTTTATACTATCTATATACATCATATCCCGAAAATTTTGTTTATCCGAACCCAAGATAAGAAGGTTCAAAAATACGAAGAAGTGCTTCGAGAAAGGGTAGGTAGTGCCCTTGCGCTTCGCTTGGCTCGTCTTAGCGGGGGCACTCCCGTGCCCCTAGATTCTTTACTTTGACAGGATTCCATGGTGGCCAAGGAATTTTGTTGACTATAAAGGTACATACGGTATACGGTAGGTAGGTGTTGGTATTATTTATTATTACTATTTATATTTTAAATATATCTTATGTAATTTATATTGACATTGTTTCCTCAATTAATGTATTTTTTCTCATGTATATTTTTTTTTGTTTTTGTAATTAATGTGTGAGTGTTTTGGTTTTGTACTGTAAGCTTGCATGTGTTTTATTCAATAAATAAATAAATTAATTAATTAATAAATATCATTGACCACAATGTGAGATGTCAGTGTGAAATCAGAACTTAAAACAAAAAGTTGGATAACAATATTTTATTAAAAGCATACTTAGACCAACAATTAAATTCCATAAAGCCCCACAAAAAACCTTTTAATCACTCCAGCACGAGATAAAGTGTCAAAAAGCAAATTAGTTCTGACCCGATTCTGGGCCGTATTCTTTGTCCGGCCCCTATCTCGTCAACGTCGTTAAGATAATTTCATACCTTTTTATGCAACGCTTGATTTATAACTTCCTCCGTCCATTATGGCGTTTTTAAACGTTTCTGTGACGTTGCCAGTCGTCAGAATGGCATTTTTCTCTCTTTCAGCCTTTTAAGGCACCGAACACATAACAGGAGTTGGTTTTATATAAATATCGCAGGGCATTTTTCACGTATTGAATTGCTCCTAGACTCCTAGTAAATAGATACCTTATTACTTAAGCTCAAAACACACACAGGATGGCAGCGGGTCGGGAGCGGGTCGAGTCTGGAGTGCGTCAGGCCTATTTACGTGGCAGTAATATGAGCAACTAACATTACATCGACGGCAGGCGCGGGGCGGGTCGTGCGCGGGGGGTAGTGTTGTTCATAATAATACAGCCACGTAATAGGCCCGTGCGCTCTCAAGCCGACCCGCTCCCGATCCGCTTGCGCTGCCGTCCTGTGTGTGTTTTGCGCTTTAGACCAGTACCACTACCATGAGTTTACAGTGACCCTACTCGATAGCGATGGCGTAAATTATTTGTATGGATAATTCTACTGCGCCTCTACAAATAATTTACGCCGTCGCTATCGACTACGGTCACTGTAAACTCATGGTAGTGGTACAGCAGTCCGCTACTCACTTATTTTATCGGCAACTCTGCCTCACGGCCAGTTAGTTTTACACGTAAGACCTAGATGAGCGTCATAAATTTTGTAATATTAGAAATTATTGAAGTAAAGTATTATTTGAAGTATTCCAGCGTGGGAACAACGGCCCAAGCCCTTTCATTTTAAGAGGAGGCCTGTGCCCAACAGTGGGACGTATATAGGCTGGGATGATGGTGCTGATGATCATTTCAATATATTTAAAGTTCATTGAATAATTTGTAATTTATACTCGTATAGTAAGTACATTCGACAGTTATTTTTTAAATTGATTTGTTCTTTATAAAGTACCTATGCCAGAACTCACGAGGGTATGAATTTTTCAATTGAATCAGTTTTGATCTGCAGTATAGTACTAACTTGACAATGCATGACCTACCCGAAAATACTTACTGATCTTGCAGGTAGCCTAATTTGACGCGACAGCGGCTATTGACATGACATTGGGTGAATTATAATGTCAATTACTTGCCAATTAGTGTAACATTCAGACTAATCCAAGCTAAACTGATAGTGTATTTTCCAACCTCGACATTGGCGGAATCATCGATAGTAACAATGGAGCTATATTTTCAAGAATTGAATTAGACTCTCAGATCTCTCTGATCTCAACATTAGTATAAATAATATTAAATACTTACTATACATTCTACACTCACATACACACACAACACACTCACTCACACACTTTTTCTACACTAATGTAATTAATTTTCACTACATACAGGCATTACCTAATTTTACCGATCAGCTGGCAACACTTCGTAACAGTCTCTCAAGCGCTAACTTTATACTGACCTTGTCTAATTTTTACTTAAACAAACTAGATAACTGGACTACGTAACAGAAGCAGATCAACTACTGAAAATCAACTGTCGCACGTTTGAGAGCCTGGAGAAGTGCGGTGAAGCTATTTCGGTTTCTAATTCACAATTTAAAATCCTCACTTTCAACATACGCAGTATTCAAAAGAATTTCAACGAGTTTATTGTAACCTTAAAGCGATTAAAAGTAACCTTTGACGTTATCGTACTAACTGAGTGCTGGCTTGCAGAAGGCATGTACTTACCTGTGATCGATGGATACTACAGTCATCGTACAAAAAAGTTCATAAACAAAAGTGGTGGCGTAGTAGTTTACATCAGTGACTCATGGAACGCTAATGTGTCAGAACCTCTGATGAACGATTGCAACTGTTTAAAAATCTCCCTAGGAACAGATGTAAATATAATAGGTATTTATCGCTCTCCATCCTTTTCATTAATAGACGAATTTTTAACGTCCTTGGAAACATTATTGCGAGAAGGGAACAACAGCAAAATTACGATTGTAGCAGGTGACCTGAACTTAGATATTTGTAACTTCCCACTAAGTGAGCAATGTTCTGAATACCTGTGTCTTCTTACCGAGCACTTACTGCTCCCCGCTATCACAACTCCAACTAGAGGACAAGCTTGTCTAGATCATATTTTTGTCAAAAACGGAATCGGAGGTAATGGATTTGTAGCGCAGTCTGGTATTACAGATCATGATTTATGTATTTTAGGATTACCCAGAGTAAAGCTTAACCCTGATGCACCCAAACGCACAAAAACTATAATAGATCACACTGCGCTTGTTAACAATTTAAAATCTGTAGACTGGTCACCTATCTTCGAAACAAATGATGTAGACAGTGCAACTACATTTCTGGTTAATACATTAAATAATGCTATTCGCACAAACATGAAAGATGTTATTGTATCTCGAACTAGATTTAATGTCAAGCCATGGATTACTCCTGGCCTGATAAAATGTCAGCGTAACCGCGACTTCCTCCACCTTCAGGCTAGAAAAAATCCAAATGACCTTATTCTTCAAGTAACTTATAAAAGATATCGAAACTTTCTCACAAATTTACTGCATAGGCTTAAATATAGTTACGAGAATAAACTCTTAGTAGACAGCAAAAATGATCCTAAGAAGCTTTGGCACAACATTAAAAGTATATGCAAGATCTCAAAGACTAAAAATGACGCCGCATCTCTCCTCTGTTCCGCTAATCCAATTAACTCGTTAAATGCTTGTAACGAATATTTTTCAAAGATTGGTAAAATGCTAGCAGACGAAACGTTAAATAAACTAGAAATGACTGAAGATACTCTCGCAGCCGAAGTCAGCAATAATAATGCTCCAGTAAACTCCATGTTTCTTTTACCTACTGACGATAAAGAAGTTACTGAATTAATCAAAGACCTTCGGCTGGGTAGCGCCCCTGGTTTCGATGGATATACTCCTTTACTAATCAAACTGATCCATCCATATATAGTAGCACCTTTGACGCATATTTTTAACCTAAGTTTAGCAAATGGGAGGTTTCCTAACGTATGGAAGCTGGGCGTTGTGTCACCAATACACAAAGATGGCGATAAAACGTCCCCAACTAATTTCAGACCTATTACTTTGTTAAGCATATTTTCCAAACTCCTAGAAAAAATAGTAAGTAAGCGTCTAGTAGAATATCTGGAAAACCAATCCCTTCTTGCTGATAAACAGTTTGGGTTCAGACGAAAGAAGTCAACGGAAGACGCCGTAGTACTATTAACAAAACGAATAGCTTATTACTTAGATCAAAATAAATGTTGCCTCGGCGTCTTCCTTGACCTAGCTAAGGCATTTGACACGGTCTCGATTCCAATACTGCTACAAAAACTCGACAGCATGGGTATTAGAGGTATTACACTTGAATGGTTCCGCAGTTATCTTACGAATCGTAGGCAGTGTGTAAAAGTCGGATCTCTAGTTAGCGAACAGCTCCCTGTAAGCTATGGAGTCCCTCAGGGTAGCATACTAGGTCCAACTCTTTTTGCCATTTACATGAATGATATATTTAACATCCCAATACAAGAATCAGACCTAATATGCTACGCTGATGACACGGTTATTCTATTCCACGAAAACTCCTGGGACGCTGTCTTACAAACAGCTGAAAAGGAAATGTCTAAAATTGCCCTTTGGTTAAGTAAAAACCTTTTAACATTAAATGTAAAAAAGACAAAATTCCTCCCCTTTCACAAAACACGCTCTTCTAGCCCACCTGAAACGATTAAACTTAGAATACACTCATGCTCACCGAACTCTAATCCATCTTTGAACTGTAACTGTCCATCCACAGAAAATGTTGACATGATTAAGTATCTTGGTGTAGTAGTTGATAAAAATCTTTCTTTTAAAGAACATGTTTCCTCATTAGCTGGTAAAATCAGAAAAACTATTTTTATCGTCAAGTCCCTACGTAAATCTGCACCTAAATATATATTAACATTAGTTTATAAAGCCTTATGCCAGTCTGCCCTTACATACTGCCTGTTGGCATGGGGTGGCATCGCTAAAACTACTTTGCGAGAACTGGAGACTGCTCAACGAGCAGTGCTTAAGGTCATGCTAAGTAAACCTCGCAGATTCCCCACTAATGAACTTTATTGTGTAGCTAAAGTCTTACGTGTACGTCAATTATTTATTTCAAAAGTAACTACAGTAATCCACAAGTTAACTGTCTCATCCAAAGATTTTGCAAACCTTACCAAACAACGCAAATATAAATTACCGACACCGACCATAAGAACAACATTTGCGAGGCGATTGCCACCTTACTCCCATACATACATTTACAATAAAGCGTGTAAGCATATAAGAAATATGAAAAAGTTATCCCAAAAAAATCTCAAAAAAGTGATTGAAACTTGGTTGATGACTCTTAGCTACGATGAAACTGAGGAGGTTATTGCAGGCAGCCTGTAATTAAATTTACACACGCGCACACACACATACATACACACACACGCACACACACACACACACACACACACACACACACACACACACACACACACACACACACAAACACGCCCAATTTAGGTTAAGAATTTGCTTTGTGTCAACTTAGTATTAAGTAGTTCAATTACTTAAGTAACTGCTGTAAATTGTAAATTCTCTGGTCTCCGCGATACAGGCCCAGAGTCTAGTGCGGAGTCCGCCGATGAATCTAAATTGTAACCTTGTTATATTTCAAATAAATTCTTTCTTCTTCTTCTTCTTTCAGACTAATCCAACTAAGACATCATTTGAACGCAGTGAAGTTATGGAATAATATTAATCTTCGTTTCGATAGTTTTTGTTGAATTCTTAATTTCGTCTGGTTCTTCACTTGTAACTGTTTTTACATTTACCCGCTTCAAAATTTCATCATTTTTTTTTAAACTACTACTAATCATATAGCGATCCTACTAGTATTATAAATGCGAAAGTTTGTGTGTATGTGTGTGTATGTTGTTACTCCTTCACGCTAAAACCGCTAAGCGGATTTGGATAAAATTTGGTATGTAGATAACTAGACATCTGGAATCACGCACTTGTGACTCTTCTGGTGTTGCAGGTGTCCATGGGCGACGGTAATCGCTTACCATCAGGCGATCCGCCTGCTCGTTTGCCCCCTATACCATAAAAAAAACACACATAGGCTACTTTTTATCCCAATATTCCCACGGGATAAGGATAAAATCCAAAATTTTCAACCGCTGTGTTTACAGTCTTGAAATTTTGGACAGGTGTCTAAACACAACCTCAATGAAGACCACGATATAAATTTTGGGAATTCCCAGGGGAATTTTATAAAATCCCGGAATTTCAATTGTACCAGATGGAATAGTTTACGCGCGCGTAGCCGCGGATAAAATCGGGTAAGATTATAATTTGTAACTTCTAAAACTATGGATTCGAAGTCCGAAATAAATTTGATTTAACGCTCATTCACGACTCATAAACTTTCACAGTTCGCACATACATACATAGTGGGCGTAGAAATTAGTACTTAGTAAGGAAATTAATTATTTATTTGTAACTAACACTTAGCTAATAAGTTCTTACTAACACAATTATGAGTCATTAAGTTACTCGAATTAAATGAATCATTATTATTATTATAACCTTTCTGACTTGAATCTCGCGTCTCTTATCCGTGCAGATTTCATACCTGTACCCGCAAAATTTCATACAAACCCTCAAAACCGCACGTGAGATCAAATCAAAAACAAACCGGCCTTACAAACTTCCATATCCAGTCATCATCATCATCAGCTGGAAGACGTCCACTGTTGAACAAAGAATAACGCCACAATAAACGACTCGCCACTTAGGTACGTCCTCCGGTTCTTCACAACTCTCACGATATCATCAGTCCACCTATGGGAGACCTGCTAACGCTTCGTTTTCCGATTCGTGGTCGCTAATCGAGGACCTTTTCCCCCCAATGGATTGTTCTTCGAGCGATGTGGCCCGTTCATCGCGGCTTCAACTTGCATATTCGTCAAGCTATGTTGACGACTTTATTTTTGGCAAATTTCTGTATTCCGGATTCTACTGCAATGAATCTCCAAACCTCTCTGCATAGTTCTTTGCGTGACCCTGAGCCTGATGATTACTCAGCATCCTACAAATAAATAACCCCATGCAAACTCCATCCCAAACAACTGGAAATAACATAAATCCGTATGACCCACATTAAACACAGTGAAAGCACGACAGGCAATTATATTATAATGTTGGCATTAAAATAAGTTATTAAACAAGAGGGTTCCGTCGTAAACAGGCTGATGGCCTTTATCTGAAGAGTTAAAGCGATAGTAAAACGAGAACGATCGATTCTTAAAGGCGTTGCGTTCTCAGTTTTCCGCTTGTTATACAATACGGTACTTGACAACTTCTGAATTTGCGTATCCTACGTGTTCAAATAAATAATAGACACAGGTACAGCGAAAATTTAGCGAAGAAAAAATCTATTCTAAATTTATTTTACAGTCTTTTTTTGAAAAATGCTTTAGTGTGGCACTACTTGTGTGTCACTTGACATGCTAGAATTTTTTTCTCTGTCTAATCTTGAATTGTTATACGTAAAGGTAGCTTAAAAATCCCTTTTCACATCATATTGTTTTAAATTGAATTGAAAATACAAACTGAAATAAAGATGCACAGAAAAAACAGAAAAATAAGACCATCACTGGGAATCGAACCCAGGTCCTCGTAAAAGTAAAAATTTGGAATTGAAATAAAAAATACAAAAAGATTCCAAAAAACCAATCTTAATTAAATTGAATTATTTAAGTATTTCATAAGTCATGTCAATAATGCGCTATAAGGTGACCCGGGGCTATTGTAGCTGGGGGGGATATTCTATCTGAGCCGTCTGATGGCGTCCTTACGACACTATACTCGCCATGTTCATGTGTGTTGTGTGAAGACAGTTTTCTGGCGAACACAACGTAAAATGGCCGAGAAGAACATGGCGTCGTAAGGACGCCATCAGACGGCTCAGATACAACATCCCCCCAACTACAATAATAATAATAATGATAATATTTATTCATCTTTCATAAAAATACAATGAATACAAACTTATGGGCTACACTTATTATAAGAGACAAATAACACACATTACCCTGAACTAGGAAAATGAATTCCTATGTTTCCGGTGTAGATGTAGAAGGGCTATTAATCAAACTTAAATATCTTATCACGTGCTAAATATGAGAAAGGAAGTAATTTTAGCATTAAGGCGTTTTATACAATTATAAATTATTAACTAACATAAACATTACGGGTAAGTACTAACTTATGTATCTGTGTTAATTTTAATACAATCAACAAACTTATTTCTGTATCTTCGTATCAATTATATATGTTTGCAATACACAGAAGACAGAAGTATTTTGAATTTGTTGTAGTTTACTGCTGATCATATTTAATTGAGAGCGACGTGCATAAATCCGTGCAATCTGAAAGGTAAACTAGGTCAAATTATAGTCTGCAAAATTCTTAGTCTTTTTGTGCCAGTTTCATTAGGTAGGTAATTTAAAGTTCAAAGGTTAGTAAGGCGGTGTTGCGAATAGATATTATATTATAGCCCCGGGTCTACTTAGTACAAATATTTTCACAACTAAATTAAAACTAATAATTATCGTAAATTAAAAGTACATGCCTAAATAATTATTTAAAGTAGTCTTCCTAGGTATGGTTCCGAAGATGCTAGGAGCGTTCCCTCTGTGAACAGCTAAGCTAATTCTTTGTCCAATTAAGCTTCCAGCTGCTCGGTCCCCTGTGAGGTCATTCTCTGCTGTTTTATGTACAATAGAGAGTTAGGTATACAATACAATATACGTGCACGTCCGTCGTACCCATCATCATTATTTCCATAAAAAATGATTTTCCACTCGATTAATTAATACACATTGACCAGCTTTGATTTATAAAATAAAAATAATTTAAGTTTCCGGAAAATTTGTGAAATTACATTAGAAATTTACCATGTAAAAGCCCTTTCAACCTATAAAAGCCATCTGAGGCTGGGTCTACATGGAAACAGCAACTCAAACCCTCTTATTGTGCGACGAGGGCTGTGCTCTTTACCGACTTTGTATAAGCCGGTAATGAGGTGAGACTGATAATAAACTTTTTGGATTATTTAAGAAGTATTCCTACAAAGTTACACTTATTCATTCAATCCTACTCATATATTTGTGTGTGTTTTTTTTATGAGATCCAACAGACAAACGAAGAGAAAATAAAGTCACATTAAGCCAAAAGGCGCTATCTCGAAAAAAAAACCTTTTCAGCTATTGATACCATTGTGTAGCATAAGATATTCTGTACCTATCACGTGGTAATAAACAAGAGTGTTTTTTATAGCGCCTTTTGGCTTAGGGGGACAGAATAATTTTATTTAAAAAACAAAACACTGTCGTCTTTTGTTCACAAAAAACCATGCATTATTCCAACCGAAACAGAATCATTCGCTGCGTGAACCTTCAAGTAGATTCGAAAAATGCCGAAGTAAACCGAACTTTCTTGTCAACCGAAATAAGCCACCTCTCACAACAATTGAAACATTCAGTCCGCATACAAAAGTAGCAAATCACTTTTTTACTCCATCCATTCTCCATACAAACGTAGTCCCGGTCTCATTTGAAAACTAGGCAACAGAAATAGATGAAATTTTGGAAGTATGGACTAGACGTAATTATCTATGCCTGTGATTTTTCAGATTTTCATATAAATGTGTTATTATCAGAATTACAGGAGCTCAAAAGTCGACAAAAAAAAAGATGACAACTTTTCACGAGAATTACAGACTAATAAAGCATTTTTACAAAAATCGAAAAACCACAGGCATAGAAAATATAATGAATATCTTGATTGTAAAATATCATTGATTTCTGTGTGTGTTTTCGTATAATATGAGGACAACGAAACCCAAAATTAAACCCCCAAATCCTTGAAAAGCCTACAGCTATCTCGATATAAATTACGGACGTCGTTGCGGAAGGCGGGGGGGGGGGGGGGACGGCTGCGAGCGCTTATATCACGAGCGATAAAGACAGCAATATCCCAAACGAATACCTAACGCGGCCGCGCGGCCGGCAGGGAAACCTCTCTTAACACATTTGTCATGTAAATAAATGTTGAATTAAATAAATAAATGTTAACATGACGTTAAGTAACTGCTATAAAACGACAAAGTGCAAAAATATGCAGCTACTTTTGATTTTGACCCGACAAGTGATATTCGCCTCGACCAAAGTTTCAGCTGATTTAATAACCAAAAAATTGCACGATACGTGGTTTTTGGTTGAAAACGTTGGTTTTTGGTCGAAGTTACGTTACGTCTTTTCTATTCGCAATGTGTAGCACGTTTCACTACCATCGTCCGTAACTCTTCAAGTACTAATGAAACTTCGCGAACGTAACGTAAACTGGGACGTTAACGTAAAGTTTGTCGCTGGCATTGTTTACTTTATTCTACGTTGTCTGAATTTCGGGATGTGGACAAGCATTGACTGTTCGGTCTCCAAACTACAGGTAATTCGAATCATTCTAAAGTTTTAGGCAATTAGTACCATAAGTTTCTAATCCGCATTGGGCATGCGTGGGAGCCCTCTTATTGTGAGAGGAGGCCTGTGCCCAGCAGTGGATTTTCTTTTTTCGGCATATCACGATGTGCCCGGTATAGAGCTAGGAATATCGACGAATGCGTTGCTCTAATCGATTTGCCGTATTATTTCTCCGGCACATCGTGATATGCCTGGCCAATGATATGCCTAGGAGTTTCGTGATCTGGCGGATTTTACGATCGGCCGCCGACATATACACTGGAATGATGATGATGATGATGAATATAATGACACTTATCACACTTCTTTTTCAGGGTTCAGTACCTCCGACGGCAACCAGAACCCTTATTATCACTTCGTTGTCTGTCTGTCCATCCGTCCATCAGAAACGCGTAGAGGTATCAAGCTGAAATGAATAACAATCTATACCTACTCTTGTATCTATTTTTTAGTGTTTCTGTCCCTTCCTGGGATAGGCTGTTTTAAAAAAAAAATATACCTCGTTGTGTTTCTTGCCGGATTCTTCTCAGCAGAGGTTTTTCCGAACCGGTGGTAGTTTTTTTTTTTGAATAAAGATATTTTGACTTTGACTTTGAGGCAGATGGTGAGTTCACATCTGGGCTCGCACCTCCGAGGTTTCATGAATTTTACCACGAGTTTTACGAGGGAAAACATCGTGAGGAAACCGGTACAAACCAAAGCAATTCAATGCTGTGGGTGTAAAGTTACCAATCTGCATTGGGCCCGCGTGAGAACTTCGGTCCATGCACTCTCATTCTGAGAGGAGATTTGTGCCCAGCAGTGGGACACAATATAAACTGGTAGATGTAAGATATGGGATGCGTGCTATTATATGCGATCATTAATATTTAATTCTATTCCTACGCAAATCAGCACATTACCGCTAAGTACATTCTGCAAAGCCTGCCACAGTCTCATGGTTGAATGAACAATGTTTTTATTCAGTCCAGGAATTCTTGCAAAAGAGCTCCTGTAGGTTTAACAGATATAGATGAATACCTACAGATATTGTTTGACATTGTATTTTTTGACATTATTTATAAGTAGGTAATTTACATTATAAAAAAAATGGAAGCCGTGGTGGCCGAGTGGTTTGACTTATGGCCTCTCAAGCAGAGGATCGTGAGTTCAAACCCCGGCTCGCACCTCTGAGTTTTTCGAAATTCATGTGCGGAATTACATTAGAAATTTACCACGAGCTTTACGGTGAAGGAAAACATCGTGAGGAAACCTGCACAACCCTGCGAAGCAATTCAATGGTGTGTGTGAAGTTCCCAATCCGCACTGGGCCCGCATGGGAACTACTGCCCAAGCCCTCTCATTGATGACATAATAAATATACCTACCTATTAATTTCATCTAATCATCTTATGTAATGTATAATAAACACATACCTATGTAAAATTTGCACACCGGAATTCCGGTTGAATATGTACGAGTACAACCTACAAAATAAGTGAAACATTGTAATTGTCCATCTACTTACTCGCATATTCAGCAAATAAAGTATCATTTCATTTCAACAACTTGCTTATAGCTTCAGCCCGTTTTCTATATTGACCTTAATTCATTAAAGCTTTACGGGTTTAACCCTAAAAGAACGAAAATAAACATTTTACTACATTCTCTAACTGGATTCTTAATTAAAGTAGCGCTTAAAATTTGATTGTGCAATATAATTGAATGATGTTTGACACATCTGAAAGAGCTGACACAAAGATTAGATATATTATAATAGTTACTATATCACATTACATTACATAACAATTACTATTACATTACACTCTTGTTTTATAGACGCAATCATGGCTTGGGGCCAAGTACGATCTCACAACACAGCCATAACACATGTTGAAGTCTCTCTGAGGCTACTCTATGGCATTAATGAGCAGTTAACGAAGCATTCTATAATTATGCAGACGAGAATATCTACACAGCCGTAGTATCAAATACACATACACATATATACACATCCATACATCACGCACATCATACTTCGAACTTATAGTCAGTGGCATAGAAATATGACGGATTTCCGAGCAGTTGACTGCGTTTATTCGCGTCCAGTTGCAGTAAGCGGGTCTTCTCAAATGACACAAAGGTTGATCTCGTAACAATTGAATTTTCGGTTTGGAATTGGTCAGCGCCACGGCTCAAGTTAAAGTAAGTCCGCCAGAGCATGCACTGTTTGAAAACCTCGCCAATCACCCTACCACTGATGACTGGTTCCGACGCTGGGGGCACTCGCAAGCAAATATACGTATACATCGACCTTATGGTTAGTAGCATAAAGGTAACAAAGTGTTAAAAAACTCTTTTATCTACACCCATATAGTAAATCCTCAATGAGGGCTATCGTTTTTTGTCTCACTAGATGGCGCACTGTTGCGTGAGGTTTTTAAGTATGGCTTTCAAAGTCTGTTTTTACGGGTGTGAAAACAAAGTTTAGATTAAAATCATATTTAATACACCTTAAAACCGTACCATAAAAATATCGAGCATGCCACAGTGTTGCATAGTCCCCGTTTTGTTCGGGAAAAAGGGAGGACAAAGGTTTCCGAAAGACAAAACTGTCTCAAAACACAGACATTCATTGCCCCGGAACATGCGTATAATTAATTTCAGATATTGCAAAATATTCACAAAATTATTCTAATTATAAATAAACCCGCGTAGCTAACCCAAAAACTATGAGATTTGACATTTCGGAGACCTCACGCTACACTAGCGCCTCTAGTGGCGAATTCATACGCGATAGCCCTCATTATGCGCTCAAAAACCATAAGTAATGACCAGCATTACGACATTGGATACTATTATGAACACGGCTGTATCGTAATGGTCATAACGATACAGATTACGATACGAGATTTCGAGATTTCATATCATTACAGCACGGGGGGGGGGAGGGGAGCGCGCCGCGACCACGTGCAGCAGCAGGTCGTCGCGCGCGCTGCGGGCGCAGCTCGTGGGGCAGACATACTACCTACCTAGTTCTCGTTAATGCAGGTCATTCTCAATGGTTCTTGGACACATGATAGAGGATTTAACATATGGATATAAGTAGTTAAAATATTGTATGCAACTGTACATAAATAGGCCTTAAAACAGTCATGTGACCCTAAACCCACACTCGTGTTTTAAAGACCTCTATTATGATACAGTTGCATAAAATACTATTTTGGATGACCTGTGGTCCATTATAATCCGTTCTTTAATTACTCTTTAAAATTGTTAACGAAAACGGGGCAGCGTCCACCGCCATTGTTCGCAACAATAGACTTAATGCCTCGTTATATTCCAGTGTACATTGTCCCTAATGAACCTGACATCATGATAGCTAATTACAACGGATTAAAATATCAGTTTTTGTACACATAGCTAAATGATTAGAAGCGCTTTAGATAATGTTATTTTTGTTTTAAGTAGGTACGATAAAAAAAAACCTAAAAAACATTTACGGAGGTGTTGAGTCAAACCGGCACAATCACTCGCTGAAATATTTCGGATTAATCTTAGGACTGACGTTAAATCCCACTTAATAATCACCACCGAAAATCTACCACCGGTTCGGAAAAACCTCTGCTGAGAAGAATCCGGCAAGAAACTCAACGAGGTATATATTTTTTTTTAAAACAGATTTACAATATTATTAAATGATATGTATACATCACAAGTATTTAACACAACTTTATTTTTAACACAGTAGGTTCGCTATTTGAAGGGATCGCTAATGCGGATCGGAATTATTTCCAAATATCCCTGTCCATGATATAATCATTAACTTTATAATACGCCTTTGATATTAATGTCTTCTTGGCAATAGATCTGAATTTTGTATCCGTTTCATTTATAATATTTTTTGGAATTTTATTATAAAAACGTATGCAATTTCCCAGAAAAGACTTTTTGGTTTTAGCCAGTCTGTAAGATGGAACTTTAAGCTTCCCTGTGTTTCCAAAATCTAATGATTAGTTCTACTAATATTATAAATGTGAAAGTTTGTGAGTGAGTGAGTGAGTATGTTTGTTACTTCTTCACGCTGAAACGGCTGGACATACATACACATACATACATATATGTACATGTGGACATAGGATACTTTTTATCCCGATATTCCCACGGGATAGGGATACAATCTTGAAATAACAAACGTGGGGCTTAGTGTCATGAAATTTAGTATGTATATAGCTGGACATCTGGAATAACACATAGGCTACTTTTTATCCCGATTTTCCCACGGGTTAGTTATAAAATCTTCAAATTTCAACCGCTGGGTTTAGAGTTTAAATTTTGGACAGGTGCTCTTAACATGACCCTAATGATGAAGAACATGATATAAATTTTGGAAATTCCCAGGGGAATTTTGTAAAATCCCGGAAATTCAATTGTAACTACCAGACCAAATAGTTTACGTGTGCGAAGCTGCGGCTAGTGGTTACCCGCAGTTTCTTACAGCATGAAACTAAAAAAACATCAGAATTTGTAATCAAGGTCATTGGCTAGCTATCCGATGTCATACGTTCATTTCATGCCAGCCTATATACGTCCCACTGCTGGGCACAGGCCTCCTCTCAGAACAAGAGGGCTTGGGCCATAGTTCCCACGCGGGCCCAGTGCGGATTGGGAACTTCACACACACCATTGGATTGCTTCGCAGGTTTGTGCAGGTTTCCTCACGATGTTTTCCTTCACCGCAAAGCTCGTGGTAAATTTCAAATGTAATTCCGCATATGAATTTCGAAAAACTCAGAGGTGCGAGCCGGGGTTTGAACCCACGACCCTCTGCTTGAGAGGCGATAGGTCAAACCACTAGGCCACCACGGCTTTTTATGTCATAGGTATCTGTATTTTATTTATCTACGGAGTGTTTACAAAACAAAAATACTACATACAAAAGTTAAAATATTTGAAATATTCAAAAAGGCACTGGACATAAAGTAATTCAGCCACTGTCAGCTGTCATTGTCATGTCAGCTTAACCCTTTTTTTAATCCAGCCCTCCGGTCAGGTAGGCAGTTTTATAGATTCGCTCAAATAAAAAAGGTTTTCATATCACCTATACGTATTGTGTAGCAATATAAGGCTGGTTTTAGGGTTCCTAAAACAAATAACAGTTATTAAAATCGTAATTTGAACAACCAGGCGATCGCTGAATGGATTAGTGGTGTGATTCTTCTCAATCGGGCACTCTTCACAGAATGGTCGTGGTCATAAAAGTCGTCAATCACTGCAGGGGCTGCTTTGGCGTTCCTTCTCCACCAGTCTCTTTTGGCAGCTTAGCGAGCGCATTTTACTGTAGAGATCTTAGTGACAGATTTGATGGTGTCTGTCCAACGGGTTAATTGATTGACCGCGTGGTCTCCTAATAATTTTCGTCGGGTAACGTTATGCAATACGTAAAAAATATGTGGAGCCGCGAGCCTGTAACTATTATGGTAAAAGGACGAGGAGATACTTAATACCGCGCATATTCAACAACCTCTTCTTGGAGGAGGAATGTAAAACCAAGAATTGTTTCAAAAATAAGTTAAAAACATGGTTGATAAACTCTTTCCACACAAAAAATTGTTAGTTTAGTCAGTACCTATTAGTTTTGTATAATGTAATGTACTGTAACTATTGTGCACAATATTGTTAAAATGAGTGTTTGGTTCGCCAACAAATTGTTTTGCAATTTGGCGAAATACGTCATATGATAAAATGTGTATATTAATATTTACAATAAATAAAAAAAAAAAATGTATTCGACCTTAGTTCAACACGAGCCATAGCTAAAGCGCGTTTCTGCATTGAACTAAATGTTTATTAATAGTAGATTATTGTCGTGGCCTGGAAGTAGGCAATTGCTGGCTGAGTATGAGTATTAAACGGACGAGCTTGCGAGTCCGTTTAACTAATACGAAGCCAGCAATTGCTATTCCCCATCCCATCCCAACCTATATATGTCCCACTGCTGGGCACAGGCCTCCTCTCAGAACAAGAGGGCTTGGGCCATAGTTCCCACGCGGGCCCAGTGCGGATTGGGAACTTCGCACGAACCATTGAATCGCTTCGCAGGTTTGTGCAGGTTTCCTCACGATGTTTTCCTTCACCGCAAAGCTCGTGGTAAATTTCAAATGTAATTCCGCACATGAATTTCGAAAAGCTCAGAGGTGCGAGCCGGGGTTCGAACCCATGACCCTCTGCTTGAGAGGCGATAGGTCAAACCACTAGGCCACCACGGCTTCCTAGGCCACCACGGCTGTATGCACGGCTATTGCTATTCGAGCCGAGACTAATATAAAGCTTTTCTCAAAAATGGTGAATAATTCTGAAATAGAATAAACTTTTTCTCAAAATATATTATATATTATAGTATTTTTCCACCGAAAACACCACAAGCTATTTCAGACCCAATAGAAAAAGTCCGGAGTTCCAACAAAATATCTGATACCGGCCATTAGACTTGGCTGTATACGACTTGTGCCAACATTTCCATGGCCTTTAACTTTTAAAAAAAAATGTGACTGATTGCAGGCGCGCTAATTCATTATTGTCGAGCTAGCGCGCCTGCAATCTTTTTAACTTTTTAATTTTTCGCTGACCATAAACTATGCACTTCACCTTCTGATATGTAAAGAATAATGTCAACTTTTACGGACATTTTTGAGAAAATTAAAATAATAGTTAGCAAAGATTACTTTTGCTATTTCCATTTTCATATTTATCACTCTGATAGTTTTGATAAATTCAATGACTAGTTTAAATTATGTGGAAGACCGTCTGGCCATTTAGGCTACAGAGAAAACCAAAGAAATATACATACATACACACATAACATTCGTTTTTAGAGCAATATACCGCCTATTACCACTTTAGTTGAGAATTTTTAATTTAACACATTAACATCTCGTATGCCAAATTTAAAAAAAAAACTACGCTCTAGTCACGTTTGTCTCAACTTATTACAATTTTACTGATAAAAAATAAAATGAAAAAATATAGCCTTCAATTTGGTCCAGATCTGCGCTCAAGCGTAGGTACGGCTGTGTCAAAAAATAAATAAAACATCCTGTAAAATTTCAAATCATTTTAATTTAATAGTTTACGTTCGTAATCATTCACAAACCACTCCCACTATTGGTCCTTCCAAATCTCTCTCCATACACGACCATACAATAAATATACAACGTACTCGTATTATAATATATTATATCTTCAAATAACTAATTTATTCACATTTTTACAATTATGTTTACATGTATATTTTAAACTTTTGACTAGCCAATATTTTAATTTTTTTGATTACGATATAAAACGTGAAAAAAAATTTTTGAAAGTCCTCTAAAAAGGACATACAAATATACGGACGCAATTTTAATCAAAATAATGAGTCAGTCAATCCAAGAAACGATCTGTTATTTATAAAATACTGGCTGCTTCTCGGCTTTGCATAGGTGTTCTTTTTTATTGTTTTCATTCAAATCTCTCCTCCTCAATCTTTACTCGTCAATTACAAAAAGGCAACTATTTCAATGTTACTATGCCATTCACCATCCCAGCCTATATACGTCCCACTGCAGGGCACAGGCCTCCCTTCAGAATGAGAGGGCTTGGGCAGTAGTTCCCACGTGGGCCCAGTGCGGATTGGGAACTTCACACACACCATTGAATTGCTTTGCAAGTTTGTGCAGGTTTCCTCACGATGTTTTCCTTCACCGTAAAGCTCGTGGTAAATTTAAAATGTAATTCCGCACATGAATTTCGAAAAACTCAGAGGTGCGAGCCGGGGTTTGAACCGATCCTCTGCTTGAGAAGCGATAGGTCAAACCACTCCGCCACCACGGCTTTTTTGCCTTGCCATTACACTATGCCATTACATAGTAAAATAATAATAGAACATTTATGAAACACCGTTCTAAATTCAGTCAACTCGTAATCTTTTACCAAGCTTTTATCGTTATTCATTATCTTACTTCAATAAATGTACTAAAAATATCACGTTTTATATCAAAATCAATATAACTTTTCCTAAGTCAACTTTATGAATGTGAAATTGTTTAACTACGCGTATATTTTGTCTATAACTTCAATGTTAGAAAAATCTTTACTTAAGTCCAACTAAGAAGCATTGGATTAATTTTGGACTTGGAAAACAAAGTAACTAAAATCTCAAAGTTATCAACATATTTTAAAGTTTTATAGTACATCATAATTTTACCGTCAAAACTTTAAACACTTTCTTTTGCAGGTCCAAAGCTACTGCGTATTAAGAAGTATATTTACAGTTTTGGTTATTGGTTAAATCTTAAAATAATAGTTTAATTAATACATTTAACTGCTTTTGTTATAATAACATTGCCCTTTTAAAAGGACTAAAATAAATCTGGTGCTTACAATATCAACTAGCATTAGTAAATTAATATCTATTCTTTCAAAAATTAAAACGATAAATTACATTACATTGCGCTGTATTTTTTTAAAGATTTTATATACACATGGTGTAGCAAATATGAAAATATTATTTAAAATGAAAATATAATCTGTAATGATGAATATAAATGTAATGACTTCACATATTAAGTTTTAACATAAAATCAATGCAGCTTTAATATTGAGTCTAAGTTGTATAGAAGAAATAACACTATTTTAGTCCTGTAGTCCGGATCCTGACTTTCCTGACTATATAAAACAAGCAATTTATTTTTACCTATTGAAATGACTCTCATTTGGGATTTTCCATAACAATATAAATGTGTCGCATTGACATAACCGTTTTGACATACATCATTATTTTTCATCACACTTGCTCGTAAACAGTGTCAAAACATGAAGGCTACCTTGATTGCAACCCCCCAAATAAAACCCTCGACCGTAATGTACTTGTCATGAAACCCGTGGTCGGTAAATGAGTCATTGCGCGTATAAATTTTCTTGTCATGAAGCCCAAGGTCGGTAAATGAGTGAATTTCCGTACTGATGGCGCTGCGCTGCGCAGCCTGCGCATGGCGTAGCAGCAGGACCACATGCACACGCGGCTCAGGCACATGCTGCGGAAGAGGGGAGGGCATGCAGCGCTGCCAAGAGCGCAGCCTAAGGTATCGCCAATATTTGGAACAATTATAACTTTTCTTTTAGAAATAAAAAATTTACTCGCAAATGTGATGAAAAACATTGTATGTCGCACGGGCGGTACCAGATTTACGAACATCGACTCATTTCATTCATTCTTCGACTTCGGGCTTCCAAAACTCTCGTTCGTAATTCCTTATTTACCGCCCTTAAAACACAATGTACTATTAATGAAATTTCTTTAAAATCAAAGTTATTTCAACTTTGATTACAGATGGCGCAAAAATTATACTTAACTCTAATATACATTAATCAACTATATCACTTGACAGTACACCTTACACTTGCGTTGCGGTCTCACCGGCATTGAAAAGGAAAGGTTCTTTCAACTCACTGGAGCCTCTTTTCCTCGGCTTAGGAGGGGGCTTAGGAGCTGTTCGTGTCCTGTTCAAACTGTTCACACTCACACCTACTTTTAAATCACGCATGTGGTTCTTCAGAAGACTCTCATTCTCCGTAAGCATCACTTTGAGAGGCCTCTGCTCCGAAGGTTTGGATAACCTACCCTGCGCAGCACTATAGCTCATAGCCTGCAATGCTAACAGCTGATTATGTATGTTAGGAGAGCTCAAACTGCTTCTGGGTATCGTGGCATGAGGCGTGCCTGGTGCCGGGGAAGGTGCAGGCTCAATTTCCTCACAATCCTGATATCTATGCTTATTGATACCCAAATCCATCTCGCTTTTATTCAAGCTGTAATAGTTCGCGCCGTTGTGGAACAATTTCATGTTGAAGTGGTCATAGTAGGGTATGACTCCATTTAGGGTCGAGAAGACTTGGGGGTTGCCCTCGGGGAACCAATTGGTTCTAGGTCTTCTTGGGAGTGTGACGTACCCTGTCTTAGGGTAAGCTGACCCTTGGGATGTCATTGGTAATCTATACCCTGGAGGTATAGCTGTGACTCCATACCCTGGTGATTTAGTAGGGCTTTCGGTTGTGTTGGCTTTGGACCGTTCTTGACTGGTTCCACTGGCTGGTGAAATCTGTGGTCCTCCTCTTAGTGGGAAGGTTAGTAAGTCTGGCGGGTATGCTTGTTGCTCTGCAGTGAGACGATCTAGGAGAAGCGTCTCTTGGGATATTTTCGGCAGGTCCATGTCCAAGTGTCTGCTGTTGTCTTCTGTGGATGCTGTGGAGAAAAAAAGAACTTTTAGTGCCTGATGTCTAACACACTTAGAATCACAATCGTTTTTACCACTTCTCTCTGTCACACGGTATAAGACGCGGCTAGAAAGGGATGGTGAATGCAATTATAAACATCAGAGTGTTAGGCGATACGGCCTCAGAATGAAGGAATCATAGAGTTTAATACTAAGGTTTCTTTTTGACGACCGGATGGCCAGGTGGTAAGACGACCTACAACGCTTGAGGTCCCGGGTTCGATTCCCGGCCAGGGTAGATATTTATATGTTTAATACGAATAACTAATAATAATAATAATTTATTTATTTCCGTAGAATATCATTACATTACATAATATGTATGTTATACAATTTGATGTCCAGGCATATTCTGCTCCACATGCAACATACAAATATCAAATATTTATTTCATTATCTAAGGTTACATTTAATGTCAAACTGGTCATAGTACAGAAGAAAAAAAAATGTACTGTCAGTAGGAATACAATATTATATAAATGTCAATATGAATACAATCATTATTTATCAGAATTAAAAAAAAACATTTACTAAAAAAAAACTGTAAAGCAATGTTGTATTGAGTACTTGTCAGTGCTTAATACAAAATATTTGTCTTCTTTCAATCTGACATGATCTGGCAACAAATTAAAAAGCCTCATAGACAAGTTAACTCACTTTCCTGAAATATACGAATGTTTTGCTCTCGGGTCTTGGACGTTAAATATGTATTTAAGTATGTATTTATCTATATAAGTATGTTTATCCCTTGCCTAGTATCCATAGTACAAGTTTTGCTTAGTTTAGGAATAGGTCAATTGGTGTCAAGTGTCCCATGATATTTATTTATTTTTGCCGTAATAATTTTATTAAGTTTTTCAAGGATTCTAGAGCACGGTAAATTTTAGGTATGTGCAAGGGGCCATTCATTTATTATGTAAGACGATTTTTGCCGGTTTTTGACCCCCTGCCCCCTGTGTCATATTTATTACGTAAGAATCTAAAGGAAAACATGAATACACGTTTGAATATTTAGCGACGTGCAGTCTACGCAAAACAAATGACGACTAGTTTAAAAGCGGGGAGTTCCCGAGAAGTGCTGGCGGCGCGGATCCGTTGCCATGGAAATCGTTGACTTATATGCATATTATATGTGTTTTCAAAACACACAGCATTTATTGAAGAAGCGTCTATAATTTTTTATCAAAAACCATGTTAAAGAGTAAAAACGCCTTTACCTTTGTATGAAGTTACCGTTTCCTCTTGCTTGTCATACTCACACGCAGCAGAGCGCGCTGTAAAAACGCTCCCAAAAAGGCGCGCAACTGTCATCTGTCACTCATAGCGTATACTTTTTTTCACACGCCATGTTCAAAAAATTTTTCTTTCATCAAAATAAATAGAAAAGAGAGTGAATAGATAGTGATATTGTGTATAAGTGTTACCAAAGTGTTGTTGGATAACAGGTGAGTCGATATTTCTCACTAGAATGAGTAAACAAGGCGGGGAGGACGACATTGTTAGCGTCGTTAGTGACCGGTCGGAAGAATGCGTTGCTTCGGGCGAAGAACGCAATTCCCGGCGCCACTTGAGTGGCTCACATGGTCAGAGTGAGTCTTCGTCGTCTTCGGAAGACGAGGAGGGCTCCTCATCGCTTCCCCCGAATAAGCGTCGTAGATGCGATCGAGGTTATGTACCTGTGGATCCACGAGTTGATTCCTTGGTCAATCAGGTCAATTTCATATCTGGGTATCTTACACAGTTGCCGCAATATTTAACGGCCTTCTCTCAGAACAATCAGGGCAACCCACCTACCTCTAATAATAGAGTTGAGCAGCCTAGTACGTCAGCGGCTTGTCAGTACCTAGTAAACCCCTGCAGTGCAGGTACAGGTACCTTTACATTGGGTGAGTTACAGACGGACTCTGACGACAAGAAGGTGGTACCACCTGCTAATGAGGAGCGCCTTCGGAAGGTTACCAAGCTCCAGCATTTTAACACACAAGCCTGGAAAGGCTTGAAATACAAGTCGATTTTACAGGGTTTTTCAGCGACTCCAGGTTTTGTAGCCTTAAAGGTAAATGAGGAATTTACTCACTTCAAAGCTACCAAAGATTTTTTAGCTTCTGCAGAGAACATGTTAGCCGGACTAACAAATGCTGAGTTGGAGCATGAGGAACTATTGAGAGGGGGGCTGCAGGAGCTCATCAATTGGGCGGCAAGGAACCCCAGTGAAATAAACCCAGCATCTTTACTTGAGAAAGCAACTTCTCTCTTAGGACCTGGCTCCCCTTTACACAAATGTTCAGAAAGGAAGATGCAAGTAATTTGTGGTAGACGAGGTGAATGCATCGAAATAAGAAGAGAAAGGATTTTGAAGGAAGTAAATAATATCAACCTTAAAACTTCATTGCGTGAGATTCCACCAAGCGCGGAGTACTTGTTTAGCAGGGATGCCTTACAGCCTCTAATACAGTCGCTAGGAGGTTTTCACACTTGGCTTAACAGACCTTCCTATATAAAGGAAAAGGGACAGAGTCGTGATCGCTCATCAACTTATAAACAAGACAGGAGAAATAGAAATAATGGACAAGAGAATAGAAATCCCGGACAGGACAATAAAGCCAAGCAAGGAGGTTCACAGACCTTTCAGAAGCGAAATAACTTTCGCAACAAAGGCAACTACACTGGCAAGAAGAACTTCACCAATCAAGATAAGCAGAAGTGACTACATTCAAAGGCAGACATTCCGGGGGGGTTGTTTAAAGCAGCATGCACAAGTATGGAGAGAGCTGGGTGCAAATCAATTCATTATAAATATTGTAACCAGAGGACGGATACCTTTCAAGAAGAAGCCACCTCTCCAACATCTAACACAAAATATGCTAAACAGATTTACAACAAGAACCTCCCCAGAGATGTCTGCAATCATCAAGGACTTGAAGGAGAAGGCAGTGCTAGAGGTGCCACCAGTTTTGAATTCCAGCTTCCTTTCAAAGATGTTTTTGATAAAGAAGGCGGATGGAAGCATGAGGCCCATATTCGACCTAAGGGGCCTAAACCAGTATGTAGCCACCAAGCATTTCCAGTTAGTTTCTCAGTTGGATGTAGCAGATTTCCTACAAATGAACGACTGGATGACAAAAATAGATCTGCACCAGGCATATTTTCACTTACCAATCGCAGAGACTCATCGTCGATTTTTGAGAGTCTACTACAACCAAGAAGTGCTACAACTAACTGCACTACCATTTGGCCTGTCTTCAGCCCCCCGGACTTTTGCAGCAGTGTCAAATTGGATTGCAGAGTTTCTACGAAAGAGGGGTATAAGACTTCTTGTGTATCTAGACGACTATATCCTTGCAAACCAGGACAAAGACAAGCTGGCCGAACAAGTCATGGAGACTCTAAGCACCCTAGAAAATCTAGGCTGGCAGGTAAACTACCAAAAATCAGTTCTCACACCCACACAACAGCTGGAATACCTGGGACTGTCGTGGAACACACAGCAAGTAACCATGGCCTTGCCCATATCAAAGGTGCAAAAGGTAAAGGAGTCCATAGGCAAAATTATGACCAGAGCTCGGTCTTCCCTCAGAGAAACTCAATGCATTTTGGGTCTGCTAAACTTTGCCAGCCTAACAACACCCCAAGGGCGGCTACACTGCCGTCAAACCCAGAGATTCCTAAAGAACCTAATGAATTGCAGACCAAGAGAGAGGAAACCTCTACCCCGCTCAGTTCAGATGGAGTTACACTGGTGGCAGAGGGCCATAGACAACAGCTCAGTGGCGATGCACCGAAAGGAAGTAACTCATTTTTTAACAACAGATGCAGCAGATACCGGCTGGGGTGCTCACCTCAACGAGACTTACCTGACGGGGAGATGGTCAAGAAACCAGAGGTCGTGGCACTCAAACCTCAAGGAGTTATACGCCGTCTACGGCGCGATAAGTCGACACCAACAGAGGCTAGGCAACGCACATATTTTAGTTCAGTCAGACAACAGGACCCTCGTGGCTTACATAAGAAACGAGGGGGGCACGCGTTCCCTGACCCTACTCGAGTTGACGACGAAGCTTCTAGAGCTGACGTCACAGTTGAACGTCACGATCTCGGCGGCGTATCTCCCGGGGAGATACAACGGCATAGCCGACCGCCTATCAAGGAATCGACCAGTGCCGGAATGGCACTTGTTGCCCCCGGCCTCGGAGGCCGTGTTCAGAATTTGGGGCGTTCCCGAAGTCGACTTGTTCGCTTCCAGCGAGTCCGCGGTCGTAGACCGCTATGTAACATGGGACTCCAGAGATGGGTCGGCAATTTTTTGCGACGCATTCAGTCGGCCATGGAAGTTCAAATTGGCTTGGGTATTTCCGCCGCCCAACCTAATACCTCGGGTACTAAGACATCTCAATATGGCCGTGGGAACTTACATAGTAATAGCACCGCACTGGATGCAGTGCTTTTGGCTGGCGGATCTGCGTGCTCGGGCACTAGCAGAACCGTACCCAATTCACAATTTGCACAACAATCTTATAGATCTGACAACGGGCAGAGCCCCTCCCCAGGTAGAGAGGATAGTACTTCAGGCATGGAAGATTGGGGGTGGGCCAGCCAGGTCGCTCACTGGTCCTTAGAAGAAAAGGAACTTCTTAAGAAGAGCTGGAGAAATTCTACATTATCCACTTATAATGTTCCTATTAAACGATGGCTTTCTTGGTGCAATTTAAATGGTATTAATGCTAGAGCGCCCCTGGGGAATGACGTTGCAAGATATTTAGCTAGCTTGTTTCTTGAGAAGAAGCTTGCATATCGTACAATGCTTGTACATAAATCTGCAATAGCTACTTACTCTGCCACAGGTCCAGAAGAAATAAGCAAAAACTTTTTTGTTCGTCAGATTATTAAGGCAATTTCTTTAACCAGACCTCAAGAAAAGAAAGTTGGAATATGGGATACAAAGTTACTTTTTGATTGGCTTAGAGATACACCAAGCACAGATAGACTTTTTGATGTATCAAGAAGAACAGCAATAGTTTTACTGTTAGCTTCTGGTCGAAGAGTTCACGACCTAACACTTTTAGATATTGCTGAAGACAGTTTTTTCGAAAACAGGGACAATGAGCTGGAGCTGTGGCCAAGATTTGGTTCCAAGACAGATAGTGGAAAGAGCAGACAATCAGGTTGGTTACTAAAGAAGCACCCAGACGAAAAGCTTTGCCCAGTTCGACATGTTCTTGAATTAATTGAGAGCACAAGAGAGAGACGATCTGTAGATAATAAATTAACCAATCTGTTTATATCAATTAATGGAGCAGTTAAGCCCGCTACCCGCACTATAATAGGTGGATGGATTAGAAGTATATTCAAAGAAATAGGCCTAGATGCACCTCCAGGAAGTGTACGGTCCGCTGTGGCATCTAGAAGCTTTATAGAAAATAGGCCTTTGGAGGACATTTTAAAGCGAGCAAATTGGAAAAGTGCTCAAACATTTCGCAATCATTATTGTCGTAGGATAGAAAGAAATGAGGATAATAGTAATAATGGTGATCAGCTAAGAGATAATTTCTCAGACATATAATGTAAATTTTCATGAAGAAAATTTTACTTTAGATTCCTATTGTGATGATTGATCTCATAGATTGAGTACTCAGTACTCTGATTAATTATATTTTTTATGTTAATTATGGCCAGGGCCCTAATTGTTTTTTGTTTCTTAATTTTAAGAGTTATGTCCTGCAGATAATTTGGAGACTGCAGTTTGTTAGACATCTTGTTGCAATTTTTTGATTCTATAAATGGTTATGTTCATTGATTAATAGATTTTTATTTTTGATATTTCACATAGCGTATAATACTCTTTCACCAGCAGATATCAAACAGGTCTTCAATAAATGCTGTGTGTTTTGAAAACACATATAATAAAACTGTTTTGCATTGCAACAAAACAGTTATTATGTGTGTGAAAAAAACACACAGCATTTATTGAAGAAGCGTCTATAATTTTTTATCAAAAACCATGTTAAAGAGTAAAAACGCCTTTACCTTTGTATGAAGTTACCGTTTCCTCTTGCTTGTCATACTCACACGCAGCAGAGCGCGCTGTAAAAACGCTCCCAAAAAGGCGCGCAACTGTCATCTGTCACTCATAAGTCTTCATGATCACCAGCAAGCACCTTGCTGCAATGCTGTGTGTTTTTTTCACACACATAATAACTGTTTTGTTGCAATGCAAAACAGTTTTATTATCCGAGCGCGCGCTTTTGTCAAAGTATAATCTTAACTTTGCGATTTTTTGTGATCTTACGTAAGAACTATCAAGACCCCCTCCTACCCCCTTGTATGAAAAAATAAGACATGATCGTCCCCCCCTCCCCCCCTAAATCGTCTTACGTAATAAATGAACGGCCCCTAACTAACAATCACTCAAGATGGTTAGGATGGGAGTTATGGGAACATCCGGCTCGTGTAATATATGATTTATTCCTGAAGACTTACGCTAATGTTACATGATTATATATAAGATTGGGACGAAGGTGTGTGTGTCTATTGGTTTTGATACTTTTGTGATAATACGAGTATGTCGTCACTACTTTTAAAAAAACTCGTACCCCAAAATAGATAATTTTTCCGAGTGAACTTTATGAACATTATGTCACGGTTCAATTTTGTTGATATATTGATTTTAGATACGAGATTTTTTAAAAGTAGTGGCGATGTATATGTTTATATTTTCGTGTTTCGATGGCGTGCCGTTTCAGTACAAATAAAAAAATCCGGTGTTCCGTAAAATAAGTCTAAGAAATTTGTACGTAAACAAATGGACTCCTGTTTATTACTTAGAGAACAAAAATAAAATCTTTTTAACGTTGTTTTTGTATCATTTCCATTTGAAATGCTACGAAAGCAATATTATTGAGTCGCATCTTTTTTTACAAAATGTAACGAAGATTTTCAACATAATTTTACACGTGCCTTGTGTAATGAGAGTCAAATATCATAAGTCTTTTTGGTTGGCAATTTCAGCCAATCAAAATGATGTGAGGGGAATTCGAAATCGTACATAATTACATGTTGTCTGTTTACGGTAATTGTAAGCAAGCAAAAACAAGAATAACCTTTACAGTAAGTATTCAAATAAAACACAAACATCTCTTGTATAATAAATACAAATAGTAGATTGTACAACAAGAGCATAAAACGAGCCATTTTACCCGAGACTTTCATATAGCCACCCGAGCCGGTACGGCGAGCCTAAACACAAACTTTACAGGCATGAGAAGTGAAAAAAATGTTATTTTCTGTTTATATTAGTGGTAGTCCTTATGAGAAAATTGCCTTGAATCAATAATGTTAAAGAATATATTAACGAATATTTGAATTTATAAAGGCCTACTAAGATTGGTTTTTGGAATCTTTTTTGTTTTTTTATTTCAATTCCAAATTTTTGTTACTTTTACGGTCATCCCGTAAAACCCATATCGAAAATACAAACTCAAATATAGATGCACAGAAACACCAGAAAAATAAGACCAGCGCTGGGGATTGAACCCAGATCCTCGGCATTCCGTGCCGCGTGCTATACCGCTACACCACCGCTGGACAACGGTACAAACATGAATTTCTCCTATGCACCACATATCTCACATATCTCAGCCTGTTTGTTTCTTATTCAGTCACTTAAGTAGCGACACTAGCGACATCCTACTGAGGCTGAGTTTCCACCACAGGTGTTTTTTCATGAATCAATAGAAATCCTTCATTTACCTATCCTCGTACAGATCTTGTGATTATGTCAAAAGTAGGTGGTAGGGGGGGCTAATTAGTTCAAATACCGATACTTTTATTTATTATTCCCAGGCACCGTATACTCGTTTGAAGTACCTAACAAACAACATGGTAGGCTGATTCTCAAATACATTTCAGCTTTCAGTTGTAAAGATGAGGAATTTCTCTAGAACCTTACGTTACCTAAGAGCCTTATTAAGAATATAAACTTTAGTAACTAATTTAAGCATAGACTCAGAATAACGGGAATTCAAAGCCTACATAATATTACGCTGTATAATTTTATGATTTAAATTCAGGTTTCGTTCCGAATACCTTGATTTTAGAGAAGCTCGATATTTCGGCACAGTTCCATGCGCCATGATCACGAGACGACTGAAGAATTGCGGGTATGCTGGTATAACTGTCAGTTAGAAAAATAAATCGGACGTAACCGGCCTACCGGCCGGCCGGCTGACCAACTTCGAGATGAACGTCAAACGCCGAAACCAACTAGGATGGGCAGCGTTCGGGAAACTCCGCAATGTCTTTTCGTCCAAAATCCCTCAGTGCCTTAATACGAAAGTCTTGTGTTGCCAATGTGTGTTGCCAGTGATGACATATGGATCCAAGACGTAGTGCTATATACACTATAGGTCTTATAAATAGGCTCAGAATTGCTCAGCGAGCTATGGAGAGAGCTATGCTTGGGTTTCTCTACGGCATCGAATCAGAAATGATGAGATACGTAGAAGAACAAAGGGTCACCTAAAAAACCAAGCGAATTAGCTCGTTGAAGTGGCAATGGGCGGGCCATATAGCACGGAGAACAGATGGTCGTTGGGGCCGAAAGGTTCTCGAGTGGAGACCGCGGATGGGTAAGCGCAGCGTAGGACGTCCACCACCGAGATTGGCAGATGACCTGGTTTACAGTGGATGCAGGTCGCTTCAAACAAAAGCAATTGGTGGTCTATGAGGGAGGCCTATGTCCGACAGTGGACGTCCTACGGCTGATATCATGATGATGATGAATTGCTGCTGTTGCCTACTCCGACATCAGGTCCTTTAGTGCGTGTCCGGGATCTTGTTTATGGTTGTGGTGGTAGTGGTTGTCTTGGTGGCGGGTTCAGTTACGTTCGGCAAACCGCTGACGATGCTTCGGAGAGAATCGAAACACGTGTCTGGGATCTTGTTTATGGTTGTGGTGGTGGTGTTTCTCTTGGTGGCGGGTTCAGTTACGTTTGCGTTGGTTATTTACGTTTTTTATGCGGAGGGAGGCCGGGTTCAATTGCATGAAAAAACATTTTTTCCAACTCAAGCGTAGCTGTTTTGCACGACTTGGCCTCACTACTTGGCGGAGGAACAAGACAGATATTGCATTTATTCTAAAGAGTATTAATACCTGTGTATGGAAGTCATGATATTATTTATGAGTAACAAAATAAATTATATTTACATCGATAGTCGCGGTAGTGCTATATTTCCAAAAAATATTGAAATAAATATGATATTACGGCATCCTACGGTCATTTAAGATACTCAAAAAGCATAAACTAAAAACGTATGTGCTGCACTCTGACGGGATAAAATTGTAGTAATATTCCCTATTGTTAAAGGCGTAGAAGCTTGTTCAGATATTTTTGATCAAATTTTTGCTCACAAGTTTTATGAACTCGACTGTACAGTCAAGTGCAAAGATATCGACACGGCCAAAGCTACAAAAATATGTATAAGTACTTACACGACTTTATTCACTTAACATTAAGTGCCGGTATCTTTACACTTGACTGTACCTACACCTATTTGTAATAATATTGTTGTCTTGTGTTGTTGTGAATAAATGTTTTTTTTCCTTTCTATTTTTCTTTAATTGCTAAACAATAAAAGTCCACATTTTGATTGCCAGCCTTCACGTCCAGACATTTACCATGGACATTGTTTCTATGATTTTATCGCCTTTATAATTGCGTTTGGCCCCGGCTCCTTTATGGCATAAGCAGCGGACTGTAGTTAGGCAACTCCGTTAACTAGATTTCAGGTCACCTAGGTCCAACAAATTATGCAAAACTTTGTAATTACTTTGCATTTTCCAGGTCAGGCAAACCTTTGTTTGTCATAAGTTTGGCAGCAGAACTTGCGGCTTTATGACGTTTGGGGGAAATGTCGGGGTTTAAAAAGTCGGTATTCGGAGCCGCGTTTGCAGATAGTGTTAACACTATCGAAAGTTTTATTCAAGTTTTTTTTTTGTTTTAGGACGAGCAAATGATATATTTTTCAACAATCTTCATCTTGAAGATCGAGGAACTAAACCACTATTTATTCTTATTCCTCACTGCAAATATTTATTTTAGTGATGGAATGGCAGGCAACCTTCATGTTTAAAGAAAAAGAAAATAAAAGAACGTCAGCTGTCACTTGTCATGGACAAGAAGGATTCTGTTTGGTCGCGTTTTTGTTAACCCCCGACGTAAAAAGAGGGGTGTTATAAGTTTGACCGCTATATGTGTCTGTGTGTGGGTATGTCTGTCTGTCTGTCTGTGGCACCGTAGCTCTTGAACGCGTGGACCGATTTGGATGCGGTTTTTTTTATTTAATAATAATAATAATAATAATAATAACTGCTTACTACCCATCGCATGCTACACCCACGTTCGTCGGTTATGAGGCTGTACATCCCACGGAAATGTGGAGGTCGCGGCTTTCTTAATGCCAAAAATCTCCACAACCGCGAGGTATGCAGCCTTAGGAATTATTTCCTTAGCAACGAGTGTGGGATGCATCGCGATGTTGTGGCAGTAGACAGACACCTCACCCCGCTATCCTTGGCAAACGAAAATTGGCGCAGTCCTATGGTAATGAGCACGGAAGATCGCAAGAACGTTATGGAAGAGCAAGGAGCTACACGGGCGGTTCTACAGACCCTAAACAGGGCCTGATGTAGACCTTCTCGCGTCGGTGACCTGGCTACGTTTCGGGGACCTCTTTGGGGAAACCGAGGGTTTTGTGTGTGCAATTGCTGACGAAGTTATCATGACGAACAACTACCGAGTATATCCTGAAGGACGGTACGGTCGACATTTGTCGGGCATGCCGCCGTCCTGGGAATCACTCAGGCATATTATCTCCGGTTGTTCTCATCTTGCTAACGGTGAGTATTTGCACAGACATAACTTAGTAGCCAGGATTATCCACCAGCAACTTGCTCTTCGATACGGCCTTTGTAGACTCTGAGGTGCCGTATTATAGGTATGTCCCTGCGCCAGTTCTTGAAAATGGTCGTGCCACGCTCTATTGGGATCTGATCTGTCATCACGGACAGGACTATTGTAGCCAATAAGCCTGATATCGTGCTGACAGATCGATCAAACCGCCAGGCAGTGCTCGTTGATATCACCATCCCACATGACGAGAACCTCGTGAAGGCCGAGAAGGACAAACTCAGCAAGTACCTTGACTTGGCTCACGAAGGTGACTGCTATGTGGGATGTTGACTCGACGATCATTGTCCCGATAGTCGTTTCGGCAAACGGTCTAATAGCGAAGAGTCTCGACCACATCTCAAGAGACTCTCGCTAGATGGCTGGATCAAGGGCCAGATACAGAAGGCGGTACTTCTGGACACGGCACGCATCGTCCGGAGGTTCCTCACTCTGCGGCCCTGACCACCGGTAGCTTGGGCCCTACCCGTTACCGGCGGCAAACTAGGTTAGGTTTTTATAATATTTTATTTTGTATGTACTTTTCTGTATTTTACTTCTTATAACTATTATAAAAACCTAACCCTAAGAATAAAAAATAAATAAAGAGAATAATAATAATAATAATCTTTATTTCAAGTAACTGTGACTCATTTTGTTAGTAGACAGGCTTATTTCTAGAGTTAGTAATAGAATATTAAAATGAAAAATACAATTAAAATAACATTTACACGAAAGTGTGGAGTTGCATCCACTTTCTCAACAGCGGCGAGTCCCACCGCTCAGTCAGTGCGCTTAGGATTCTTAAAAAAGCAGCAAAAAAAAAAAAAAAAAAAAAAAAAGCAGGTTTAGCCGTTTTTGAGATATTGAACTTTGAAGTAACAAAGTCGGGGTTTTCTCATTTTTTGTTAGTTAGGTTATGTGATCACTGTGTTTTATTGAGATATTTTTAATTCACTTCAAAAAGTTAGATCATGTACCTAGCAACAAACGGTCAGACTATAAAAAAATCCGTTGTGACACGAAAATGTGTATGCTTCACTGTCGTTCATACAACGGAATTAAAATTAAAAATTACGAAACTAATATTTAAACGAAATTCAAAGTAAAAGGAATTTAAAGAGAAAGTGCTTGTGTGTGTGGGTGCGTGTCTCTGGGTGTGTATGTGTGTGTGTGTGTGTGTGTGTGTGTGTGTGTGTGTGTGTGTGTGTGTGTGTGTGTGTGTGTGTGTGTGTGTGTGTGTGTGTGTGTGTGTGTGTGTGTGTGTGTGTGCGTGTGTGTGTGCGTGTATCTGTACGTGTAAAATGACACAAGCTACTTTTTATCCCGATATTCCTATTAGGTTAGCTATTAAAATAAAATCGCAATATTTTAACCGCTTGCATTAGAGACTACAAAATTTTGCCCGAATGTTTCATGTGCGACGTTAATGCAATCTAGGTTGAAATTTTTTGGGAATTCCCATGGGAATTTAATAAAATCCCGGCATTGTAACTCAACTACCACCAAATCTAATGGTTTACGCGTGCGAAGCCGCGGGTAAAGTCTAGTAATGTATATTAGTCCAAGATCCGGTATTAGAAATAATAAGTCTCATCTGCTATTTGATAATGACAAAATATAAACATTAGATAATATATTTATTTTTAAATTGCAAATGACATTGTGTTGCCTGGCTAAATCCGGTTCTTTTAGATTTAAATACTTACTAAATCTTAACTCTGAATTCTTGGCAACCATGGTTATACATACTTTTGACAAGGCAATTTTATATCGTTGAACAAAGAATATTATTAGCCTTTCGTTTCAAAAAAATATACCTAATTCGTGTTCAATGCTTACCCGCTAGCTTTACGTCAGCTTTACTTTAGTACAATACAACAGGCATAATTAATAATAATACATCCTCATCAGTAATTTAATTGTTTTTTTTTGAAAGATAGGTTATGTTATTCTTTTTTCCATCAATATAAACTTGCCTTATCAAAAGTATGTCAAAACTATGCTTGCCAAGATATTAGACTTTAGATTTAATATTTAAATCTAAAAGGGCTGGATTTTGCCAGGCTAAGGCTACCCATCTGCAATTTAAAAATATGTATTATCTAACGATACAATTTTGTCATTATCAAATAGCAGATGAAGGTTATTATTTCTAATACCGCATCTTAGACTACATTAAAAAGTTGCTTGTGTTACAATTAATACTTCATGTTGAAGTTAATATTGAATTGCCCGCTTACTTTGAATGTAATTATGTTTCACAAAGCTTCGCCTTGTCCGAGACTCAAAAGTTTTATATGAAACCTTTTGTATGAAACGAAACTGATCGCTCTGACACAGTTACCGAATTGAATGGGAATTTTATAGGGAACTTAGATTTTCGTCGGTTAAAAGGAAAATATTAATAACAGTGTATTGTTTCCTTCTAATTTAAACTGAGTCGGGGATTACTTTACGCTTTGTTAGAGACATTAAATTTCTAATTACTTGATTTAAGCCGCTTTGATGACGAGTTTGGAACTTTGATCAGTTAGCACCTACTTATATTAAAGTACTGGTTCTGCCCGTGACTTCGTCCGCGTAGACTAAGGCCCTACGCTTGCTGACGCGGTTTGCACGGAGTGGGTGGACGCCTGTTGAAAAAATAGTTTGAGCAGCCGCTAACTGCGCGCGTCGCGTGCGACGGATTGTAAATAGCTGTACCCGCGCCCGCAGAGGCTGCAGACTGCGCCCGCGCATAGTGCACCCGTGCCAGCTAGCGTAGTCCGAGCGTAGCATAATGTAGGCTTATACTCGTAAAAGTAAAGGTAAAGCCTATTTTAATATTTATATGAAGACTACTTACTCAACATGGATTCATTGTCCAGTAAGGTTCTATTCAGTTCTGACATCTCCGTAGCTTCGCTGGTGAGGGATAGAGGCGCTTCATGCTTCCTAGGAGGCTTCACGACTGGGTTCACCTCCGGTTTCTGCCCTTTCTCCAGCTCAGACGCAACAGAATTCTCTATCAGTATATCCCCGTTAGAGGACGTATCTGTTTTAATCAGTCTTTTAGATTCATTGTTCTGCGTAGTAAAATAGCAGACACCTAGGACCGCTCCACAGATTAAAATTACAGCTGTCAAACAGCCCACCAGGATGGCAAAAGTGTCAGTATCTAAACCTAGTATAGTACCAACACTTCCGTATTTAGAAAGGATCAGAGTTAAAGTCTTCTCATCTCGACCTCCAGGGTTTTCAGCTATGCATGTATAGTTCCCTCTATCGCTGTACCTTACATTTATAATACTCAAATTAACCCATCTGATCAAATCCATAGTATTCTCAGTTACAACGTATCGGATCTCTCCAAAAGCCCGTGTCTCTATAATTCGATTGTTGTACTTCCAAATCACTTCAGGAGTTGGATTTCCAACGACTTTACATATTAACGTTACGTTTTCGTCGTAGCTTCTCACTTTTGCATCAGGTATGGGTTCTAGTATAGTTGGTCTACAAGCGAAACTGGAGGAGTCCAATTCGTTCCAAAGTTTATCTTTGACAGTGGAAGGCTCAGCGCAAGCAGTTGGCGCGGTGTACAAATTGTGAGTTATCACCCAATCTCTAAAGGTTTGTAAGTTGCAATCGCATCTCCAAGGGTTATTGTGTAGATCTAAACCAGATAAGTTGTGCAGTGCCATCAGAGTCTCTGGCTTCATATGAGTCAAGCTGTTCCCATCAAACCGTAATATCTTCAGTTGAGGCAAGTTCGAGAACGCTTTGGTACCGATTTTGACTATCTTATTATTGCTTACCTCAACTTTCTGAAGGAACTTTAAGTTTCTGAACACACCGTCTTCCAATATATCGATGAGGTTGTTACTTAAGTTGATTAATCTAAGTTTTTCTGTCCCTTTGAAAGTGTCCGGGTGTAGATTACGTATCCTGTTCCGGGACAAGTCCAGTTCTATCATGATAGCTAGCGTTGCGAACGCCGTTTTATGTACCGTGTCTATGTTACATTCTTTGAGGAAGAGTTTTTTGAGGTTACTTAGTCCTACTTTATTGAAGCCTTCCTGGTGTAACGTTAGTAAGTTATTGTTGGAGAGGTCTAGGATTTGAATGTCATTGCTGAGATTGGCAGGGATGGATCTGAGGCTGGAGTTTGAGCATATGGCAGCTTTGTTGCCGGATTGCCAGCGGCAGTCGCAAGGTCTTTGGCATTCTGTGGTGAAATCCGCCAGGCTTGTAGCGAGGAGGATGGTCGTCCAAATGATCTTCATCCATGCCTTCCAATGTTCATGAACCATTTTGCTATGACGCTCATGGCCTCGTGCGACATTCCTGAACGGTGCTGTGACCCAGTTTCATTGGTTTCTGTAACAAAGAGAAAATATGTTAATAGGCATTCGGAGGTCATTGACACGAACCCAAACTGTACATAAATGAAGATACTAGGAATATAATAGATTAAACTAACCGTCCGCAAAAAGGGGCGTTATTATACATACGTTAAAGAAAACATTTTAGTTTAACGTTTGGGATCCTACATAAGTAAACTCTTTACTGAACTTAAAAGATCAAAAATTCAGTGTATATCCCTGAAATTATTTAAATCAAATGTAAATAAATTCTGCTAACAATAAAGTGACGCTGTGTCAAACTACGCCTTGTTGTATGTATACATATACATAATGTGGCAATTTCATATTGCTGACAAATAAAGGTGTCTGATGTGTTACAAGTATAACTGGCATCACTTTGTTGTATTGTTCACAAAAAAAATATCTATAGTTTTTAGTTGGTCTGAGATTGTATGCAGATTTTATTTTAACTATAGTCAACAATTTCATTAAAATAATTAATGAAATGTAAATGATGATTTATGCGTAAACAAATGGAAATAATTCAATGAATAGTCATTAAATGATATTCAGTTGAAGAGCTTTCAAAGTGCGTATTTTATCGTGAATTTAATCATGTGAATAATTATACTATTTTTCATATGTAACATTCTACCCATAGATAAAAAGTCACATACCTTTTAGGATTAGAGCATTATTACAGTGATATGTACAAATTATTAATTAGTAACAAATATAACACAAGGAGTGTAAGAGAGAAAAAGCTCGTACAGCCAAAAATGAAAAACTATTATGGTAAAAGATGTTCACAGTACCTGGTACCAAAATTATTTATAAGACAAAGTCCTAAACTAAGTAAATCTATGTTAAAGATCAGACTCAAAGAATATCTTCTAGACTTGCCTTGAATGTATACCTTCTATGTAAATACCTGCCATTGCGAATCTGTTAAGTACCTACCTACCTAGTTTATATTATAGGATAAGTTTGATAGGATAGAAGTGCATGAAAACTGAGCGCGTCTCGCCATCAAACGTAGCAGTTTGGCGAGAATATATAATGTGTAGTACCTAAGTTGTAATTTGAATATATATATAAATTTAAATAAAAAACTTTTCCTTTAGGCGTGCCAGGACAGATTCGTATTAAATCAGTTGAGTTTTAGGCCAGAATCTGAGTCATTTCCAGCCAGCAAATACAAAGAGGTTGATAGAAAACATGCTGTGCTGTGTCTATGACCATTCAACCTAAAGAAGTAGGGTAACCACAAGATCGGCAAATTTAAAATTAAGTAATAATTTGTAACAAAAACATTTACAGTTTTTTGCATATTCTTACGTATAAGTGTTTCATCTAGAGGTACACATTATGAAAAAATAGTACATTGTGTCTTAAGGGTGGTAAATAAGGAATAACGAACGAGAGTCTATTAGAAGCCCGAAGTCGAAGACTCTGGGCTTTAATGAGTCGATGTTCGTAATTCTAGTACCGCCCGTGCGACATACAATGCTTTTCATCATATTTGAGAGTAAAATTTAATATTTCTAAAAGAAAAAATATAATTGTTCCAAATATTGGCGATACCTTAGGCTGCGCTCTTGGCAGCGTCGCCCTCCCCCCCTACCTCAGCATGTGCCTGAGCCGCGAGTGCATGTGGTCCTGCTGCAGCGCGCGCAGCACCATCAGTACGCACATTTACTCATTTACCGACCTTGGGCTTCATGACAAGAAAATTTGTACGCGCAATGACTCTTTTACCGACCACGGGTTTCATGACAAGCACATTAAGGTCGAGGGTTTTATTTGGGGGTTTTAAGTGTGATGAAAAAACTATTTAGGAGTCACCTGTAGACACTGATACTAACTGTAATAGACACTGATTTAAGGTAACTTTATCTCAGTTTGGGTATTGTCTTCCACTTTGAGCAACTTTGAATGATTTCAGCTTCCAGTCGAAAGTTTGAGATTGTCTGCTTGAGTTTGATCTAAGTCTAGGCATTAAATCCATCTAAACCGATCCTCGGCTTGTTATGTTCTAGTTTAAACTTAAATTTATGCTCAAGTCAAACTGTGATAGCCGGTTGGTATGAAATTTTGGTAATGTGGTTGAAATTGAATAAAGTCTAGTGAAAGATTCACCTAGTAACTATTGGAAAGAAATAGATTTTTAGCGCTAGACTGTTTTAAGGTTCAGCATTATGCTGTGCCAGTGTCCAATGCGCACTATATCCTTGTGATGTCTATCTTTTATGTAAAATATATAAAATTAAAAGTCCTGACTAACTGATTATATCAACGCAGAGCCCATGCCGCTACGCGCTGAAGCTCGCATATACTATAGTACTGGAGCAAGACTCGTATATTCTGTAAGGTCGGGGTACTTTGGCACTGAAGGGTAACTTTGGCCCTTGGGATTATCTCGATCCTGGTTTTATTATTGCTCTGAGATTACGGCATCTTCGCCATGTGGTTGGTGTAAATTGATCGATAATTAATAATAGATTGGATTATTGGATTTTTCTTCATGTGGTTTTCATAATATGGGCCAAAGTTACCCTCCTTTGGGTCAAAGTACCTCCATCTTACGGTACCTCAAGTTTCTCTCATACTACAACTACAAAGCTCTAATTTGCTATGGGTATGTATTTCAACATTAACGACGCCAACAAAAAGGTAAAATTAAATTTTGATTTTTTTCCCGTCCTACGTATACTTGTAGTGTATGCATTAGGATAGCCAGGCCCAGTTAACCCCCTTTCCGCTTTACGGTTATTTCAGTAACACCTTGTTTATCTTATATATTTTTAAATGAACCTAACAATTATTTCTTTATCGGTCCACTTTTGCTTTGCCAAACGTGAAACACCGAGTAGGTGGAAATAAACATGTTTATATGCTAATTAATCGCCTTATTTTGAGTGAAACAAGTAAACATGGCCGTAATCCTTCTGGAACTTCGATTGTTACTTGTTTCTTGGGGATTTAACTTTCCCGGATCGCTTAACGTGTGCCAGAGTTTGAAGACATTCCGAAGTTTTGCTCGAGTTTTTTTGTTAAGAAATCATAACAACGCTACACTGTGTTAAAGCTTCGTTAATTGGACTTATTTTCATGTATTTTTGTTTATGCATGTTTTCCGTTTCCGTTTTATCTTTGTTTATGCATGTTTTCCGCTACAACAGCACAAGTTGGTATTATTTTGTAGTCAAAAAGATTGTTCATGGGGCAATCCGTTTTAAAGTTGTAGTGTTCTGCCCCCTTAAGGCAAAAGGCTATATTTATTAATGTGATGTAGAGGCTGCACAATAGTATAATTACGAAAGTATCATCTGGGTGTTTGCATGTTGTTTTCTGATCTATACAGTTAATAATTGCTTAAAATTAAGGTTTTTAGGGTTCCGTACCCAAAAGGTAAAAACGGGACCCTACTCCGTCTGTCCGTCTGTCACCAGGTCTCATGAACCGTGATAGCTAGACAGTTGAAATTTTCACAGATTATGTATTTCTGTTGCCGCTAAACAACAAATACTAACAACAGAATAAATTAAATATTTAAGAAGGGCTCCCATACAACAAACGTGATTTTTATTCCGTTTTTAGCTAGATATTAAACTGCAACAGGTCAGTCGTATATTCAGTTTCAAAATAAATAATTAAATTAAAATAAAATAAATATTTAAGGGCCCATGCAAGAAACGTTTTTTTTTGGTAATGTCTAATGTTGTATAAATAATGGTACGGAACCCTTCGTGCGCGAGTCCGACTTGCACTTGGCCAGTTTTTACCCCTTGAATTACCTACCTCTGAGTTACTAACCCCTGGTATATTTTCTATAGTCTTTTGACGACCAGACTCTCAGAGTATCGGATATTAAATAAGAACGCCCAAAACCTTATATTTATTCCCGTCTCGTAGCCAAAGTTAAATTAGCATCTGACGCTCAAATAAAATGACACCTGTTAAAAGGCAAATGTCATTGTCATCCTGAACGAATGTCAAAAGTTTTCTCTTCATAATACGAACGATAATTGAGTGAAACAGGATTCAGACATCGACAATGTTAATTTAATTTATTTGAAGCATAAAAATTGAGTGCCATTGTCGTTCAAAGTGGTAAAAAGTGATATGATCAATAAGCCACGTATTTTTTCACAGAAATCCAGCAATCTTTTGGTTTGAAAGTTTGGAGTATTTGACCAATCAAATGCTCACATTTTAATTCGAAGCCCCGTTGAAACTTTTCTTTATGAGAGTTCAATTATCTATAATCTAATATTTTTAAAAGAGCAATTATTGTGGATCTCAAACACGGTTTTAAGGATTTTTTTATTTGAAACGAGGCCGAATTCCATACAAAACGGGTGACTGCGAAAAGGTGCGTTATCAGGTACCTGACCCGAACTGTATGATTTATTTTCGTGTCTTAACGGAAAACTTTCATTCTAATTTTAACTACGGGCATAAAGGTGCCCTACTTTTTCAACTCCAGCCATTTGGCGTGCGTGTTTACGGGGATGAACAATCGCTAGAAAAACGCGTGCTTTCGACATTAAACCCGATTGCATTCTCTATTTGCCTGTATATATGAATAACTTTATTAAAACTGTGTTACGAACTACGACGCAATGATTAACGAAGCGTCATCCCAGCCTATATACGTCCCACTTCTGGGCACAGGCCTCCTCTCAGAACAAGAGGGCTTGGTTCGCAGTTCCCACGCGGGCCCAGTGCGGATTGCGAACTTCAGACGCACCGTTGAATTTCTTCGCAGGTTTGTGCAGGTTTCCTCACGATGTTTACCTTCACCGCAAAGCTCGAGGTAAATTTAAAATGTTATTCCGTACATGAATTTCAAAAAACTCACAGGTGCGAGCCGGGTTTGAACCCACGATCCTCTGCTTGAGAGGCGATAGGTCAAACCACTAGGCCACCATGGCTTCAACGGCTACGAAGCGTCAACGGGATTTAATTTCTGGTGGAATAAGGAAGCTGCTTTATTTTTATGTTATGACCGATCGATGGTTTAACATCAGTGGTTAATATGGCATGAGTGCGTGTGAGCTAACTTTGGGGGCGGCAGACGTGAGCTTGCCTTCGGAATCCAAAAGCTTAATGGTTGCCTACTTGACCTGAAATGTATATTTCAGAACTAAATTATTATTATTATTTTAAAATTTATGACGGTGGAAGCATTCTACACTTCCACTGAACGTAGATATAGTTAGTGTTTAGTTTTGTAACTAAGGGACCCCATACATCCCTGTATTATTATTTTTGTTTTTGTAATTTTTTCTTTAATTGTATACTTACTGTAGTTTTGAAGTATTTTATTTGTAATTATATTATTATGAAAAAATGACTTTCTGCCAAGTTTCTTGCGGCGCATTCTTCTTGGCAATGATGGTCTTTCCGAAAGCGCTGGTAGTTTAAAAAATGACGTGTAAAAGTGCCCATTGCGGCCTATTTACTGAATAAATGATTTGAATTTGAATTTGAATTCAAACATTTGTTTTCGGTAAAGGATTTTTATCATTGTATTTTAATGAACTAAAACAATAACTTTGCTCACCCACGATCTTATGATAGCACCGTTTATGCAAAAAATGTGTGTTCCTGCAGTTTCTCCACCTCCACACTGTAAGAACTCACACAAATACACAAACCCATCTATCACCACCATCACACTACACTGGCGCGTTTCGAACTTACCTTGTAATTGGACTTTACTGGTCTACCCTACCCCATTAGTTTACCTGCTACCGATAAAATTTAAGTTACATTAAACATTATATAAAAAATAAAGCTTTTTATTTTCAGTCATGATCAAAGACCACGTTCACGGCATTTATTTTCTCACTTAAACAAAAAACCTAGCCTCTCCCCACAAATTCCTTTTTCTATGACAACTATAACGTGTTGAACAAGGGAATAAAACTCATTGCCGTAAATAAATTCCTTTTAGCTGTGGACAAATCAGGTCGTAAGTTGCGATAAGTCGGACGTTTCCCGCGGCGCCCGTGGCCGGTTTATGTGAAACTGGCCCGTAGGGTGACAATGGAGTCGTATTTCCGAAGGAAAACGAGATTCTTTTTGGTTCTAAGAAAATAGCAAGCGCTGTCGAAGTATGAAGACAATCGCATAAAAAAACCTAACTATGACCTTAACTGCTTCTTAAAATTGTATTGTATGTTTAGGTACTTTAAGTCTGGACTGATACAATACAATACAATACAATGACTCTTTACCAGACATAGTAAGCGATACAGAAAACAGATCACACACAGACAGGCAGAGATTGATGTTTTGTATCTGTTTCTAATCTTGATTGTGTGTGTTTCTTTTATTTATCTATCTTATTACTGAAGTTGTTCTAAAAACTGTAAGGTAAATATGTACTTAAAAACTTAATAGGTAAGGTGCTTAACTAAATAAAAAAAAGGTTCTGTTCAAAATTTCATTTTTAATACAAGCTTTTTTTGCTGAGTGTACTTTTTGTTAACTGTATTTGCATTGTCATTTTATTTACATGTGCACACCAAATTTTAAATCAATCTGACCACCGGAAGTGGGTTAAAATGAACTTACAAGATTTGACACAAACAAAAAATAACAACAACACGGCTAGCTAAATTAAAGCTTGTAAAAAGGCCCCCGTGGCATGGGGGACAGTGTTAGCCGCATAGTGCGTACGTAGCCATAGAGAAAGAGGCTTTGAATGACATGGACATTAATTTAATGTAATCTGCTTACTAACACAAGATAAATACAGCGTGTATTTTTGATACTACCTCGAACTTTAAGGGAACTTTAAGTGAAGGCCCTAATAATCACATTTTACTACGGTTCAGTAAAAAAAAAAAAAAAAATTTTTTCCTTACAAAATTAATTAGCACGCAATGTAAACGCGATACTACTTTGTTTGTATTCAAAACGTTGCACTTGTTGACGTGACAGCTTCTCTTTCTTATCAAGTTATTGTACGCATTACATTGCTGCTCGAAAATATTTCAAAAATTAATTACCTACGCTCTGGTTGTTAATTCTAAATTAACAATTTGTTTTGATATCGGTTCACAGCACTTAAATCTTCGTCTGGTTACAGTTTGAGGTAGTATCAAAAATACACGCTGTATAAAGATAAGAAGATAAATATGAATTATATAAGCTATATATACCAATGTGTTATAAATATTATATTATGTAAATATTTTATTAGATTGACATTCTATATCCTTAAAGGTCATCGTCATGTACCTACCATCTTGTAAAACTACCATCTGATAATGTAATGAGCATGAATTTGAATGAATAAATTATGAATATTAACATAGTTTCATAAGAGCAATTGTATACAGTACCGAAACACACTAACAATACTTGGATCTACTCAGTTATCCGAAAATAAATGATTTATTGTTTATATTATCATTATTTGACCCAGCCAGTTGCCAACACTTGGCCACCCTACTCATTCGCTCGTGATGAACGCTCGTGTCGCGAGAAAAAATCATTTCGCGCGCGCCCCCCGACTTTGAGGGAGGGGGGGCTTAATGTCTCCTTTACGGGAAGGGGACAGCGGGCAATCACGCTAGGTCTTCCTCGTGTTGAGTGGATGGGTAAACGTTGCACAAGTATGTGGATGGGGTAAAGTGGCGCCAATTATTTTTCCGGGGCGTTATTGAGGTTCTGATAAAAAAGGCACTTTATCTATATTTCGTTACACCATTATCTCGGTCTATATACGTCACATTGTGAGGCACAGAGTGGCTGTTGGAATGAGAGGACTTGGGTATAGTTCCCATTTAGTTCCCACGCGGGCCAAGTATGGTTTGCGAACTTCACATGCACCACTGAATTTTTTCGCAGATGTTTGCGGGTTCTTTCGCGATGTTTTCCTTCACTTTAAAGCTCGTGGAAAATTTCAAATTCTTCGCTTCATTTACCTGTTTCCACTAGAGATGCGCGGAGTGAGGATAAAGGAGCGGCCACACCGCTGCTTAAAAAACGATGACGGTACGGAATCGCTGTGACATGCCGTAAACGTCACGACTTTTGGTGAAGAGCATGCGGTAAAGTCCTGACGTTTACGGCCCGGCACTACGATTCCGCACCGTTTGCGTATTTTTAGCAGCGTCGTGGAGAGCATGCAATAAAAACGGTGTGCATACGATGCGTCACTGCGATTCCGTACCGTCACCATCTTTTAAGCACCGGTGTGGCCGCTCTTTTAACACATTCTTCGCAACACTTCTCTGGGGGAACCGTAGCCTTAAGAGGGCAGAGAACCGAAGATAATCAACCGCAGGGGGGCTACTCCGGAATTCGAAAATCGAAGTTGTTTAGTATCGTCCCTCTCACTCTCGTATTAAATAGTATAAGCGTCAGCGGGACGGCAGGATACGAACATCGAATTTTGCATTTCGTAGTATAGGGCCAGATGCATAGTTAAACTTAGTGGCTTTCCTGCCATCCGCCGAACGACCCCTAAAACAATAGTGTTGCCACATAAAACAGTATACTAGCCGGGCTTGTTACCATAAACTATGAAAGGAAATTGGAGCTTATATTACCAAGGCCTTGCTACTACGTCAGTGGTTCCCAACAAGTGGCGTACTAGTGGTCTGCAAGTCTAAAATATGATTCGCAAAATATTGTACAAGCTTAATCTCCTGAGGCCCGACGTAAAATTTCTGTTTTCACAATTTGAACCGAACATTAATCAAGTAAAGTTCAATTTTTTTTTTAAGTCAAATATATATTACGCCAGGCCCACGAAGTTACGAGAAGTCTCTTCGTTCCATTCTCCGTACAAACGTAGTCCCGGTCTCATTTGAAAACTAGGCAACAGAAATAGATGAAATTTGTAAGTATGGACTAGACTTAATTATCTATGCCTGTGGTTTTTCAGATTTTCATATAAATATGAAATATCAGAATTACAGGAGCTCAAAAGTCGACAAAAAAAAGATGTCAACTTTGCATGAGAATTACAGACTAATAAAGCATTTTTACAAAAATCGAAAAAACCACAGGCATAGAAAATATAATGAATATCTTGATTGTAAAATATCATTGATTTCTGTACTATTTTTCATATACTATGAGAAAAACGAAACCCAAAATTTAACCGCCCAAATCTTGAAAAGCCTACAGCTATCTCGATATAACATCGTTGCGGAAGGCATGGGAGGGACGGCTGCGAGCGCTTATGTCACGAGCGATAAAGACAGCAATATCCCAAACGAATACGCTAACGCGGCCGCGCGGCCGGCAGGGAAACTTCTCTTAAGTAAAAATTTTGTTAATACAAACAAGATTGCCTGATTAAAATTTACAAGTAAGCTAAAAAATATATTTAGGTAATAATTAAATCCATTTGACGTACAGAACCAAACAAGTTCTAAGTCCATTGACTTCAAAATTATACAGTCAAAATGGTGTTTCCATACATATTGCCGTAACCAAAAACCTACAAGGTACTTCCGGTCTGGATACTTGAAATTTGATTTTTGAAGCTAAATCTTACAGCACAACCAATAAGAGAAATATGAAAATCATAATTTTTCATGTTCGTCTATGTCAGTAACTATATAATGTACATTTTGCTCAAGAGAGGGCTCGAATATTAAATAACTATCAACGAATTTGTTCGAGTCCTACACACACTTGACTTGTTTTTTAACCGTGTGTGTAGAATCTGCTATAATAATATTAATAAATTCAAAGTGATTCCTGATCAACAAATTTTGGGAACCACTGAACTAAATTATTACTTGTTTACGCCTTCTCTTGTATAATTGGTGCTATTTATTTTATTCAGGGACAAAATTGGACGTTAGGGTTAGTAGGGCAGGGGTAAAATGGTTGTTGAGATTGACATGCTATCGACTTTTACTACGGCAACAACCCTGAGACAGAGAAGATTGTAAATACGCGCACCGTACACACCATAATATAATCAATTTCACTATGATTTTTTGGCAGATGCATGGGGCAAAATGACATTAGTAGTACACAGCTCATGGGAGTCAAAGAAAGTGAATTGCAATTCAGTTTCTTTGACTGTCTGTATGTATCTTTATTGCACATAACTAACTAACTTTATATTGAACATAAAGTGAGTAGGTGGGGTAGATGACTATAGGTCCACTCCTGCTGGCTCGTGCTGAGGCACCGACTGACTTCAGACTGGTAGTAAATTATTTTTATGGTATTTTGTAGTCGGTTCAATTTTTTTTATAATTTTTTTCACGCTTTTTAGTGTAAATAATCTAAGATGCAATAGTTTAATATCAACTGCTCGTCATCTTTTACGAAAGATTGCTTTTTCCGATGCTGAGACGTTCATTATTGAGGAGTCCTGGTGCTTCACCACCCATTTTACCAGATGCATTACGAGGACCATAAGTTGCTTAGCAACTGTGTCAAAGTAATTAAAATTCAACCCGTTGAACTACTTGTAATTGAGTAGTAACTCCGATGGTCAACTGTGGTCTTCATCATCAGTTCCACTTCACCAAATGATGATTTTCAAGAGCAAATGCACGAGTTACTACTAAATAAATTGAATTTACTATAGGTGTCCCTACAACATTTGAAGAGTTCCCTCGATTTCCTTAAGATCCAATCATCAGATCCTGATTTGGTGCTTATGGGACCTAATTAAAAATATTCCTAGACGAACGCAAAAAAAAATCAAATCGGTTCATAAATGACGGAGTTCTGAGGTAACAAACATAAAAAAAACATACAACCGAATTGATAACCTCCTCCTTTTTTGAAGTCGGTTAAAAACTAGAAATAAAAGTGCAGAATGCAGATTATGAAAAGAGGTACAAAGGTGAACGTATAAACATTAAGTGCGGTTAAAAGAAAATACCAAGCAAAAAAATATAATAAATTCATTAAGTTAGATGTACATAAACACGGCATATAAGATATGCCACAAAAGCGGAAAGAGCTCTTATTCAAGCAATTATTGTATATTTATTTATGCTTTATATTTTTAAATAGGGATCTTGGCAACGGCTCTAACAATTTCGACGAATGCTGTGACAATCAATCTAGCTTGGTCCTATTTTTGAGCATTTTCGATTTTCGCACGCAAACGCATAATAATATGCAAATGTATATTTACGAATTTTAATGTTTTTTTTTATTGCTGTGAAAATTTCACGCGCAATCTGATCAGTAATTTTGATAGATCTACCTAATGGTAATCTAACTGCTAATGCAGTGTGGTTCAGTCGTGTAGTATTGGACTTATAAACTGAAGGTCTAGCGCCTGTGCCCTTAGTGTAAGTTTTCGGTTACAAAATACGTCTCGATCGCGTTCGCGTTAAAATCTCAATTTATATGGAGGCACGAACAGCGCCTCTAGCGGAACGTTTGCGTTTGAGACATATTTTGTAACCGAAAACTTACACTAAGGGTACAGGGTATGACGCGACTTTGTTTTTATATTTTCTTCTTATTTAGTTTACGTTTTACTTTTGAAGCTTATTGTTTTACAGACTTATCTTCAGAAAAACCGGCCAAGAGCGTGTCGGACACGCTCAAAATAGAGTTCCGTAGCCATTAGGAAAAAGTTAAGTAATATTTTTCTAAGGATTTCGTATTTTATACGGAATCTTCCAAGTTTAGGTATATTTTATACCTTAGGCTGCTATTTACTCTTAAACTACTAATAATTCTCAAGCAAACTTAGCCGTTATAGTTTTCCTTGAAAGTTTTATATACTTTCTAACATTCTGAATTTTTCAGACGCTCGGTTTTAATGAAAATTTGCATTTAAAGTTTAATATTTCGCATACAAATCACTGAATCGAAAAATCGTTTTAGCAACCCAAAAATGGATTTAAAAAACCTATCCAACGATACCCCACACTATAGGGTTGGATGAGAAAAAAAATCACCCCCCCACTTTATGTCTATGGGAGGTACCTACCCTAAATTTTTGGACAGACAGACAGACAGACCGACAGACAGACCGACAGACAGACAGATATGGCGAAACTATAAGGGTTCCGTTTTAAGAGGGATATAAATGTTATCTTGTGTATTTCCTTCTTAAATCGATGTAGCCATTTTTACGCCTCTCCACATCGAGCCGAACCACAATATAATCCTAGTAACAATAATAAGTAATTTATTGTTACATGTTATCATGTTACAGCATAATCCGAAACACTAACGTTTCAGAACATTAATATACTATTTTATCGCGACAGAGTGTTGCCGAGGGAAAATACATGGCTATATATTAAATCGGAGAATTATTGTGTCCCGGCAGCCTTAGAAATGCTACTGTTGTATTGTGGTTCTTTTTAGGGTTCCGTATACCTCAGTAATAGATGGGAAATATTGTCAAAATACCACATGGACGCAGTTCTCTGCCATTCTCTTAATACTCCCTCTTCACCGCCAGGGGCAGAAATAGAGAAAGTGGTTCTGAAGGGAGACACGACCCTCAATACTGAGGCGTACGAGGTAAGGAGGAAGACCTACCCAAAAGGGAAAAATGTTACCCTTATAGAATCAACCACGTATCTTTGTATCCGTATGTCACAAGCAATTTCTTCCGAAAGTACTGAACCGGCTGAGTTGAAAATTGGTGCACATAATGTGTCGGTAACTGAAAGACGGACTGTAACGTAAATAAATATTCAAACACATTTTTACACACAAACTATATTGTGTGATATTATTGGAGCCTTTGCACACCGCGTTTTTTAAACGCGTCATCGACGCGCGTTTTAGAAACACGGTGTGGAAAAGTCCTTAAAATACCAAATCAAAGGGCTTGTTGTGACAAATTTAATAACATGAAGATAAGTAAGTTTGAAGTTATTTAAGAAAATATGTAAAAGAAAATATGTGAAGATAAGTAACTTTGAAGTTGTTTAAGAAAGTATTGATCATCTCCTCCCTCGTATCCGTATCTCTGGAACTGCAGGGCCTAAAATTTTGAATAAGGGACAGGAAATAGTTTTTTCTTAAAAATTACCTGCACGAAAACCTATCACAGAAGAACCTTATGGAAGAGATCGCTCTGAAGCGATAAGGCCGCCTATTGTAAACCTTGTAATTTTCTGTCTGTGTGCCTGTTTTCTATGTCGCTTACTATTTGGTGTACAATAAAGAATCATTGTATTTGTATTATATTTTATTGTAAGCTTGTTAGTATTTAAAGTAACATAAGACATTTCTGTAATTTCCATTTAAATACGGAACCCTCCCCACGCGAGTTTAACCCGCGCTTGTCGCACATATTTTTTTAGTTGTATATTAGTTGTATTTTTTAGTATTATATCTAAGCCTACAAGTCATTTTGTACTGGTGAAATAATCATAAACATGGGTGCAATTATTGCACGTCCCAGAAAGTATGACCCGAAATTTACGACCTAATAATACACACCCTGGAAATTCGTGTATCGTATACGAACTAAATGAGGGATATGATTCATTTTGTGTGTTCTGGGGTAATACTATCTGTGAGCTAACATTCATGACAACGTCTTATGAAATCCTCTAATAAATTACCATCCATTAGTGCGTATCTATGACGTATATACCTAACACTTAGAGTTGAGCTAAGTTACTACGATAAAGTTCCTGCTAAAGTTTTGATGACAACCATTTGTGCTGGTAAGTTTGCTAAAAATATCTCGGAAGTTTTACTGAACCGCTTTAGTAAAATCTTTATTATCAAAAACTTTATCTGCTTGATTCCAGCTAGTTCTGTTGGTTTTTATTTCTAGCACTAAAAAAAGGTACTGGACTACTTTGTAGATACATACACTCGTATTTTTTGTATTAAATACAGTACAAACAAGTTGTGTACTTTTGTACGTAACACAAGCTTTGCTTAGTTTGGAACTAGTCAATTGGTATACATTGTCTCCTGATAAAAATATATACATATATTCATAACTATTCAAACATGAACACGACAACAACAGTAAGATATAAAAAAAAACACTTTTCTAGAAAGAGATGGAATGCAAACTTCACTCACTTGTACCTATCTTTCTTCTTTTTAAGAAATATTGATGTTTTTACGTTGGTACCTTCTATTTTCCAGGTTTGTATCATGCTAATTTTTAAGAGAATTTGTGTTTCATGTATTTACAGTCAACCCACTTGATTCCTAGGCCACCACAGACCTTTTCATTGTGACATCTTACGTCATCCAATAAGCATTGCTAGAGACAAACCGAAATTATTTACAAAGGCAAGGTTCTACAGACAGACTAATAAAGTAACCGCTTTTATTAAAAAACCATTTTAAAACCAATGCAAACTAAACAAACGACGGGACCTATACCAACCAATTTCCTGTCGCATTGCAGGTAGAATAGAAAACCGATGCGGTTTGTTTTCCCTTGATGCTACGGTCTTAGTTTTCTATTAAATATAAAACTATTATAGTTTACGTGACTGTTATATAATAAGGTGCAAAACACGAGAGTGCGTTTATGAAACGAGCGGGACAGGAGAGTTTAATAATAACATCACACGACTTTTCGGATGCGGATGTACAGTTACATACACTACTGTATCTTACACATTATGTGAAAAAAACTATCGTTCCAAATACATTGGCAACATTTTATCTAATACTCAAAAAAAAATACAAAATTAATAAAATACAATAAAAGACAACACAAATGTTACCTGCATAAATGCGACCTACATAAATGTTCTCAATTATATCAAAAATAATTATTATAAATAAAACAAATTTTTACAACAAGACAAACTGAACATACAAAAAATGGCGCATAGGCTACATTTCCACCAACACATGCGACATGCGAGGTGTGTTGCGAGGAATTTGTTTTTCATTAACCAATAGAAACGTTTCATTTACCTCGCCTCGCACAGCACATCTCTAGTGAAAACAGCTGAACGGAGCGAGGCGAGGTAAATGAAGCATTTCTATTGGTTCATGAAAAAGATATTCCTCACACATATCTGGTAGCAACGGAGCCTAAATAGCGAAAATGGAACACTAGTTTTTTCTCGATGAAATCTTCTCCCGAATTAGCGGCATCAAAAAAATCTCTGACAGTTCAAAACCACTAGTTAACCTTTAGAGAGTTGTTTGTTTTTAATAGTTCCAGCCGCCTCTAAATTTCTCGTAAAACTGTGGTAAAAACTAAAAGGTTTTAACGTAAGCGGTTTATCCGTGTTTACGGTGCTTTGAGCCTATTTATCGCCATAACTTTCGTCCCTTTCGGGTGATTATGAAGGTTTTAAGGGAGAAGCTTTTGCTAAAATACCGGTCTATAGCAACGTGGCTTAGCGCTGCGATATGGTTTAAAAAAGGTTAAATTTTGAGGTACAGTCATCATCTCGATCTATACTCGTCCCACTTCTGGGCACAGCCCTCCTCTCAGACGTTCGTAGTTTCCACCCGGGTCCAGCGGATTGGGAACTATTGGGAACTTCACACACTCCATTGAATTGGTTCGCAGGTTTGTGCAGGTTCCGTCGCGATGTATTCCTTCACCGTAAAGCTCGTGGTAAATTTGAAATGTATCGCACATGAATATCGACAATTTGAACCCACGATCCTCTACTTGAGACTACCTAATGCCTAAAATACAATATAAACGGCAAAGGCGATTTAAATAATTATAAGGTAGGTAACTAATTAGAAGGTGGAAGGTAAGTAATATTTTCTAATGGGGGCTAGTGAATAAAAGTTTAAATAGCAGTTACGCTTATGTTACCAATATATAATTATAGACCTATGTGTGTGGGAATGAGGGTACTGGTGGACGAATGATTTTATGGAAGCGAGCGGACCGAATGACCGAAGACATCTGTCGAGTGAATGAGAGGAAGGTGAAGGGCTCCATAGAAAACCAGCGTTACTGCACATACTCGTCATGTGCGGCAACACATGCTGAGTGGAGACCCTTTTTGGTATCCTGACGTGTCACCAAGTAAAATAGTTTTAGTGCTAGTTTTAGTCTTAGTCTTAGTTTTAGGTGGTACTTATGGAGCCAAAATAAACCTTTCTTTCTTTCTGTAGGTGATTTTTCACCGGCGAGGCGAGACGAGACGGGGCGAGACGAGAATTGAAATGCATTTTCGCTCGCCTCGCTCGCTCGTGGCGGCTTTCATTTCTCGTCTCGTCCCGCCTCGTCTCGCCTCACCGGTGTAAAATAATCTTTAGAGAGTGCGAGCTCCGATCAGATGAGCGTAGGTGCTAGTTATATTTTGCTTCATTTGCTATTACAACGTATTCTGTATTTGATTTAAATAAAAACTTTTTTAATTAATAATTTTGCGGTATCTCAGATACTTTTACGATGCAAGTTAACTTTAATATTCTACTCCATTATATAACAATGCATATATTTTTTCTAATTTAATGCTTTAATGCTTTTGAACGATTATTATATTTGTATTTTAGTTATCTCGGGAAAGGCTCTTAATGATTTCTATTATATTTTCTTCGTTTTCTCAGGTGCAAGAACAATCAATCTAGCTTGGTCTTCTCTTTGGGACAACGCTTATTTTGGAGTTTTAGCCCAATTCCAAGTGAAAAGGCCTGTGATACGATCTCTTGGAGTTGAATTGGCTATGGGTGAGCCACATCGCTCAAAGAACAGATAACCGTTTGGGGAGAAAATTCCTCGTGTAGCGATCACGAGCCGGAAGGCTAATATCGTGAGAATTGCGACTTTACCTTTACTTTGACGGGTTAACTTGAACTGACTAAAACTGCTCTGATTTTAATTATATAAAGTAAATTCTAGCTTATGTACAAGAACATATCTAAGATAATCTATGGTTAGGTTTCTCTGAATCGATCGCGCGTGAGATCGATACTGCAGCATTCCAAATCTATCGGTAGGATCCAGATAAACCATGTGCCACATACCGTCACAGCAGGCAATTGGCTTATGCAAGTGGCGAGCTGTCGTTCAGTGTGGCGTTATATGGGGGTTTCAACCGGGACAATGGGTATATGCTTTCATCTTCGTGGAATCCTGTTATTAATAAGTGTCGGCGTCGGGATGAATGTTCGGAGGGACGATCACACGTTGTTAGTGTTGTGTGTCGGTGTGATAGGGTGACTAATAAAAGTGACCAAGTGCGGGTAGTTCGTGATACGAGTGCCGGTACTATTAGTGATCAAGTGGGTAGTTTGAAGACTCGCGCTGCTAGGCAGACTTGACACCCCACACTTCAGTCTACTCGTGACAAAAATATTAGTAGAAAATAGCGTGATAATATGGCAAATATATATTATATTTGGTAACAACGCGCTATTTGGTATGTAGCTAGGCTAAAGATCTACTAAATCTGAGAAAAACACACTCATGTACATGCACGCTCACAGGTAACTATGTATAACGTCTTTAAAAACCTGTTTAGACCTGTAAGAAAATTGAAATTTGTGTGAAGATAGCTCGATAGCAAAAGAAAGTTTTATGGTACGTCACTGCACTTGTCAACCAAGCGGAGCAATGTAATAGCTTGAAGAAAGCAGCAAGAAATCAGGTGAAACTTAAAATCAATCCGCGAAAGCCAGCCAGCCAACATTACAGCGGAAAGATGAGTTTAGAAATTATGTTTTTCAAGTTTCCCCAGTTTGATCACATTTTTCAATCTAGTGCATATCATTTTGTCAGCCATAGGCGCTGGCGTTACGTGAAAGGTGACGTTTTAAGTTTGCCCATCACTGACTCCTCCACTACGCTTCTGAAACGTTTATATAACGTATGTAGAATGTTTAATTGTGTAAAATATTATCCCGTATTATTATTATTAAGTCCATGTATACTGTAGTTTTATATTTGATTATTATGTGAGTGAATCACGAAAGTTTAAAACGTTATATTATATGGGGAGGCCTTGGTTCAGCAGTGGACGTCTCCCGCGTCATCTTCATCAGAAGATGAGTCAGGTCTAATGGTTTATAGAAGCCGCAAGTGATGGCTAGTCCTACTTATGTATATTATAAATGCGAAAGTTTGCGAGTACGTGTGTGCGTGTGTGTATGTTTGTTACTCCTTCACGCTGAAACAGCTAAACGGATTTGGATGAAATTTGGTATGTAGATAGCTTGGATAACTGGAATAGCACATAGGCTACTTTTTTGCCGATATTCCTACGGGATGTGGACAAAATTTCGAAATAATAACCGTTGAGCTTAGAGATGAAATTTGGTATGGTTGTTTTAATGCAACATCAAGGAAAACCACAGGGATTTCCACGAGAATTTTGTGAAATTCCGGAATTTTATATTCAACGGCTGTATATAATGTTATACGCGTGGGAAGTCGCGGGTAAACAGTAGTGTTAAGTGTTTCTACGAGTTTCTCCGCCTCGCACTCGTAAATTAAAGCTCCCTACATAAGGTCAATGCTATCGATTCACACGTGACCCGAGGGATTGGCGCATATTAACATAACAAACTATTGACCTGAACCTTTTATAACATACGGCAGCCACACAATAGGGTTTTGATTTTACTACGGGTTAAAAGCTGGTGAATCAAGAATAAATTTAGATTTTGGGAGATGTAGTTGAACAGTGGCGGGTTGTTTAGGGTGAACAGGGTTTTAGAAAATATGCCTGAAGCGGGAATAAGGCTTTATTTTGACTTTGGTAGTGCTGTTGGTGTTTCCACCGTTACAGCTTCGTCCTGACTGTGGAGGGCGTGCTCGGCAAGCCGGCACAACCGCTTCCAGGGAATAAGGCTAAAATAATTCTTTATAAAGAGTACATTGATGAGTGAAAACTGCAGTATAAAATTAGCTTAGCTTAGCTACCGCTGAGTGGCCAATGGGTGGGCCACATCGCTCGAGGACATAACTTTGGGGAGAAAAGTCCTCAAATGGCAACCACGAGCCAAAACTATTTAGCTAGATCACCGTGAGAATTTTGGGCAACCAGTGGCCGTTCATTGTGGCGTTCTAAGGGGAAGGCCCTTGTTGAAAGGAAGGTGCTGGATGAGGAGAGCACTGGACCGAGAAGAGTGGCGAGCAATGCAGAATGCCTACACTCAGCATTGGGTGGCTATGGGATGAATCGCTCTTAAGTGCCGCACTGGTTAAAAAGCCACCCTTGTTCAGCTTGCATAATAAACAATATGTCTTTGTTTCCCAGTAAAATGTATTCGTAAACAAACTATTGCGTGTAAAAGTGGCGTGTGAGCGGAAGTGGCTGCCTCGACGATAAATGGCCGTGCCGTGTGTACGGCCGCCATTACTTATAGGTATTAGGCGATGACACTCCGCCCAGACTCGCAGCACAACAATAATCATCATCATCCCAGTCTATTATACGTCCCACTGCTGGGCACAGGTCTCTTCTCAGGATGAGAAGGCTTGGGAAGTTCCCACGCGGGCCCACTGCGGATCGGGAACTTCACACCTTCTATTGATCGCTTCGCAGGTTTGTGCAGGTGACCTCACGATGTTTTCCTTCGCCGTAAAGCTGGTGGTAAATTTCAAATGTTATTTCGCACATGAATTTAGGAAAACTCAGAGGGTGTTTGAACCCACGATCCTCTGCTTCAGAGGCGATCGGTCAAACCGCTAGGCCGCCACGGCACGGCCAGATGTCCTCCCAGAATGAGAGGGCTTTGGCTATAGTTCCCACGCGGGTCCAGTGCAGACTGGAAACATAAATATTCAGTCTAATAATTTAATATTCATTAATTATAATGAAATGCCTTGAAATGGTAAATTCTTTTAAAAAAAAATATTCGAGGATCTGGAATAGAAATGGAAATGGCTATATAGGCACATAAACAGATTCGTTAACTCCCTAGGTATACCCTTGTCTTCGTAAATGCTTGTTTTCCGTCAGACCCGTCTGCTCGTTTGACCTATATCATATAAAAAAGTTCAAAAACGAAAATGCGAGATGGCTGCTTACAACAAAAAATCCTATATCAACCATGCCCAAGCTCATATCGTCGAAATATGTCACGTATTCGCATACAGCTCGACTTGACTCATTAAATAAATTAAAAAGCATGTGGAACAGCGCATAGAATCTGAAGCTCGCTTTTGATTCCGCTGTCAAAGAGGACCTTATGTTTTTTAGTCCCTGTTCTAGTTTTAGAATGGCTTTGGAATTTACGAATGATTTTGTGGATGCATTCGAAGCGGATGAGCGTCAGTTTGAGACAGGTTCCAATAAGAGTATGCTAACGACGCAAACGTAGTTTCGGCCAGTTGTTTCCATTTTTGTAGGTAGTGTGTCACATGTACAATCTTTTAGTATTAAACGACTTCAAAAGACGAAGTTCTATTTACGTTTTTATGTATTTTATGCATGTTCAATGATATTACAATTTTGTTGTCTAAAGGTAGCCCGAAGAATTTAACTCGGATTGGCAGCGTTCTGGAACCCTCGTAATGTCTTTCTTTTTTTTATTCGACTGGATGGCAAACGAGCAAGTGGGTCTCCTGATGGTAAGAGATCACCACCGCCCATAAACATCTGCAACACCAGGGGTATTAGAGATGCGTTGCCAACCTAGAGGCCTAAGATGGGATACCTCAAGTGCCAGTAATTTCACCGGCTGTCTTACTCTCCACGCCGAAACACAACAGTACAAGCACTACTGCTTCACGGCAGGATTAGCGAGCAAGATGGTGGTAGCAATCCGGGCGGACCTTGCACAAGATCCTACCACCTGCAATCGTCGAATTAGAATATTAGATTAATTAATTAGAATATTCTACAGTGCTTGAAGACGTAGAGTCTTCGACCAATGTGTGTTGCCAGTAATGACCCTATAGCTCTGAGACTGGTCCTTAACTGTTGGCTTCTTGGAGAGGCTCAGAATCATGCAACGAGCTATGAAGAGCTCAGAGCTTCTTTGCGCAGTAGAATCCGGAATACTGAAATTTGCCGAAGAACTAAAGTCACCGATATTGCTCGAAGAATAATGCGCGTTGAAGTGGCAAGGGGCGGGTCACAATCTAGATAACCGTTGGGGGAGAAATGTCCTCGAAAAGACCACGAACCGGAAGACGAAGCATATGGCAGGCCTCCCATAGATAGACTGACAACATCGTGAAAGTTGCGTACCGGTGGATGTAAGCCTAAGAGACGAGACGCTTTGTGACGTTCTAAGGGGGAGACTTCTGTTCAACAGCAGTTTTCCAGCTGATGATGATGATGATCTTAAAAAGCTAAACAAACAGAAACATTCTGATTACGTAAACAAAAAGAGTTATTGCGAGATATCGCACCACCAAATCACTTTTCTTCGGCACTGTTTTGGCCAAACATCAAACACAATCAAGGCAATAATAACGTTGCTCCGAAACCTCCATTACTGTCAAATTTATGCGCGGGAATATCAAATGGTTACATATTTATGATTTGGCCTTCTTGGCCCACTTTGATATGCCGGCAGGTAGTGCTTTTAGGGTTCAGTATACAATGGTAAAAGCGGGAAAAAGTTAGTAAGACTAAGTACTCTGTCTGTACGTCTGTTCGTCACGGGATTGTGTCTTATGAATGGTAAAATAAAATAAGTCTTTATAGCAAAATTAAAAAAAATAGTGATAAATATACAAGGTAAGCAATATACCACCTTATTATTTCAAAGGAATCGCTGATTGTCAATTAGAATGGAAATTATGAAGAGACAGGCAAAAAAATGGAATTCACCAACATACATCATACATAATAATTAATAATTCGCACATCAAGATCGAATGGGCATCAACTCAAAATAACATAGCATTTTAATTTATGCCTTTCAGAAAGTAAATCTAGGTCTAAATTAAAACGATGTACTATTTTGAGTCTCGTAGTGTGTTTTTAGAGCAATATTAAAAGTTGGAAGTCGAAATTGAAGTTAAAGTCATGGTGGTTTAGTTTGACCTATATAGATGGTCTGATGGTCTCTCAAGAAAAGGATCAGGGATACAGACTCACACCTCTTGAGTTTTTCGAAATTTATGTTATCATCATAACGATGATGGTGATGAGTGAATCAAAACGGTTCTCTATCGTTTGCCCAAAATTTCATATGCCATAATGTATCGTTTTCCATAATTTTCATTTGCTATAAAATAATTTCTTTCTGAAATAATCGATATTAAATTAACCTAACCTAATATTGGTTTTTGGAGTCCTTTTGTATTTTTTATTTCAACTCCAAATTTTGTTACTTTTACGGTCATTCCTTAAAACCCATATCGAAAATACAAAGTGAAACATAGATGCACAGAAAAACCAGAAAAATAGACCAGCGCTGGGAATCGAACCCAGGTCCTCCAGGTGCTTAAGTGACTAAATAAGAAACAAACACGCTGAGATATGTGGTGCATAGGAGATATTCGTGTCTGTACCCCTGTCCAGTGGTGGTGTAGCGGTATAGCACGTGGCACGGAATGCCGAGGACCTGGGTGCGATTCCCAGCGCTTGATCTATTTTTCTGGTTTTTCTGTGCATCTATGTTTCAGTTTGTATTTTCGATATAACCTAACCTAACCTACCGCGTTCTATAAGATGACATTTAAAAAAGTTCTGAAAACAGCACGGTTCTATAATTATATTTCATGGAAAATGGCAAGTGAAATTCGGGCAAATGAAATTCATTCAAGTAAAGGTATACAAATCAAAACATCTTGAGAAAACCTTCACACAATATGAAGTAATTCAACAATGTGTGTGAAGTTCCCAATCCGCTCTGGGCCTTATTTAGGGTAAAAACGGACACCCTATTACTAAGAATTCGCTGTCCGTCTGTCACCAGGCTGTATCTCACGAGCTGTGATAGTTAGACAGTTGAAATTTTCATTGATTATGTATAACTGTGGCCGCGTGTGGTACTAAAAACAGAATAAAATAAATATTTAAGGGGCTCCCATACAACGAACGTGACTTTTTGGCGTTTTTTGCTAATGTCTTATGAATGTTGTATAGATGGTACGGAACCCTTCGTGCGCGAGTCGACTCGCACTTGGCCGGTTTTTCGACATTGTTTGCTCGATGTTAATAATGCCACCTGTAGGTTGTACGGAACTCTTTATTATTATGAACCCGACTCTTGGCCTGCTTTTAAACTATTCATGAAAGCTGTTTTACTTTTACCCTTCGTATAAAAAAGTCTAACCTAATTGTGGCATATGTAAAATTGTATTTAAGTTATTCTTAATACTATTAACTGAAATAACTCACGTCTTAAATCGAGTTAAGCCTAAATTGGACGGTAATAGCAAAAATGACGACGAAAACGTGGTTAGTTTGTGCCAGTGCGTTTTGTAGCAGACACCGTGGCGTGTGCTCCCAGAAGAAGGGCTACGGATCAGCCCGAAACATGTCGAGCTAAACTCGATTTAAGACGTGAGTTATCGGGGTTTATATCACTAAATATGAAAGAGACTCACAGTAGTTTCGTGTTCAAAGTATTCTTAATACTTACCAGCAAAACTTTCTCGTCGCCTTTGGCCTATACAATACATTACGTTCTACTGGTAGGCACAGGTCTTGTTTTAGATTAAGAGGGCTTTTTTATATAAGAGGGGAAAACGAGCATGCGGGTCACCTGATGGGAAGTAATCACCGCCGCCCTTGAACACATGTCAATTCGAGGGGTGTCACAGGTGCGTTGCCGGCCCTTTGAGAGACTGATAAGCTCGTTTTTGCCCTCCCCGTAATACGTAGGGCACCCTGAACGAGAACGGTCAGGGGGGGATTCTCCACCACACGAAGTGGCGGTACCCCCTAAGGTATAGTAGACCTGTTAAATGCCGCTGTCATACTGTAAAAGAGGGGGGAAGGGGAAGGCCTCCGGTGCTCACACTCATCGGACGAAACACAGCAGCAGCTGGTGCAGCCGTTTATCTCCGATATTCTGTGTGAGGGTGACATTACACTGAGCAATTCGTGCTGCAAAGCAACTTGGCTCTACCACTCAATAGTGTATTTATTTATTATTTATTTATTTTTATTTGACTGGATGGCAAACGAGCAAATGGGTCTCCTGATGGTAAGAGATCACCACCGCCCATAAACATCTGCAACACCAGGGGTATTGCAGACGCGTTGCCAACCTAGAGGCCTAAGATAGGATACCTCACGTGCCAGTAATTTCACCGGCTGTCTTACTCTCCACGCCGAAACACAACAGTGCAAGCACTGCTGCTTCACGGCAGGATTAGCGAGCAAGATGGTGGTAGCAATCCGGGCGGACCTTGCACAAGGTCCTACCACCTGCATCACTCACCTCACTCACCTGTGTCACTCATTTGGCACCAGCCTCATAAACGCGAATGTGGTTAAGTTGGTTTGCTTGTTACGCTTAACGCACTCAAACGATTGTGATGAAATTTGTTATGAAGATAGTTTGAAACCCTGAGAACACGATAGAAGTTGCTATTATGGTTTACTAAGTTGCCATTAACGCACGAACGAAAACATTTCAGACGAAGACGCGGGAACATGCTTTTGTTAATATAATTCATCTCTCTCACCATAAATATTAAAGAAATAATAGTAATAGAAATTAAATATTTTAAAACAAAAATTAGAATCATACCTTAAATTAGTTTGCTGATCTCTTTTCTAAATATGGAGCTGTCTGCATATTAATCTGAAAACAAAGAAAAATACGTTAGTAACAATATAATTACTGGCTAACTTAAGAGGAAACCCTAAGGGCGAGAGATTTGAAAAATAGGTATTTGGAAAATCTATTGCTGTCGCCTGAACCTCAAGTCTCCCCCCGCAGAGCGCGACAGAGACAACTGCAGCTTGGACCGAAAATACCTATATCAACGTTTCGTAGTCCCCTGATTTCTTCGCCAGAACTTGACTTATTTAACTAATTTATTAATAAAAAAATAAAGAAAAACTTTTGCCGTGTTCCTATGTTTTCCATTTTTTACTTATATAATTTAGTCAAATTTGTTTTCTGGGTGTTTGTACACAGCGTAAAATCTGGCATTTCTTTAGGTTTTTGAAGGTTAATATTTCTTTTATGAACAAAAAAATTTTTTACTTAAGGACACATGTCAATAGTGGCCGTAGATTTTTGGAAGAAAAAATGTTTGTTCCACTGCACTTCCTGGGAGAAAACAGGGACAACTACGTTTGTATGGAAAAACGGACCTCCTCTTAACCATACTATAATTAAAAAAAGCTCTTGTTTCCTCTTAACCATACCGTAATTAAAACGGCCCTTGTGTTTCCTCTTAACCATACCGTAATTAAAAACGGCCCTTGTGTTTTCTCTTAACCATACCGTAATGAAAAACGGCTCCTGTGTTTCCTCTTAACCATAAAGTAATTAAATAACATAAGCGTTAGCAGGACGGCAAAATACGAAGTTCGAATTAGGCACTTCGTAGTATAGGGCCAGCTCTAGACGCGGCGTACTCGTTACGCAATCGCAGCGAAATCGTTAAGCGCTCGCAGCGAAGTCGCTGCGCGCTCGCCTCGCTTTCAACTCGCTCACTAGCAAGTGTGATAAAGCCCTAATGCCTGCTTACCCTTGACAACGACGCAATACAGTGGATACAGAATATACGGTTGTATTTAGTTTAGTTTAGTGGATACAGAATATAGATATTATATTGTGAATTTAAACGGTTGACATTTTACAATCACGCAAAGTAAATATTTTACTTAAGTCTAAAGGTGGGTAGGTACATTATGTTGTAGGTTTATACTTTATGGCTTATTGCCATACGAATAAATAAATGCCACATTAAATAAACATAAGAGACCAATGCAAAACCGAGGCTAAATCATACGGAAAAAGGCAACATTATCACAGCGGTCGACGCAAAATCTATAAATTTATTAACCTCGTAAATGTGTCCAAGGGTGCCAAATACAATACCATTTACGGGAGTACATTTTTAGTGAAAAAAGTCCTTTTCGGGAGTCCAATAAATCACTGGTTCGGGCTCCGACCTACACCATAAATACATCAGCCTGACAATTACTTGAGTAACCCACCCCACAGACCCACTTTGTTCATTGTGGAAAACTGCTAAGCGCTTACGGAAATTAAAACCTAACAGGATGGGTTTAGCATTAACTAAAACTAATAACGTTGATGCACTGGCACCACATGAGATGCATGCGACTCTATGATAAGACAATAATAATAAGTATCACAGAACAACAGAACACAAGCCGTGGTGGCCTAGTGGTTTGACCTATCGCCTCTCATGCAGAGGGTCGTGGGTTCGAATCCCGGCTCGCACCTATGACTTTTTCGAAATTCATGTGCGGAATTACATTTGAAATTTACCACGAGCTTTGCGGTGAAGGAAAACATCGTGAGGAAACCTGCACAAACCTGCGAAGCGATTCAATGGTGCGTGCGAAGTTCCCAATCCGCACTGGGCCCGCGTGGGAACTATGGCCCAAGCCCTCTTGTTCTGAGAGGAGGCCTGTGCCCAGCAGTGGGACGTATATAGGCTGGGATGATGGGATGATGATCACAGAACACTTAACACCAATTGACCTAGTCCCAAAGTAAGCAAAGCTTGTACTATGGGTACTAGGCAACGCGTATCTTAATATTCTTCAAAGATAGTTACATATTTAGTCATCATCATCATCAGCCGGAAGACGTCCACTGCTGAACAAAGGCCTCCCCATTAGAACGCCACAATGAACGACAACTCGCCACTTGCATCCACCGGTTTCCCGCAACTCTCACGATGTCGTCAGTCTACCTGGTGGGAGGCCTGCCAGCGCTTCGTCTTCCGGTTCGTGGTCGCCACTCGAGGACTTTTCTCCCCCGACGGTTACCTGTTCTTCGAGCGATGTGGCCCGCCCATTGCAACTTCAACTTGCATATTTTTCCAGCTATGTCGATGACTTTAGTTAGCGGACATATTTAGTAGATATTAAAGATTCAACAAGATTTTGTGATACGACAGGCAACACCAGGCATGACTGTTACATTGATATCAGATAGGTGGAAAATAGCATTCTAAGTTGGCTAGACGCTCTAATGGTTACATGTTGTTGACTATACATACGTGGTTAGAAGATTCATCATCATCGTCATCAGCCTATAGCGGTCCACTGCTGGACATAGGCCTCCCCCAAAGAGCGCCATTGCGCCCTGTCCTCGGCCAGACGCATCCAGCTTCTACCAGCAGCCTTTCGCAGATCGTCACTCCACCTGGCCGGCGGGCGTCCTACACCACGTTTGCCACGACGCGGTCTCCTCTCAAGAACTCGTTTACTCCAGCGGTTGTCGGTTCTGCGACAGATATGACCAGCCCACTGCCACTTCAACTTGCTAATTCTCTGAGCTATGTCGATGACCTTAGTTCTGTGTCGGATAGCCTCGTTAGAAGATTGATTCCACTAAAGTGGATTAAATGGCAATTTATCTTTTAAAAGTCCACGATTCAAATTCTTCAAACATGATCCTTAGAACAGGCAATGAAAACTTGCCTAAGTTAAAAAAGCTCAAAGTAAAGTTAATAAAAGTTCGCATTATCTAGCTGTTAAGAGCATTTTACCACGGAAGGGGCAAGCTCAGGTACAAAGACAGATAACTTCATTTCTCGCAATAATAGAAAGCACTGGCTTAACAGGGCTTTGTAGTGCTCTTCCCCGGAGCTTTTACATCAACGTTAGTTATCTGGGCTAAATTACATAAGTACTTTTGATCTTGGTCTTTGAATTAGTCGCTTAGAGTGAGCGTTGGTTTGTGATTTTTGTTTTTATTGCTAGCATAACGAAATTTAAGATTATTAAAAACTAATTTTGATGAATTAGGTAAGTCCAACTTCGAGAAGGAGGTCAATCGTCGAATCCAACTCGTTTGGCAGCGTTTAAGAAACTCCGCAATGTCTTCTCGTCCAAAATTCCTCAGTGCCTTAAGACGAAAGTCTTTAACCAGTGATGACATATGGATCCGAGACGTGGTGCTTCACTATAGGCCTTATAAATAGGCTCAGAGTAGCTCGCTATAGCTCGCTGAGCAAGCTATGGTTTCTCTATGGGATCGAATCAGAAATGACGAGATACGTAGAAGAACAATGGTTACCGACATAGACAAACGAATTAGCTCGTTGAAGTGGCAATGGGCGGGCCATATAGCACGAAGAACAGATGGCCGTTGGAGCCGAAAAGTTCTCGAGTGGAGACCGATTGGCAAGCGCAGCGTAGGGCGTCCACCAACGAGTTGGACGGGTGACCTGGTTAAAGCCGCAGGTTCACGGTGGATGCAGGCCGCTGTTAACCGAAGCGACTGGAGGTCTATGATGGGGGAGGCCTATGTCCAACAGTGGACGTCCTACGGCTGAGATGATGATGATGATGATGATGAATTTTGATGAATTAGGTTGTCTATCGCGGTTCAACGGATAGGACGCATTACGATGAACATATATTGCTTAGCAACTGCATTAAACTAATTGAAATTCAACCCGTGAAGTACTTGTTATTGAGTAGTAGCTCTGTTGGTCAAATGTGGTCTTCATCATCAGTTCCACTTCACCAAATGATGATTTTCAAGAGAAAAATGCACGAGTTACTACTAATAAATATATCCAAATTAGCATAGGTGTTTCCTCGATTTCCTTAGGATCCAATCATCCGATTCTGATTTGGTGCTTATGGGATCTAATTGAAAGCATTGCATTTCAAAGTTTTCAAACCGGTTAATTAAATGACGGAGTTTTGAGGTAACAAACATGAAAATATAAAACCGAATCGATAACCTCCCTTTTTGGAAGTCGTTTGAAAAATAGGACGTGTTTATATAACTATATACAGTTACGTGAGCACCCTAATTTACTAAGCTCTACAGCAACGGTAATTTACAATTGAGTGACTAGCTGGAACCTGTTAAAAGTTCCCTTAAAACAAACAAATTAACGTATAGTATACCGCTACGGTTATTCCAGCATAAATAACGGTCCTGTCCGCACTTCAGTACGGTTCTTATCATAAATCTATGGAACAGCTATTATGGCTTTATTCTACCCTATATATAACGCAGTGTTGTTTCTACTTAATGTTTAACGTGAATAAAAGACTGTTCAGAATTAGATGATAGTACTACAGCTTGTATTATACCGGGTGTGGCCTGTAACATCAGCAAATAATTAAGACATAGATCGTACTCGTCAAACTGAACAACATTAGTTCAACGACTTTTAAAACTAATATTCTAGATTTTCCCTTTTTCATACTTACAAATTAAATACGTTTTAAACTTTCGTGATTTTCACTCATAGTCAAAATACCACAAACGGGACTTATCACGCTAAAACACACGAGTAATATTTACCTCGACTCTTCAACCACAACACAGTGGCCGTAATGACAGAGGATCAATCGAGAGGGACACAACTGTCTGTTAGAGTAAGATGGTGGTATGGATATCCCATTCTAACAGATGGCTGCGTCCATTTCGGACCGTTCGATCGTCTGTTACGCCTATTAGACTGAAGTGTGGGGTGTCAAGTCTGCCTAGCAGCGCGAGTCCTTCGAACTTGATCACAAAAAGTACCGGCACTCGTATGTCGAACTACCCGCATTTGGTCATTTTTATTTGTCACCCATCACACCGACACACAACACTAACAACGTCCGATCGTCCCTCCGAACATTCATCCCGACGTCGACACTTATTTATAACAGAATCCCACGAAGACAAAAGCTTATATCCATCGCCCCGGTTGAAATTTTTGTGTTTTTTTTTATTTCAACCGCTTCACGTACCATTCTTGAGTATAAATGACGTTTCGTGGAGAGATTTTGGGATTGTGAAGCTCAATCCAGTGGTTTGTTCCTGACTCCAATAAATGTTCGGCTATGGCTGCCTTATTCAATTGGCGATTTTTAACAGCTGCAATAGTTCCTTGTCCCTCTCAGCTATTGTTCTTTTCGTCTGTCTATCCGTTTTCGTGTATCTTTTTGTGATCAAGTGCGAGTAGCTCGAAGGACTCGCGCTGCTAGGCAGACTTGACACCCTGCACTTCATTCTACTCGTGACCACGGCCACTGTAATGTGGTTGAAACGTCGAGGTAAATATTTCTCGTGTGTTTAAGCGTGATAAGTCCCCTTTGTGGTAAGTATTTTAAATTAAATACTGTCATCAATGTACGCCATCCTAGAGCCCAACTGACGTCGCCATTCGCGCTAGAAATATCAAAAATTTTACTTTACATTGCTTCTTCGAATAAAATTTAGTGTAATAAAATAAAAACGAGTTTGATGAGTACGAACGATCTATGTATGTTTTAATTATTTGCTCGTGTTACAGGAAACACCAGGTATTAGTTAGTTTATAGGCTTCCGTAACCAAAATGGCAAAAACAGAACCCTTTTAGTGTCATATCTGTCTGTCCGTCCGTCTGTCTGTCTGTCTCTCTGTTCCCCCAACCGCGGCTTAGATTAGGGACTATCAGTGCTACGAAGTCCTGGTCAAAGTGGCGGGAAGGTGCTAGATGAGGAGAGCACTGGACCGAGATGAGTGGCGAGCAATGCAGGATGCCTACACTCAGCATTGGGTGGCTATGGGCTGAGGAAGAAGAAGAGTGAAGTTGTAATTTCTACATTCGTACCTAAACGATTCTACCCGGACGGAGTCGCGGGCAAAAGGCTAGTAACCAGAAAAAGAAAAGGTTATCATAAAACCTTGAAGATCAACAACCTTATTACTTCGTCGCCTAGACACTCAATTCCGGGGAAGAAAAAATAACGCAAAGCCAACACTTTAGCTCGCCCCAGCTATTAACAATTTCACATGTGTTGTATGGATACTGAATTTCGTGACGACAAAGTACTATTTTACCCGGATAAGCCCTGTTTCTCATTTATAAACACAGCTTAGTCATAATCATGGATTATGGTACAATTGAAACATATTCTGTGCTCATTTACATTTGCTAAAGGTACTTTGTAGGAGTTTAGGTTAGGGATTTCGTGGGTTGGTGGTAATATTTGTTTTATTATGTTTTGATACACATTGTAGGCAGTGCAAGTTACTCGTGTACGTACCATCAGCCAAATAAGTGGTCTATCAATTTTTAAACAAGTTCCTATCAAATTAATATGTCGCTAAAGTCGAACTTTCAAGTTGACAGACACGTCTATTGGCATTATTGTTTTATCACATGCAAACGATTATCAACTTTAGGGCGGTAGACCACGTATTTGGCTGATGATTTATTTTTACTTAATAAAGAAGTAGGTGTTGGCTTCGCCCCCGTTTTTTTTTTATTTTCTTTCACACAAACCTTGTCCTGACAATAACGAACACACAAAAGAAGAATTATCCAATTTGTTGTCAATTTGATTTGAGTCGAATAAAAAAAAACATGCAATTCAGTGATTGAATTTTATTTATATATACAGAAGATTTGAAATTTTGTACGCAATTTTTTGACTGTCTAATTCCGTAGGAACCTTGTACAAAGTATTAGAAAACTCAAAAAAGGATGATTGAAATCGGCAAAGTCAAAATATAACAAACAGCTTAGGACTTATCACGCTAAAACACACGAGTAATATTTACCACGACGTTTCGACCAGACTGACTTTTTTATTAAATTTTAATATTTAAATTCTTTTGTATTCTTATATTTTGTATTCTATCTTTGTCACTCTATGCTATTATAAGCAGGACAACAACATTTCAAACTGTCAATTTGCTTAACAGTGTAGACTTGCTTTATAACTGGCTTTGTGACGGGACAGGGGTCAAATGAGGGTCATTACTTAAATTTTGTTTATTTAATTCAGTTTTTCACATTTTTGGAATCTGATTTCTGAAAACGCTTCACAATTTCGCCTATTTCTCCAAATGGTTTTCGATTTATTATATGTTGTCAAAAATTGGGACATCCCAATTCCGCCAACGTTTGAGCCTGGCCATTCAACGCGGAAACGCTGCCTGTCTCCTGTGAACTATGCCGTCGACTGATATTTTTAAGTTATTTTTTGTTTTTCATTCAGTTCAGTTGTTATAAAAAAGAAGAAATTCGTTTTAGCTCAGCTCAGCTTAGCTTAGGTGGAAACGCACCTAAAGCCTTGGTTCGACGTACTGCCTCTAAAGCAGAGGGTCGTGGGTTCGATTCGAACCCGGGTTTACACCTCTTGAGTTCCATCTATACTTTTCATTTGATCTGAGGTTGTAAGTATAGTTTCTTTAGATCAAATCTTGCAATCCAAATTTGAACCACTTCGTCTGATTGAGCTGAAATTTAGTATACCTAAGTAACTTCGGCGAGCAATTTTATAACAGTCAGTAGCTTGCTTATAAATTTAGGTTTGCTTCTAAATTAAGATATGTAAAAAAATTACAGAAACTAATTTTCTTTTCAGATGCTGAAGATTCTGATGTTAAGAACAACAGAGCACTTACATTGTTGCCGTATACATAACACCAAGCATGCCGTTGAAGGGAAAGAAGAAAATCTTGTAGAGACCTTCAAAATCCGAAGTGAGAGACGGTTTTGTCACTCAAATTGGGGCAGACAGTGAACTCGAAACCACAGTCACCAACAGAAAATCAAAACTACAAAGGTACTGAAAAACATTACAACCTTTTGTCATTTTTGTTGGACCATCCATAGCAGACATATCGCACTATTATGTAGTTGTCGGGGATACCTACTATAAAATTAACAAAATTTTAAACGCAGTAGACACATGTTTTAAAATAATTCATGCAACAGCAGCGACATACCAAAGTGAAGCGTTCGTTGTGTGGATGGCAATTCAAAAAGCGTTTTATAACATTGTTACCCCATATTCCATATGACAAAGATTTCATAACAGTCAATAGCTTGCTTATAAATTTAGGTTTGCTTGTAAATTAAGATATGTCAATCAATACATTTGACGAGAACATAAATGACGTCTTAAAAAAATCCCAGGTAATAATTTATCAAATCATAGTTGGTAAATGATATCAGTACGAAACGTTCAGTAGGGAAATGACATTTCGTCTTAATATAAATATGGGATACTTAAATAGTTTGGGAACTAATAATTTACTGAATAAGTTTCGCCGAAACATTAGTATACCAAAAAAAAAACATATATTTTGCTAAATCAGTTATTCTAATTGATTTCTACTTCTACACTCGAGAATCATGTTATATTAAATGGCGAAGTATCTCGTATATTATACTTTTTAAACTTTATTTATTTTAACATGTTCCCCCTCCGCTAAGATATAAGACATTCTGTGTTTCCCAAAGCTGGTGTAAATTTCTCGTCTTCAAAATAGTTACGGCGTACAAGAACATAGTCTCACGTAAAGTACCTCCAAGTATTTCAAAGCGTCTAACACGACATACCACGTCCTAGATTTCTCAGCGGTTTCAATATTAGCAGTTGTTGTTTTCTAGCCATCCATGTTATTAAGAGATCGTTACGCAATACATATTAATGTAGTGAACTTGTTGTCAAGCAATAATTTGTTCCCGAAGGTAAAAGACGTTTTCATCACACTTGCTCGTCAGTGATGTTATTCCATGCTGGTATACTAAATGCATATTGGTAATACTCTTTGACTAAATGACAATGGCCTCAATGGGTGTAGTTATTGTACGACCTGGACAATGCTCGACCGATTTTGTACGACCTCATAATTCAATCACATATCACTTGGAACACGGGTCGAGCTTAATCACCCTGTACCGATAATGTTCAGGATGCTATTGGACAACCTGATTTTGTACGACCTAATAATCAGAGCACACTTTTGACAGCAAGCAATCGATTCGCAATATTGATCATGTTCTTCGTGTACACCGAATATTAATAAATTTAATAGAAAATAACTTAATTTGGTCCTGGCGCTTCGCCGGCCGCTGCCGCGGCACGCTCGCTACGCTCGCTCGGCTCGCGCATTGTGGTCACAGTTGGACCTAACACAACCTAACACAAAACTATGTTCATTCGATTCGATTGGATTCCGATTATAACGACTTACAATAACAGGTCGAGCATTAACAGGCCGAGCAAAAATTTGGGCACCCTAATAATGCACGACCTAATATTGTACAACATGATAATTCTAATACAAAATGAGTTCGTATTATCAGGTCGTACAGTGATGGCTGAGCAGTAGAGTCGAGCATTACTGGTGGTGGCCTCAATTGTTCCCGCGTTAATTATGGATTTACGTATAGTACTTCTTCTCAAGGGAGTTATGACTTTAGTTTTAAAAAGTAAGTAGGTACATCATTTCAGATTAAAGAGGTTTCAAGTCAGCCAACGTTTTATTTACATTATTAAAACTTAGCTGTAACCCAATTTTACACCATAAAAATTTTCCACGCTTCACGAAACAACTTTTTTTTTATATTTTAAATTTATATCAAATTGTTTTGCAATAATTTTAGTGAATATTTTTTAGCAAATCGGAATAAATCTGGCCGTAAGCATTCAAATTCTAAACTAAACACAGTTCTCAGCATTATCTATGGTGGACGACTCAAAAAAGTGACAATCAGGGGGCTACTAAGAAATTCGAAAATCGAAGTTCGTATCGCTTTGCTGACGCTAATTTTACTTCATACGAGAGTGAGAGGGACGGTACGATACGAACTTCGATTTTCGAATTTTGTAGTAGCCCTGTATAGGCGGTAGTCATTATTTTATTCAGTTTGTTTTCTTTGCGTCCTTTTTGGCCGAGTTCCTCGCAAAGTGATGAAATCATTGTGTGTATCACGGGCCGTAAGGGGATTACTAACGAGAGTCTATTAGAATCCCGAGCCGATCGACGTCTATTTTGCACTTATTGCGTGGATATAAAGAGTTTTTTGATCGGCTAAAGCCAATTCCGCGTCAATAGGTTTGGGGAGACCATTGTGCGTTGCGAAGCTGAAGTGGGACTGGGCTGGTCATGTCTGCCGTATGCACTCACAGCGATGGGCCCAAATTACTACCCATTGGGTTCCATGGGATGGCCATCGTAACAGGCAGGCCGAAGAGAAGATAGCGGGATGACTTAGACGCATATCAAATAGAGTGGCAGGAGTATGCTCGAGGACGAGTGGCGGAAAGAAGGGGAGGCCTTTGCCCAGCAGTGGGACACTTTAACAGGCTAAAAATACTCGTTTAAAATTCGAAAAGATCGAAACTAATCGGACCGTTACTGTACAACCGTAAGTTGAACAGTATAACTTTTGTAATCCTCCAAAATACGTCTCACAAGAGCTGGTTAATTCAGTAATCAACATTCCGATCGTACCTCCCAATTTACAGATTTTTTTAAAAGCGCGTCACTTTTATCCTCTGCATTCATTGTGCGGCCACAATTTCGCCTTGTCAAACTACACGGGGGCCACGGGGCCGCCCAGCCCGCAATATTGTATTGTGTAATTTTTAGACCGTCACTCCGTTGTTAAACTTTCATTTTTGACGCGAAAACTGGCTTTGATTCAAGCTATTGTTGCCTTTATTCACTGTATTTGGTTTAATGAAAATGTGTAAGGTCTTTGTGATCTTAATTTATGGTGCCATTAAATAAGATCAAATGTGTCTTGGTTTGGTATACACCAACATTGCACACAACTGAGTAAATATTCGAGCGTTTTGACTTATAGATTACTAGCTTTTGCTCCACCCGCGTGGTATCCGGTTACCGCGCGCTGTTCCCTCGGGAACTGTGCATTTTTCAGGATAAAATGTAGCCTATGTCACTCTCTGGCCCATAAAGTATCTCTATGCCAAAAATCACGTCGATCCGTCGCTCCGTTTCGACGTGAAAGACGGACAAACACACTCTTTTTTATATTTAGTATGGATATGTATTAGTATGGATTTCATGACTCTAAGCCCAGCGTAATCTGGTGCGCGGCAATGAATGGGTAAAGAGCTTTACAGACTGCAATGCAGGATAATGAATTGAATAGATTTATTTTTCCCTGAATGCCAACACTGGCATGGATAATAGATCGCTAGTTTTTGTCTCGAAATTCGAACTTGTGATTTTATTTTGCTTAATATACAAAATGTACACACCCAATCATAATTCCTCAAGTTTTTCGCGATTCCCAAGGTCAAAGAATCGAATTGCTTTAAAATTCCAGAGAAATAATTGTTGTTTGGAAGAAACGTGTCAAACGTGTTGTAGAGCGCCATCCTGCTCTGTCTCGTTTTTTTTCTGTTCTGGCGGTTCACTTTTATATTATAGATACGTCATACGTCATAAGAGCATTTTCAGGTTATCCGATCCGATATCGGATAATATTTCATACATTTTACTTGCCCCGATATCGTATCGGCGTCCGATACCGATATCGGATCGGATAAGCTGAAAACGCTCTTACCATCTCACGTTTATTCAGACAAGTTGCAAGAACTTTTTTTTTTTTATTCGACTGGATGGCAGACGAGCAAGTGGGTCTCCTGATGGTAAAAGATCACCACCGCCCATAAACATCTGCAACACCAGGGGTATTGTAGATGCGTTGCCAACCTAGAGGCCTAAGATGGGATACCTCAAGTGCCAGTAATTTCACCGGCTGTTTTACTCTCCACGCTGAAACACAACAGTGCAAGCACTGCTGCTTCACGGCAGGATTAGCGAGCAAGATGTGGTAGCAATCCGGGCGGACCTTGCACAAGGTCCTACCACCTGCCAAACTACCTAGTAACTTTAATCACGCTAGAATTAACATGGGTATTTTCTTTAGTTTCCATAAAAAAAATACTCTGAGCATCATTTATTTGAATAATACTTGCCGAAACGGTAATGACGAAAAATTTAACATCGCAAAAACGGTGCATATATAGGTAGTACCACCAGAGTTGAGGTCACGCACACAAGACCATGTCCTGTAATGACAGCGGTATTTTGAGATTCACTCATTCATTTCAATCATTCTCTTTTTGTGCAATCAATTCTTCATGTAGCTGTATGTGTAATCATTCACTTCAACTCTCGTGGCACTACCTATACCTACAAAGCAATTCAATGTGTGTGAAGTTCCCGAACTCTTAATTTAAGAGGCGACCTGCTACGAGTATGTGTAAGAAAACAGAACTATGTATGACTAAGTATTTGAATAAAAATATTCCATCGTAGCGACTGGATAAAATCAAAGTCGTTTCTGTTAAGCATGAAAAGGTATCAGACAGAGTTATTTTCGCATTCATAATGTTAATAGAGATAGATACCTACTATAAAGAGCCATTTCCGTGCGAGCCTTTAATAATGACATAATACTCACATCCTACCAGGGCATCCTTCAGGACATTTTCCTGTTCATGTTTCGATATCCTCTTCGAAAAAATCCAAACCCTTTCCTGCCAAACAATTTATTCAATCAAGTCGCCGACATAGTGGCCGTCCGCAATTACAAATTTCCCTGGATAAAACCTTTGAAACTGTCCCCGGCTCACCCGCAACCCCTATGCCTTATCATCCCTTATAAATAATTGCCCGTTTTACGCCCGCATCGAAGATAATATCAAAAAGTAGACGCGTAACACCGATCGATTGATCACTTTATGGAAAAAACTTGATTTGGGAACAGTAAGTTATTACTGAATAACAGATAACGCACAGCCTAAACCACTGAAGCTATACTTTGCAGACATATTATTATGGTGTACATACTTACTTACTGACAGGGCGGAGTGACCCAAAGTGGGTTTGACCTCCAACACCAGATTACACCATGCTTTACGATCTTGATCCAGCTCTTGCCAGCCTTTGACCCTGAGGTCCAAAAGGCTTTTCAGGACGTCGTCCCTCCAGCGATACCTGGGACGACCAACCGGTCTACGTCCACTCGCTCGTCTCAAGTACGCTCTCTTCACGGCTCAATCTACCGGAGTCTGGACGCCATGGTCTCTCCTATTACACTGGGCTCAGATACGGTCCTCAATTTCCCTATTCTTTCTTATCCTCCAGCTACCGTCCTCTCTCTGAGTCGGCCGCAGAATCCTCCGTTCTGCCACTAGCAGCTTATTCTCTGCTTTGAGCGCTAGTGTCCATGTATATTATGTTCTAAGAAAGGATTATTATTTAGATTAAAAGCATGTTTAAATTTTAAATTTATTGCCGCCTTTGGCTAACCTTGTAGTTTTCTGTCCGTGTACCGTTTTCTGTATCGTTGACTATTGTGGCGTACAATAAACGTCTCTTATTTGTTATAAATAAACCTAATCAGACGTATTCGTGCATGCTCCTTCCGCGCCTCATTTAACTAGCACGCTTGAATGAAGAATGCTAATTAGAATAAGAATAAGAATAATTTATTTAGCAATAAAGTTACATAGTACACAAAAAATTACAGAAATACACATTTGAATAAAATACAAATAACATCATCTGACTTTTCGACGGCCTTCGCACTAGACTCTGGGTCTGTATCGCGAGTGCCAAATGAAGTCTTAGAAATACAAAATCCCTAAAATCCCTAAAAGTTAATTGCTAGCAATGTTTTGGACACACAATAATGCTACTAAGTATTGTGACATGCTATCGTGCTATACTAATGAATGAGCATCTTTTTGCAGATGACAATAAAGATATGAGTCACTGGTTCAGTAACAATTTATCCAGTCCTGAATAGCCTAAAGTGTCCTTACTTATACGGAAAAACAGATGACGGATGCTAATTATATTTCTTAGACATCCATTAAGTGAGGCAAACATATTAACAACATAAGGGTGTAGTCACTGCTTGCATCCATTCGTAGCTCTGCCCGTACCTTAAAGAAAAACTGATAAAACGAATCTACGCTTTTTAATACATCTACGAAAATTCCAAGGAAATATAGGCCAGCTTTGGCCCAAGGGTTATGGCATTTTAATAAATTTATTTTTCGCGTGATATTTCAGGAAGTAATAATAATGTCTGGTATTATGGCCCGGGTTAGAAAAGCTTTAAATCTGGTGGGTTGTTTCATTACTATTCCGTTATGCAAATAAAATAACGACTCAAAAAAAACATGGGGACAAAAAATAATAAGAAGAGTAAAGCACCACTGTAGGCTTTATAAATAGGCTTAGTTGCTCAGCGAGCTATGGAGAAGGCTATGCACAGGGTTTGATGAATTAAATTCGGGTTTTGGGAGCTGCTCTAAAATCAAGGTTAGTGGAACAAAACCCAAATTTTAATTCATAATATTACTAATGGCCGCGATAGTCTAAAATATTGTGTATGTACAGGGTTTCTCCACGGGATCAAATCAAAAAGGAGGAGATAGGAGATACATAGAAGGACGAGGGTCACTGATATAATAAATCGAATTAGCTCATTGAAATGTCAATGCAATAAGCAGGCAATATAACACGGAGAACAAATGCCGTTGGAGACGGAAGTTTCTCGAATGGAGACCGCGGATCAACAAGGGCAGCGTAGGACTTCCACCAACGAGATGGACGGATGACTTGGTCAAAGCAACAGGTTCACGGTGCTGGCCGCTTCCAACCGAAACAACTGGAGGTATATAGGGGATGCCTACGAGTATATCCGGCAGTGGACGTCCTACGGCAGACGTCCTACGGTCCTATTGCAGGTGGTAGGACCTTGTGGTAGGTCCGCCCGGATTGCTACCACCATCTTGCTCGCTAATCCTGCCGTGAAACAGCAGTGCTTGCACTGTGGTGTTTCGGCGTGGAGAGTAAGACAGCCGGTGAAATTACTGGCACTTGAGGTATCCCATCTTATCTTAGGCCTCTAGGTTGGCAACGCATCTGCAATCCCCCTGGTGTTGCAGGTGTCTATGGGCGGTGGTGATCTCTTATCATCAGGAGACCCACTTGCTCGTTTGCCATCCAGTTGAATAAAAAAAAAAGATATATGATGAATATGATGAAATAACTGAATGAAAAATGAAAAAATATTTATTGTTGTTAATTAAGACATCTTATTCTGTTTAATGTACGATGTAATTATAATATGCCAAACTGTCATACCGTTTGTTCACCTCAGTAACTAAACCTCGTCGTAAATATACCGTTTTGCAATCAATTAAAACGCATGCAATGATGAAAATTTATACAGCAATTAGGGCCACTAAATCTCCCATTTCATTTGAGGGGACGACTTAATGTATTCTGTAACGTCCCAATAATAGGGTATAAATTTGCATGACACGAACGCAAATCTGTGTTTTACCTTTTGTACGGTTGGCAAAATAACTCCGGTTGTTTGTTTTTGTTAAAAAATGTCCCATATTTCTGTCAACCTATTATCTGACCTAATTTCTCGGATGGGCAGCGTTCGGGAAACTTCGTGATATCTTCTCATCCAATATTCCGCAGTGCCTGAAGACAGAGTCTTCAACCAGTGTGTGTTGCCAGTGATGACATAAGGCGCTGAGACGTGGTCCTTGACTGTTGGTCTTTTAGAGAGGCTCAGAGTAACGCAACGAGCTATATGAAGAGAGCCATGCTTGGAGTTTCTTTGCGCGATAGAATCCGGAATATGGAAATTCGTCGAAGAACTAAAGTCATCGAGATAGCTCGAAAAATATGCAAGTTGAAGTGGCAGTGGGCGGGCAACATCTGTTGAAGAACAGATAGATGGGTTTTTGTGATTTGTGTGTGTTCTTACAGTGTGAAGGTGGAGGAACTGCATGAACACCCATATCTTGCATAAACTTAGCTATAATAAGGTCGCGGGTGAGCAAAGAAATTCTTTTAGTTCATTGATATATGATTTACGTTATTGAGTTAGCTTGTCAGCGTTGCAGACCGTACCGAAACGTACGAGAGATTAATTAATAGTGCCTGGAATTCGGGTGGGGTTCCCACGAAATTAGGGTATGACATGTCCGGCCCCCGATTGCCGTACGATATGCCGTGTTTCACTGTCGATGCGACGTTTAATAAGTTGCGACAGAAACACGTATTTAGACCTAAAATAACAACGTTAACTTTCCGCATGTAGGTACAAAAGCGGCACAAATAAAAACGAAATGGCTTTTATTGCAAAAAACGCATTTTTTTGACGCGTTTATTAAGCAGCGATTTGTTACTTGAGCTGTACAAATTTGGATTTAATGCTAATTTTCAGGCATACCTCTCTATGAAACAATATTTACCAGAGCCCTTCTCCAAAGCAAAATTTACAGGTAAGGTAATTTTACATGGATACTGACACAGGCAGACATAAAAAAATAAGATTTTCTGTCAATTTTTATTGGTTGAGCTATAAGAGCTATCAAGCGCAACTCTACCACTAGTCTATTCTACTTAATTTCTAACTCTATACTCGTTATTTGTATTTGTAAGTTGCACTTCGCCGTTTTAGAAGAAAATCAAGCTGACGGAAAAATGAACAGTATTAAAATGATCACTTTTGTACCTCTGATTCAAAATATAGTGCGAAGCGGTAGATGATAGCTATCTATATATCTATCTATCTAATACCTCTAAACGAGAAATTTTTGTATATATTACTAGCTTTTGCCCGCAGCTTCGCCCGCGTGGAATTCGGTTATCGCGCGCTGTTCCCTCGGGAACTGTGCATTTTTCCGAGATAAAGAGTAGCCTATGTCACTTTCTGGCCCATAAACTATCTATATGCCAAAAATCACGTCGATCCATCTCTCGGTCTTGACGTGAAAGACGGACAAACATACAAACACACACGCTTTCGCATTTATAATATTAGTTTGGATTTATATATTTCGGGGATCTCGGAAACGGCTCGAACGATTTCGATGAAATTTGGTATGTAGGGGTTTCCGGGGATGAAAAATCGATCTAGCTTGGTCTTATCTCTGGGAAAACGCTGTTACCGAATTTCAGCCCGAGCAAGCTCGGTCGCCCAGGTACTTATTGTATCAGGTAATTTATAATATAAACTGCGTAAATACAAGCTGTAAGTAAATCAATACGGCAAGAAACCTTGCAGCCGTCCTTCGGGTTCTGTCGGTGTCTCATTACAAATGGAGGTAGTTACGGAAATAAATACCCTGTTTACAAGGGAGGGTGTTCTGCCTTTTCGCAGAAATTCGTTTGGCCGAATATCACTTGACAACCAACGTTACGCCGAAGATTCACTTTGACAACTAACTATTACCAAATATTTGTATAGCAACGTATCATTTGGTCGAATTAAATGACTCAAAACGTTTGGAAAACTTATCATTTGTCAAATCTTTCACTAGGTCAAACAAATATTAAACAAATAACGTTTCGTCAATGTAACAGTTCCCTTTTCATACATAAACCAACTTTTTACTTAAAGTAAGTAAGAGTTACACGCCATTTTTGCAATTGGCAATACAAATAAGAGTTTTGTAATAAGTATAGCAACAGAAATCTAAATGTGTGGCAAAGTCCAGTCAGGTGCGACGACGAGCGAAGCGAGCAGGTGCGTGTTAGGTTAACGGTGAGCAAAAGCGCACGAAGCCGAGCGAGCGAAGCGAGCGTGCCGCGGTAGCGGCCGGCGAGTGCCAGAACGTATTTTTATTTTTAATATTTCTTTTTAAATATCCAAAACAGAAAAATAATATTGAACTGAATTTGACCGAAGACTCAGTAATTTTGGTACAAGATTGATACCGTGATCATTGCCGTATTGTATCAAAAAGTCAAACATTGTCATATGGGCGTTTGTCACAAACGCTTTATTAGTGCACAAACAAAAACAGAATTACTTTATTATATTACATAGTTACTAAACGAAACCCTTATTCAATAAAACACTTGAGAAAGATTGTACAACGGAATGAATATTACGCCAACCAAAAGATTCTACTAACCGAAAGTTGGCATTTTGAAAAGTGACTTTATGACAAAATGCGTGCGCTCTTGCTCACGATGGCAGCAGCGCTGCGGTTTGCAGGGAAGGCGCTTGCTATTATGTGGTGGAATTTTAGTCCCACAGTTCTGCTATTAGCCGAAATTATAATCGAGGCATGTATCCCACTGGGGCATCTATCCTGGAATACCCGACACGATACCTACCAACCGACCTACATAATTATTAGCTCGAAAACATAGATTTACAAAACCAAGATATCAATATCACTCACAATAACAAGGCAACAGAACACACAACTCTATGCCATCAGCAGAAGGCTCAATAGCAGTCGAATGAACATAGAAATTGCTATGACGCATTCAATACGGTGCATTCAACATTTTCATTTGCACCAAACCTTTGTGCCTTTGCCGAAATTCACGTAACTAACTGCATGACGTGACGTTGTCGCAGTGCAAGTTAAAACTTGGGTTAGTTTGTATGTACTGTTTTTGTTGCATGTATAGCATTCTTGTTTACAAATAAAGATTTTTACTTTTACTTTACTTTACGTTGAAAATATACGTTCATTTTTTTACTATTAGTCCCGTAGTGATAAAGCGGCACACTGTTGTGAAGGTCTGTTAACATACTCAGCCTAACATCTAGTAGCATGGTGAATGGTTGTGTTGCTCTGCAGATGAACTCTGGTTGAGTTCGAAACGCGTCAGTATAGTGTGTTGGTGATAATAGATGCGTTTGTGTGTTTTGTTTGAGTGCGACACAATTCTACATAAACGTAGTTATCATAAAGTCGCTGGTGAGCAAAGTAGTGTTTTAATTCATTGATATGGACCTCCGCAAAGTAACGCCTGATTCAATAAATTGTTTTCACACCTCTCCTTCAGAAAAGTAACTTTTCCTCCCTGACGAGAGGGAGCAAAGTGCAACTTTTCTGTTCAAGGCTTTTCAGGGGTGTTTTATTGCAAATGGCATTTTTTGAAGTTGATAATTGTAAAGCCATTTTCTATGCTGGTTGTTCTATAATAATATTTAGTTTTTTTTTTCAAGTTTCATAATGCTCGGTGTGAAAAGTTGTACGAGCCACTAGGGACCAAAATTATTTTCATCTTGGGCGTTAACACTTGAATCCCTCATTACGCTCAGGATTCTACTTTAGAATTCCTCACTACGCTCAGGATTCTATTGCAGAATCCTTCGCTACATTCTGGATTCAATGTACGCCCTCGCCGTAAATACACCATTTTGGTCCCTTGTGACACAAATAACTATTACGCAATAACAACCCGGTATGAGTATATACCCAAACGTTCCCGGCGTGATGATGATGATGATCTGATCCGGCCGATTTCGGCCATGGCAACAGCTTCAACTCCGTCGGTGTCGTTCATGCGCTCACGAGTGGCTTACGTAGCCGATCTTCTTAGTGAAGATCCTCACACAGTGGGGGCACGTGAGCACACCGTTAACATAATTATAACTGAGTGCCGCAGATGGTCGGGCTTTCAGATTATGAATTGTGGCGTGATAATCAAAAACTAATAAATACCGACATGGTTTTCCAGACCTGGCAGTGTTACGTGCAATTGCAACTTCAATGCTCGAGCCAAGTGAGCGAAGCGCGTCGAAGGCCTGTTTAAAAATGTGATGAGAAAAGACACTAAAATCTTGCACAATTTTCAACAACAAACTTTTTTTTTGTTTTTGCTGCCTTGCTTCCATGAAATAATACAATTAGCAAGCTCTATCCCACGGGAACTTAGGGTAATCTCTTTTCAGTGCACATCTATGATCCTCATAAAATATGTCTGCCGTCATATCGCCTTAAGTTGTTTGTCCTAATGATCGATTACCTGAAAAAGAAAATATTTCAGAGCACCTCATGCGTTATGTATGTTTTTTTTTTTTTTTTTTTTTTTATTTGACTGGATGGCAAACGAGCAAATGGGTCTCCTGATGGTAAGAGATCAACACCAGGGGTATTGCAGACGTGTTGCCAACCTAGAGGCCTAAGATGGGATACCTCACGTGCCAGTAATTTCACCGGCTGTCTTACTCTCCACGCCGAAACACAACAGTGCAAGCACTGCTGCTTCACGGCAGGATTAGCGAGCAAGATGGTGGTAGCAATCCGGGCGGACCTTGCACAAGGTCCTACCACCTGCAAAATCCTACCGCCTGCGCCTGCTGCTGTGTGTAAATACCCTCAAAATTGATAATAGTTTGTATGTCATAAAACAATAATGCCAATAGAAGTGTCTGTCAGCTTGAAAGTTTGACTTTAGCAACATATTCATTTGATAGGAATTTGTTTAAAAATTGATAGACCACTTATTTGGCTGATGGATGGTACATAAAGGTACACAAAAATAATACAAAAAAAAATTAAAAAAATTTGTGTTGTTTACGCGTCAAGCCTTACGCATTACTTAGAATGGGCTAGGTTAAGTTAGGTTTATGTTGTACATTTTCTGAATAGTCGATGGTTTTCATTATAATTAACAATTAGGAAAATCGAAAATAGGACAAACATTATATTAGGACAAACAATCATTCGGCGAAACGATGTAGACCCTTGCCAAATTACAGGTGGTGGTGGTGGTTACGTGTTGTAGTTGCAGGTATATAAGATTTCTGTTTTATGTGCAATATCATCATCATCATCCCAGCCTATATACGTCCCACTGCAGGGCACAGGCCTCCCCTCAGAATGAGAGGGTTTGGGCCATAGTTCCCACGCGGGCCCAGTGCGGATTGGGAACTTCACACACACCATTGAATTGCTTCGCAGGTTTGTGCAGGTTTCCTCGCGATGTTTTCCTTCACCGCAAAACTCGTGGTAAATTTCAAATGTAACTCCGCACATGAATTTCGAAAAACTCAGAGGTGCGAGCCGGGGTTTGAACCCACGACCCTCTGCTTGAGAGGCGATGGGTCAAACCACTAGGCCACCACGGCTTATGTGCAATGTGCAATATACGAGGAAATAAATGAATAAAGGGCAACACAAATTGCCACTGTAGCCTGTGTTCATTTGATTATTTTCGCGTATATCACACAGCTGAAACTTTGCACAAAAGCTTTTAGGACAAAGCAAAAAGTTGTTTATACTTTTTTACCATGTGTCACGATTTACAAGCAAGTATAATAGATGAGGTTTGAACCGGGTGTTTGTGTTTTAGGTTGCATTCAGGATTACACTTCATTTTTAGGTTTCCGTAGTCAACTAAGAACCCGTATAGTTTCGCCATGTCTGTCCATCTGTCTGTCTGTCCGCGGCTAAGCTCAGAGACCGTTCGTACTAGAAAGCTGTATTTTTTTAGGGTACCTCCCATAGACGTAAAGTGGGGGTGATTTTTTTTTCTCAACTAACCCTATAGTGTGGGGTATCGTTGGATAGGTCTTTTATCATCGGAGGGTTGCCAAGACGATTTTTCGACTCAGTGATCTATTTGCAAAGTATTCAACTTTAAAGTGCAAATTTTCATTAAAATCGATCCTCTAAAATCTAAACTGTTTGGTGGGAAAATTTTGAAAAGTTCAGTATAGACGTATATCCAATTTACAAGAAAAATTATAACGGCTAAGATCGTTTAAGAAATTATTAGTAGTTTAAGAGTAAATAGCAGACTGAGGTATAAAATTTACCTAAACTTGGAAGATTCCGTAAGACAATACGAAATCCTTAAAAAATATTATTTCACTTTTTCGTAATGGCTACGGAACCCTATCCTGGGCGTGTCCGAAACGCTCTTGGCCGGTTTTGAAATGAAAGTACAGTTTACGGTCATGGTAAGTATGATACTTTGTAATGGGAGACCTTTCAATTGAAAAAGTTATGCTAAAACCTGCTAGATTTTAGATCAAGCACCCCAAACCGCGTCGTTAATGGTGTTTTTTTAATAAACCTTTTCGTTCATAAAAAATAATGATAATGTATCATAGATGTAACAAAGGAAAATCCACAACGAAAACACAATTTTAATTACTTTATGTTTTATCACAACCTCGTTTATCTTACCCGATAGAAATTTAATATAAATAATACAACCTCCAAAACCCTTTTAATTTTAGAAGCTATAAAAATATTACATAGTTACGTCTAAAACGTTATTAAATTACTCTTAAAATCTAATAAAGCTGGGTTAATATTACAATGGCGGGGGTCACGGTAAAGGCCGTAACAGCAAAAAGGTAAAGGCAGTAAGTACGAAGGAGTTACGGTGTTTTAGTAAGGTTAGCATCCTGGCTTTTAAACCGCGTTTTAGTTATGAATTGGTAATGAAGTGATTTAACGCTTAGAGGGAAGGTGAGGCATCTAACAAAGGGGGATGCTACGTTTTACTTACTTTGTAATAAAGACGTTACTAAGAGGATACTATTTACTACCCAACCCAATACCTAATTGATTTACAACCCATTCCCCAATTTACACTATTCTATGTACTTTCAAAATGTTTCATTCTCAATGTATTTTTCCGTAGCTTTTACCCTTGTAAATCTCTCTCTCTTTCTTTTTCTCTCTCCCCTCTCTTTAGAGAGAGAGACTATCTCCCTTTAAGCCGTGCTGACAGTTTAGTCCATGCCCGTGGGTTATCGTAAAAGCCAGTAAAAGGCAACAAAAGGAACTGATGTAACAGTGGGCACCAGCAATCTCTGTTGTCACCTATATGAACTCTAGACTCCAGCGCTGCAATGTGAAAGGCCATTCGTCATGAAGGTTCAATGATCCTCAACTGCAGATCACAGAGTGACTCCTTCTTTTTTAGGGTGCCGTACCCAAAGGGTAAAAATGGAACCCTATTATTAAGACTCCGCTGTCCGTCCGTCACCAGGCTGTATCTCACGAACCGTGATAGTTACACAGTTGAAATTTTCACAGATTATGTATAGCTGTGGCCGCTATAACTACAAATACTAAAAATAAAATAAATATTTAAGGGGGGCTCCCATACAACAAACGTGATTTTTTTTCCGTTTTTTGTAACGGCAACAGGTAGACGTTTGAAATATTCACAGAATATTTAGTTGTACTTTAAAAATAAATAATGAAATTAAAATAAAATAAATATTAAAGGGGGGCTCCTATACCTACAACAAGCGAGTTTTTTTGCTAATGTCTAATGTTGTCTGTCCAGGCCACTCGGTTGTGGAACTCCCTGCCGATAGACTTAAGGCGCGCTAAGTCCTTGCCTATCTTCAAGTCTATGCTTAGGGAGCACTATCTGTCGTCTTGCGTGTGAATGTTATAACTGTTAGTTTATTTATGAGTATGTTGTTAATGTTGTTATGTATCTACCTATCTATTTAGATTTGTTGTGTATGTGTACTGTATAAATGATTATGTAATTTTAATTCACCACCTGCTAAAATTTATTCCTTACTTTTCCATCCATTCCATTGTAAAGGTTGTACGACTAAGAAGAACAATGTTGTACAGATAATGGTACGCCCTCGTGCCCGACTGGCACTTGTCCGGTTTAATCATCATCATCATCATCATCATCATCATTATCCCAGCCTATACATGTCCCACTGCTGGGCACAGGCCTCCTCCCACAATGAGAGGGCTTGGGCCGTAGTTCCCACGCAGGCCCAGTGCGGATTGGGAACTCCACACACACCATTGAACCGCTTCGCTGGTTTGTGCAGGTTTCCTAACGATGTTTTCCTTCACCGTAAAGCTCGTGGTAAATTTCCAATGTAGAGGTGCGAGCCGGTTGAAGTCCGTTATTTAAAAAGTACTGTCAGCAGAATAAGCTTTAAAAACATTATTTTAACTATTTTGTCGGCCGGTGCTTAATGAGGAGTCAACCTTTGCTAAAGACGGGTACTTTGCAAATATAATTCAGACCGGGCCGGCAACGAATTCATCATTTTGCATAACAAAACCTTAACAAGTGAGAAATGACTGTGAAACAATAACGCCCCTTAACAGTAGGGTTGCCACTGTTGGGAAATAAATAATTAAACTTTAACGAAAGTACGGTCAAGGAAATTAATGCATGAGCCGCAATGGAACCTTTTCAAAGAAAAGTCATTACGATTTTCCTTGTTAATTAATACGATGTCACTATGACGTTTACTGTGAAAGGGTTCCATGGTGGCCCATGGGTTAAAGTCCTTGACCGTACAGTTTGACGGACTGTGTGTAATTTTCTTGAATTTTGGGAGATGAAGTTTGGAAAAAGCCGACCAAGTGCGAGAGGGACATCCAAATAAAATATTATGAATATCCAAAACAACCCCATAGCTCAGTGGTTAGAGAAACTGAGCACGAGCTTGAGGTCCCGGGTTCGATCTCCGGTCAGGGCAGATATTTGTATGAAAAATATGAACGTTTGCTCTCGAGTCTTCAGATCAGTGTGGAGATGGAGGAACTGCATGAACACACATTTCTTGCATAAACGTAGCTATCATAAGGTTGCGGGTAAGCAAAGTGTTTTAGTTCATTGATATGGACCTCCGCAAAGTAACTAAATTGTTTTCACTTATATAATAATAATGTTGTATATGTATTTCGATATTGTTTACGTAACCAGCCCTAATAGTCTAAGATCCGAACTTGAAAAGATCTTCACCGGTCTGATAATAGAATGAAATGTATTTTATAATAAATTTAGTATTTTAGAAAATATATTAGAAATGGATTTTCTAGAAATATCCTGGACAGGCTATTTTAATTATTAAAAAAAATATATTTTTTAATAAATTTTTGTTGCATCATCGAGATAATAAGAAAATTTTATATTAACTTAAAGTATAAAACCTATAAAATATGTAGACGTTGGGTTTGCTATTGTTTACCTGGACGAACTACTGGGTTGCCAGGTATAAATTCAAATAGTTATATCGATGCCCGTTACTTTCACTTGATTAGATAGGTAATATAACAAATTGTATATCAACGTAAGCGCTGTTTTATTGTGAAAACGTTGATATATTGATATAGGGTTGTCTGCATTTAATTAAAAAATCATTTAAAAAAAAAATGCCTGTCAAGGATTTTTTAGCAAAATCATTTCTAATATATTTTCTAATATACTAAATTTATTATAAAAATACATTTAATCCTATTATTCAGACCGGTGAAGATCTTTTCAAGTTCGGATCTTCTACTATAAAATATTGCACTTCTTGTATCTGAACGCGACTGAGCATAATGAATCTTATCTAACCTCAAGCTGTTTTCGAGCTCTTAGATAACTACTTGACAGAATTTAGAATTTAGGTTAGTTTATTGTGAAGCTTTAACAGGCGCTTGAAAAGGGTACGAGTACAAGTGCGTTTACAAGTTCAAGAAAGAAATGGAAAAATACAAGCTAATCATCATCATCATCATCATGAATCCTGAATGTGACCTTTTTGAGTGGAAATGGGTAGCTGTTTGTCGAGAATGTCTGAGGTTTTGTGAGGCGATGGACAACAGGCAGACCACCGTACGCGTATAAGTTTGGTTACTCATAATTGTCATTTTGTAAGTGTTATTTGTTTCTGCTGTTAATATTGTTATTGTAATTTTTATATTATAATTGTTATTAGTGGATAGTATAGTAGTTTATGTTTCTCGGTGTATTGGTTCGCTGTAATACCGTGTAAACAAATTGAATAAATAAATAAATAAATCATGTCAGCCGAAAGACGTCCGCTGCTGGACATAGGCCTCCCCCAAGGCTCTCCACTCAGACCGGTCTTGTGCTTTCCGCATCCACCGCGATCCCGCGATCTTAACCAAGTCGTCGCTCCATCTTGTTGGAGGCCTACCGACAGCTCGTCTCCCGGTCCGCGGACGCCATTCGAGAACCTTCTGACCCCATCGGCCATCAGTCCTGCGAGCAATGTGCCCCGCCCACTGCCACTTTAGTTTCGCAATTCTTCGGGCTATGTCGGTAACTTTAGTTCTACTGCGGATATCATCATTTCTAATTCTATCCCGCAGAGAAACCCCGAGCATAGCCCTCTCGATAGCCCTCTGAGTGACTTTGAGTTTTCTCATGAGGCCCATCGTTAGCGCCCACGTCTCAGATCCGTATGTCATCACTGGCAACACACACTGGTCAAAGACTTTTGACTTCAAACACTGCGGTAATTTGGACGAAAAGACACTGCGAAGCTTACCGAACGCTGCCCAGCCGAGTCGGATTCGACGAGTGATCTCTTCCTCAAAGTTGGACCTACCTAACTGGACCGTTTGTCCCAGGTATACATAGTCGTCAACAACTTCGAGCGCAGAGTCTCCGACTATTACGGGAGCAAATTACAAGCAAATATAGTCTTCAATATAATTTTGGATGATTGAAAAAGTAAATTTTAGTTTTACAGTTTACAAAATATCTATTTATTTATGTAGTCTTAAGTAGTTAATGGTGTGTAGTATGTCTTTATAACGGCCGAGGGTTGCCGACGGTGCTGGCTGAAAATCAGCGCTGGGTGTTTTTAACGCTTCAGCATTATGCTGAGCCAGTGTCCGATTCACAACCGCAATGACACATACCTTTGTGTTGTTTTTTGTACCTAATAATTTTCTTGTGTTGTGAATAAATGTATTTTCTTTCTTTCTTTCTTTCTTTAAATACCTAAAGGTTACAGCTCATTAGAGCCACCCGGCACCCGACCAGCACCGCCTCGACTTTCGGCGTCCACTCGTTGTCAACAGGTGGTCCACACGCGGACGGCGCGTTGACAACGAGTGACCTCGCGCGGTCCACGAATGGAGGGCGGCGGGGGGATGGAGAGCGTCGCATCGCAAGCGCGCGGGCAGCGAGTGGTCCACTCGCCGTCCGCGCGTGGCAATCTCAAGAGTGAGGCGATCCGGTGTCGCTATAATGTCAATAAAATTTCAATTCTCGTCTCGCCTCGCTGGTGAAAAATCATCTTTAGAGACCACAACCGGTATATTGACTCAAACTTTGGCATGGATATGGCAAGTAGATACAGGCAAAACACTCGTTTTAAACCCAGGTTAGACAACCAAGAAAAAGTCGCGAAATCTGCATTACATTGCGAGGTCCTAATGTGAACGAGTTTGTAGTGGTCAACAGTCTCAGTTACTGAGCACCGCAATGCAATACAACTTGCACGAGATTTTCCTTGCAGTTAAAAACTTTAATAAATCCAACAAAAATCTATTTCTCTTATCGTGTTGAAGTACATAAACACGTTTTCAGAGTCAAATTAATTAGAATTGTTCAGTGAGATTTCAATTAATGCATTAATTGCATGTGCATGACGTGATAACCGCTTGCATAATGTGAAGTAGCAGATGGAGGAACTTGAAACACATAACATTAATTGAAACAACAGAGGAATGTATTTGAGTTTTGCTCACAAGAATTGGATAGTTGCTTAGTAAAAGATATTTTTCTATTTACACCTTCAGTTGCATAGAATACAAAAAAATAAATTAATAAAAAATTAATATCATGGGACACTTGACACCAATTAGCCTAGTCCCAAACTAAGCAAAGCTAGTACTGTGGATACTAGGCAACGGACAAACTTGTAGGTATAGTTAAATACATACTTAACATATTAAACATCCAAGACCCGAGAAACAAACATTCGTAGTATTATTCATACAAATATCTGCCCCGGCCGGGAATCGAACCCGGGACCTCAAACTTCGTAGTCAGGTTGCCTAACCACTTGGCCATCCGGTCATAAAAATCCCATGGAAATCAGCAAACACTCATCATCGCTCACTCATTCATTTAATTATTTCTCTTTAATGTAATCAGTTATTTATGTGGCACTACTTTAACTATCTATTTGTATTGTATCATGTCATGTGATAAACAATTCATTCCTTAACTCATTCATTCATTTATTCTTTATTCATTCATATCGCCGTGTCATTAAAAAACATCGAAGCTAAATCAGAAACAAAACCGCCAAAACTAATTGGATAGTTTACGATTGTGATAACTAATGGCATGTTAGTTTTAAGTCATGACAAGTATACCTAGTGTCATCCAAAATTAGACATTAATGTCATTGTAATACGAACACGGCACGCGTCATCGTGATGACTTATACATATACGTACTTACTTATTTTTTATTCTGATGGTCGAATAACAAACACGTTTAAACTCTTGCACTCGCTTTGTAGGAAATATAGTATTGAGTTCGTATGTCGACTTTTCTATTTTACAATAGTCGTCGTCGTCGATATTTTTCCGGTTCATTTCCTCTTGTATGAGCTGCGCGTAACCCTGTTTGAGGATGAAATACGTGTGATGAGAATCGCGATGGCAACAGAAAAAATCGTCCATATGCGAGTATCCCCTAATCAGAATCGTTTATTTGCTAGAATACAGTATTGATGGTGAACTAAAATAATTTATTTGCTCACCCGCGACCTTATGATAGCTAAGTTTATGCAAGATATACGCATTCATGCAGTTTTTCCACGTCCACACTGTAAGAACACAGACCCATCTATACACCACCACCACAATACACCGACGCGTTTCGAAATCCATTTAAAATACTGGGCAGTATGCTCGTCCATACTCTTTGGCCTAAAATACGATACAAACTCGACTCAACTTGAATACGGATACAACCTTTTGTTCTTGTTATATTTTGTTACTTGCGCGCAACGGTAGGTACAATTTGGCGGCAAATTTGGTTGCTTCGTCTTTGTAAGTCTTCGCTTCAGAGGAAGTCAAGACCTTACATAAAAAGTTCAAAAACCACTGACATTGTTATCTCAAGATTAAATCATTTAGAAATGGCTCAATCAATTGTTAACATAAACACAATTGTTGATATATAACAAATTGTATATCAACGTAAGCGCTGTTTTATTGTGAAAACGTTGATATATTGATATAGGGTTGTCTGCATTTAATTAAAAAATCATTTTAAAAAAAATTGCCTGTCAAGGATTTTTTAGCAAAATCATTTCTAATATATTTTCTAAAATACTAAATTTATTATAAAAATACATTTCATCCTATTATCAGACCGGTGAAGATCTTTTCAAGTTCGGATCTTCTACTATAAAATATTGCACTTCTTGTATCTGAACGCGACTGAGCATAATGAATCTTATCTAACCTCAAGCTGTTTTCGAGCTCTTAGATAACTACTTGACAGAATTTAGAATTTAGGTTAGTTTATTGTGAAGCTTTAACAGGCGCTTGAAAAGGGTACGAGTACAAGTGCGTTTACAAGTTCAAGAAAGAAATGGAAAAATACAAGCTAATCATCATCATCATCATCATGAATCCTGAATGTGACCTTTTTGAGTGGAAATGGGTAGCTGTTTGTCGAGAATGTCTGAGGTTTTGTGAGGCGATGGACAACAGGCAGACCACCGTACGCGTATAAGTTTGGTTACTCATAATTGTCATTTTGTAAGTGTTATTTGTTTCTGCTGTTAATATTGTTATTGTAATTTTTATATTATAATTGTTATTAGTGGATAGTATAGTAGTTTATGTTTCTCGGTGTATTGGTTCGCTGTAATACCGTGTAAACAAATTGAATAATAAATAAATCATGTCAGCCGAAAGACGTCCACTGCTGGACATAGGCCTCCCCCCAAGGCTCTCCACTCAGACCGGTCTTGTGCTTTCCGCATCCACCGCGATCCCGCGATCTTAACCAAGTCGTCGCTCCATCTTGTTGGAGGCCTACCGACAGCTCGTCTCCCGGTCCGCGGACGCCATTCGAGAACCTTCTGACCCCATCGGCCATCAGTCCTGCGAGCAATGTGCCCCGCCCACTGCCACTTTAGTTTCGCAATTCTTCGGGCTATGTCGGTAACTTTAGTTCTACTGCGGATATCATCATTTCTAATTCTATCCCGCAGAGAAACCCCGAGCATAGCCCTCTCGATAGCCCTCTGAGTGACTTTGAGTTTTCTCATGAGGCCCATCGTTAGCGCCCACGTCTCAGATCCGTATGTCATCACTGGCAACACACACTGGTCAAAGACTTTTGACTTCAAACACTGCGGTAATTTGGACGAAAAGACACTGCGAAGCTTACCGAACGCTGCCCAGCCGAGTCGGATTCGACGAGTGATCTCTTCCTCAAAGTTGGACCTACCTAACTGGACCGTTTGTCCCAGGTATACATAGTCGTCAACAACTTCGAGCGCAGAGTCTCCGACTATTACGGGAGCAAATTACAAGCAAATATAGTCTTCAATATAATTTTGGATGATTGAAAAAGTAAATTTTAGTTTTACAGTTTACAAAATATCTATTTATTTATGTAGTCTTATGTAGTTAATGGTGTGTAGTATGTCTTTATAACGGCCCGAGGGTTGCCGACGGTGCTGGCTGAAAATCAGCGCTGGGGTGTTTTTAACGCTTCAGCATTATGCTGAGCCAGTGTCCGATTCACAACCGCAATGACACATACCTTTGTGTTGTTTTTTGTACCTAATAATATTGTTGTCTTGTGTTGTGAATAAATGTATTTTCTTTCTTTCTTTCTTTCTTTAAATACCTAAAGGTTACAGCTCATTAGAGCCACCCGGCACCCGACCAGCACCGCCTCGACTTTCGGCGTCCACTCGTTGTCAACAGGTGGTCCACACGCGGACGGCGCGTTGACAACGAGTGGACCTCGCGCGGTCCACGAATGGGGGGCGGCGGGGGGTGGAGAGCGTCGCATCGCAAGCGCGCGGGCAGCGAGTGGTCCACTCGCCGTCCGCGCGTGGCAACCTCAAGAGTGAGGCGATCCGGTGTCGCTATAATGTCAATAAAATTTCAATTCTCGTCTCGCCTCGCTGGTGAAAAATCATCTTTAGAGACCACAACCGGTATATTGACTCAAACTTTGGCATGGATATGGCAAGTAGATACAGGCAAAACACTCGTTTTAAACCCAGGTTAGACAACCAAGAAAAAGTCGCGAAATCTGCATTACATTGCGAGGTCCTAATGTGAACGAGTTTGTAGTGGTCAACAGTCTCAGTTACTGAGCACCGCAATGCAATACAACTTGCACGAGATTTTCCTTGCAGTTAAAAACTTTAATAAATCCAACAAAAATCTATTTCTCTTATCGTGTTGAAGTACATAAACACGTTTTCAGAGTCAAATTAATTAGAATTGTTCAGTGAGATTTCAATTAATGCATTAATTGCATGTGCATGACGTGATAACCGCTTGCATAATGTGAAGTAGCAGATGGAGGAACTTGAAACACATAACATTAATTGAAACAACAGAGGAATGTATTTGAGTTTTGCTCACAAGAATTGGATAGTTGCTTAGTAAAAGATATTTTTCTATTTACACCTTCAGTTGCATAGAATACAAAAAAATAAATAAATAAAAAATTAATATCATGGGACACTTGACACCAATTAGCCTAGTCCCAAACTAAGCAAAGCTAGTACTATGGATACTAGGCAACGGATAAACATACTTGTAGGTATAGATAAATACATACTTAACATATTAAACATCCAAGACCCGAGAACAAACATTCGTAGGTATTATTCATACAAATATCTGCCCCGGCCGGGAATCGAACCCGGGACCTCAAACTTCGTAGTCAGGTTGCCTAACCACTTGGCCATCCGGTCATAAAAATCCCATGGAAATCAGCAAACACTCATCATCGCTCACTCATTCATTTAATTAATTCTCCTTTTATGCAATCAGTTATTTATGTGGCACTACCTTTAACTATCTATTTGTATTGTATCATGTCATGTGAGTAAACAATTCATTCCTTAACTCATTCATTCATTTATTCTTTATTCATTCATATCGCCGTGTCATTAAAAAACATCGAAACTAAATCAGAAACAAAACCGCCAAAACTAATTGGATAGTTTACGATTGTGAAAACTAATGGCATTTTAGTTTTAAGTCATGACAAGTATACCTAGTGTCATCCAAAATTAGACATTAATGACATTGTAATAAGAACCACGGCACGCGTCATCGTGACTGACCTATTACATATACGTACTTACCTATTTTTTATTTTGATGGTCGAATAACAAACACGTTTAAACTCTTGCACTCGCTTTGTAGGAAATATAGTATTGAGTTCGTATGTCGACTTTTCTATTTTACAATAGTCGTCGTCGTCGATATTTTTCCGGTTCATTTCCTCTTGTATGAGCTGCGCGTAACCCTGTTTGAGGATGAAATACGTGTGATGAGAATCGCGATGGCAACAGAAAAAAATCGTCCATATGCGAGTATCCCCTAATCAGAATCGTTTATTTGCTAGAATACAGTATTGATGGTGAACTAAAATAATTTATTTGCTCACCCGCGACCTTATGATAGCTAAGTTTATGCAAGATATACGCATTCATGCAGTTTTTCCACGTCCACACTGTAAGAACACAGACCCATCTATCACCACCACCACAATACACCGACGCGTTTCGAAATCCATTTAAAATACTGGGCAGTATGCTCGTCCATACTCTTTGGCCTAAAATACGATACAAACTCGACTCAACTTGAATACGGATACAACCTTTTGTTCTTGTTATATTTTGTTACTTGCGCGCAACGGTAGGTACAATTTGGCGGCAAATTTGGTTGCTTCGTCTTTGTAAGTCTTCGCTTCAGAGGAAGTCAAGACCTTACATAAAAAGTTCAAAAACCACTGACATTGTTATCTCAAGATTAAATAATTTAGAAATGGCTCAATCAATTGTTATCAAGCATAGCTAAAAACATGGGAAGAAAACTCGTTTTGACGTAAAAATCGCATGGAAACCTTTCCTCCCCTTTTAGAGCTACAATCACATATAGACAGACATTTTCGTCAAACTTATAACAACCCTCTTTTTGCGTGGGGGGTTGATAGTCTCTTTCAACTCTTAATTACTTTACTAACTCTTTTAATACAATTGCATTTTGAAAACGTACAGTTATTGCTATCAATGAAACACCACACGTAATCAAAGCCCCGTATATTACCATCAATATTGGAAACGGGTCCGTATAGGAATCAACTACGGCACTCCCACAGTAAACAGAATATTAACATTCACACCACTTATTTCGCAGTCGGTGCTGCATGCCAAAAATAGATACTGTACAGAAAAGAAATAGGAAAATAAATCGTATGAGATTCCATTTGTAGAATTTAGGAGCAAAGTTTAATTCTGATTCATTATCATCATCATCGCAGCCTATATACGTCCCACTGCTTGGCACAGGCCTCCTCTCAGATGAGAGTGCTTGGGCAGTAGTTCCCACGCAGGCCCAGTGCGGATTGGGAACTTCACACACACCATTGAATTGCTTCGCAGGTACGTGCAGGTTTCCTCGTTTCCTTCACCGTAAAGCATGTGGTAAATTTCAAATGTAATTCCGCACATGAATTTCGAAAAACTCAGAGGTGCGAGCCGGGGTTTGAACCCACGATCCTCTGCTTGAGAGAATTCTAATTCTGATTAAAATTTCTTAATTATTTAAATATTCACTTTTAAAATTGAGCAAATGCGAAACTTTTAAAGAATTCTTATAGCGGATGGGCCCTTTAACAGAAGTAAATAATTAAAACATAAATCGTACTCAACTGAACAATATTATAACTTTAGTTGAGCGACTTTTAAAAATAATTGAGTCTCTATAGATTTCCCTTTTTCATACAAATTAAATAGTAATCCCAATGTACGCTATCGTATAGCTCAATTTACATCACCTGTCACTCTACAAACATCGAACATTTAAAAAAAAAAATTTAATCGCTGTACTTGCCGTACAGTTCGAAGAGTACGACATGTTATAATTATTAGCTCCTGTTAAAGGGCTCACCTGGTATTGCAGTTACAGTATTTTATAGTGTTTTGTTTTATTTTTTAGAGCATAGACATACCTAATTACACCCCGTGATTTCTTAAAAGAACCTTCGGATTTTAGAAGCATGCTTCGGGTATAGCCGATGACACACGATCGTGATATGCGGTTTTGTTCTGTTATAAACTTACAAAACTTTTCAAAGTTACCGTAAAAAGTTATGTAAAGAATAACCATCGGTACAAAATAAACCTGACTGTAATGATATTACGCTTCTTTATCTTTTTCTAATTTTAATACAATATGACTTAATGGGGTTTCCCGTGATTGGCTATTTACAGAAATACTCTGTTTAAGTTGACTCCTCACGGAAATGACCTGACGGATTGTACGTACAAACACCTACCCTTTTTACATTTATATATAACAAATAATGATAGTAAAAATGTGGGTAGTATGTATGACTGAGCCCTAATCCGTAGTAATTCGAACTCGCGCGATTTTTATAATCGTACTGTTAGAAAGACGTGTACTGTGATGCACCCGCTTTGCCTGCAAGCCGACTGCACGTGGCTCATGGTGATTGAAGCGATTATAGACAGCCTGCTGTTCTATTGGCTTCTACGTATAATATTTACGGCCCGGAATTTCGCGAGCGGCTATTGACAGATTGCAGGGAGAGAGAACCGCTCTTTATCGATGTTATCGACAAATCGATAGTTTTTTGTTTACTAACATTAATACATAATTGTAAATATATTTTTGCTTGGAATATTATTAATTATTATAAATGGCTATGGTAAGAACTGAAGGAATACAAAATAATATTTTCTCTTTTATTTTATCAAAGGGTAGGCAAACAAGCTACCTAACGTTAAGTGGTCTCAGAAGGGTCTTTTCTCAAGTAATGGTGGTGGATTTTTTTTTGACATTCATAAGTGCTTGTTATAGCCTAAATTGAATAAAGATATTTTGACTTTGACTTTAATAAAATATAAAATTTGTACGAATGTAATTCTAGTGATTTCAATAAAGCAATTTAAACGGATTAAACTTTCCGGTATTTTGAACTTTTTTCATCATTGACCGCTGAAAAAAGTACGTATCATCGGAAAGTGTGAGGTTTTATTGAATTAAAAAAACTATCGATTTGTCGATAACACCGATAAAAAGCGGTGCTCTCTCCCTACAATCTGTCAATGGCCGCACGCAAAATTCCGAGCCCTAATAATATTACAGTCAAGCTCAATTGTTGAAATAATTCTTACTTGTTATGCATTGTGTGCGCGAAATTATTTATAACTGTTATTTTAATACCAGATGACTCTTGAAATATTTTTAAAATACTATTACTAATTATTAATTACCATTATCTTATTCTATCATTTAATTACAAATTATAAAAAAAATACATAAATTATTATAAATAATATTAAAATATTTAATTCTTGCTTAATATTCCCGGTCTGAGTGGAGTGGAGAGCCTTGGGGGAGGCCTATGTCCAGCAGTGGACGTCTTTCGGCTGACATGATGATAATGATGACTTAATATTAAGGTTATACAGGGTGCCTCTCTTTTAATGCAAGGTTCGATTCTACTCGATTACTAAGCTACTTTTGTTTTGTAACAAAACAAACTTGAATTTAGATCATTTTATTGATCCTCAAAGTTTAATCGTTAAATCAGTGTATCGGACATGGCGGTGTTATCGTTATCTCTTGGTATAGGCTTTTAAATAATTTTTGTCATTTATTTGTCACCTCTAAGGTAAGCATCTATCAATGTGCTGCCAATTTAGTATTGTATCGCATAACTAACTTTAAGTGTCAGATAAAGCCGTCTTTGTTTATTCGGACAAAATAAACAGAGACGGCGTCACTGATATCCGTCACCTAAAGTTAGTCGGCAAGTGGTGAAACAGGCCCAGGGCTTTATGAAAAATGAAATTAGAAATTAACAGTGCTCATATTTTTAAAAAGTCGTAGAACGAAGTAGCTCAATTATGAGAGTAATTTGAGTTCTTTATTTAATATCGTCCAGCATTTAGAAATTCGAACCGTGCTATAGCAAACTACAACATGCCCAGCCTATAATATACGTTTCACTGCTGGGTACAACACTCTTCCCAGAATGAGAGAGCTTGATCCGTAATTCCCACAGAGCTTACTTGGCAGTGAAGATTGAAAATTTCACACACCATTGAATTGCTTGGCAGGTTGTACAGGTTTCTTTACGATGTTTACCTTCACCGTAAAGCACGTGGTAAATTAAAAACATCTGTAGTGCAACCTGGAATGGAAACCACGAGCCTCTGCTTGATAGGCTATAGGACAAACTAGGCTACCACGGCTTGAGCCGATAAGACAAAGTAATTTATTCAAAAAGCTGATTGTTACAAGTTAACTTATGTAACACGTGTGGCTGAACTAGATCCTGTATTACAGGTAGAACAAGACCCGGAAACGTCTACGGGACATTATTATCCCGCATAAACAGAAATCGCCGTGGGGCGCCGGCGTTAGAATATAGTCCCCCTTTTTATCCCGTGGGTACCGTGGAAACCGGCTGAAGGATAAAACTATAAGAAGAAGATGGGCAGCAGCGTCTTCCGTGCAACCTTATCATCCTATACTGCGCTCGCCAACCCGCTTGCCAAACGTGGTGAGTATTGGCAACACCAACCAATGGGGGAAGGTAAAATGTCCAACAGTAGACATTCTTCGGTTGATAATGATAAACACAAAGGTTAGACTAAATATAATCTTAAGCTAAGGTTGTTTCTTGACTTACAAAGGACCAAAGTGCTGTAATATTCAATTTGCATAATTTGAAATCATAGTCGGCGCGGAATAAGTCTTTAAGCTCACAGCAGAATATTAAGGAAAGTAAAATTTCTCTTCATATTTTCTTGCAAGCGCTTCCCTCTAAACTAATTTTCGTCTCTCTCTCCGAATGATAACAGATTTAGAGCGCAGTAAACGAAGAAAACAGTACGCTTTAAGAGCTAGAATACTACTATAGGTACTACATAAGCTCTAGTGAGCCTTGATTTATAAAATTACACAATCAAGCGATTACTCGCGTTTGTAAGTTAGGATCGGTCGGACTAGTTTCGATTTTTTGGAAGATCTTATTCAAAGGCTAATGCTTCGCAGCGCGCCGTACGGTAGTAATAGGTAATGTAATAGGGGGAGCGGAGTGTCGGTGCTGTTTAGTTTAATATCCGCTACAATAGATACCACATTTGCCTACAAAAATTTCTAGCTCCAGTGGTTTAGTTTAGACTGTGTCTTGCTTGTATAGGTAGTGCCACCAGACTTGGTGTCACGCACACAAGAACATGATGTCATGTAATAACAGCGGGATTTTGGTATTCAGTCATTTATTTAAATCATTCTCCTTTTATGTTATCGGTTCTTCATGTAGCTGTGCGTGCAATCATTCGCTTCAATTCTCGTGGCACTATCTATATCGGTATCTTAAGAAATTATTTTATAGGTAGGAATATATCGTACTTCTTAATTGCCTCACGACTACCGATGTCTACTGTTTTGAAACTGTGCACTGTACTTAGAGCTTGAATAATACTTATTGTGAGCTGGCTAGAATTCTTGAAAGGCGTTCCGTTGAATTTTAAATTTATTCCCAAACTGGATTAAGCCGGTTTTTGTACGCCATTTGCAAGTTTCTATTTGCTACCGTTACTATTTTCTTGGATGGAAATGAATTCATAAATTTTTGACTTTTGTTCAGAAACACGGGTATGTCTATTTTCATTTTGTACGGCTATTTAATTTTATCGGTGTGATTACTTAGATAGGGTAAAACCTCCAGTGAATGAACACTTAAGAAACTTTTCTACTTTGAAAAATCACTACTCTGTACTCATTAATTATTGTAATGGTTTTATGTAATTTAATCAATCGTTATTTAATAAACAAGAATTTAATTTCTGCGATTTTTTATTACGTGTATAGTTTTTGAGTTATGGAAGAATTTATAAAAAAGTACCCAAAAACCTAGTAAATGAACGAAAAAGTTAATGAATGAACAGAGAAAAAACCCAGTGAATGAACATTATTTATATAGTTTTAATCAACATTTAGAAAAGCATTTTTAACATAAAACGAAGTCTTCTTCTTCAGTTATTATTTTATAAAATCTTGAGGTAGGTACAGCACCTTCAGTATTCCAATTATGTTTCTGTATTACAAAAATACATATATAATTCTATTAAAGTAGGTACAAATTAAGCACCTTAATATCTTGATTAATTTACTTTTTTTAAAAACTCGTAGCTCAAAATAGATAATTTTTCCGAGTGAACTTTATATACGTTATATCAAGGTTCAATTTTGTTGACATATTGATTTTAGATAAGTACGAGATTTTTTCAGTGACGATTATCCGAGTGACGATAAAACTTAATAAATAACAAACATTAAACTCTATTGATACTCGTATTCTAATCAGTCTGTAATCAGTCTCTAATTAGTTAAAAGTATCATCATTTGGGACAAAAAAATCATAACAACCCAATTTTTAATTATAGATTGTGGCTAATAACAATAAGTAACTTACTACAAGCACACTCTACATCATTTTTTAATCATTTTTAATTTATATAAAAATAAAAATCGATCAAAATAAATCAATAAAACAAAAAAATATATAATTATATAGTAATTCATGACAAATAAAAGGTACACATTAACTGAACAATTGTTTTAACTGTTCCTATTTCCTTTCCTCGCAATCCCCATTTTCTCCTCGACGTGTCTATCCACCCTCGTTGTACCGGCTCGGGTGACTATATGAACGTCTTGGGTAAAATGACTTGTTTTATGCTCTTGTTGTACAATCTAATATTATTAAGAAGTCCAATTTAGGAAGTAAAACTATCGTGCATTTCGATCACGTCCATCGTTACCTACGTTGTTCATACATAGGGTTAGTAGGTATCTAGTAAATGAACAAAGCCAAATTTCTATAGTCCATTTACTAGATTTTTCATTCCTATGAATGAACACGTAGTGTCCCAATACTAGTTCAAAGAAACAGAATCGTTTTCTATGCAGAATCTGAAAACACAACCTTAATACGATTACGTTAACATTTAATTTTAGGAAAAAAACTATATTGAGCCGACACCAGTAAATGAACAGACTGTTCATTTACTGGTTTAGAACATTTGATAAGCCAGTAATGGAACACCTAAAAATATCAACTTAACCGCAAAATAAGCCACTAAAGAGTACAATTATAGAAGATTTAACTCTTAATCTAACCAATAGCTAAACTTTATCTTGGTATACATGAAATAAGCAGTTCAAATGTTACTCCAAACATGCACTGTTCTTATTTGGGATCTAATTTTTCCATACAAAACTTCAAAAGCAGAAATACGTGAACTTCAAACGCCTGCCATGTTGAAATTGGTTGAAAATAAATTTACCGATTGTTGCCATTGCATAGGAAATCGAGTTGCCGGTAAGAAAAAAAATACGACAGTTGGTGGACATGGCTATATTGCTTATTTTAGGCAAAAAACGTGATTTTGTTCATTCACTGGGGGGGGTTCATTCACTGGAGGGTTTACCCTACCTACATACAGTAGAGGCCAAATGGCTAATGTTACACGTCTTTGTCGCTGTAACTTCGTGTTTGAACTTTCATATGAAATTGGCAGGTAGTTTACAGCGACAAGGTACTAGTGCTTATGTTAATTACCTTTCATGAAAAATTATTTAACTGATGGTAAAAACTCCACTAGTCTGCGTTTCCACCAGAGATGGGCGAGGATGCGTGAAGGAGGAGGTGGGGGAGGGGTTGTGCAAGGTCCGCCCGGGTTGCTACCACCATCTTGCTCGCTAATCCTGCCGTGAAGCAGCAGTGCTTGCACTGTTGTGTTTCGGCGTGGAGAGTAAGACAGCCGGTGAAATTACTGGCACTTGAGGTATCCCATCTTAGGCATCTAGGTTGGCATTGCAGATGTTTATGGACGGTGGTGATGTCTTACCACCAGGAGACCCACTTGCTCGTTTGCCATCCAGTCAAATAAAAAAAAGGAGGATGGAAAAGCAGCCTTACAATCTGTTGTGTAGTTTAAAAGATCTAAGCGTACAAAAGGCGGGAAGCGACATTATTTCATACTATGTAAAGTAAGTATAGAGATGCGAATTTAAGTTTGTTTTTTCTTTCACTTTCACGCTTATATTATTCAACAAATCATTTTTGAACATGAAACTACCGTGAGACTCACTCATATTAAATGATATTGTAACGGATAACTCACGTCTTAAACCGAGTTTAGCTCGACATGTTCCGGGCTATTTCGTAGCTCTTCTTCTCAGGAGCACGCGACTTCGCTTCGCTTGGTGTGCGTGTTGCGGCCGCCGCCGAGACGCGTGCTCCTGAGAAGAAGGGCTACGAAATAGCCCGAAACATGTCGAGCTAAACTCGGTTTAAGACGTGAGTTATCCGTTACAATATCATTTAATATCAACAAATCATGATCAAATTTGTTATGAAGATAGTTTGAGGCTTCGACCCACGAACCTCTGCTTGAGAGCCGATTGGTCAAACCACTAGGCCACCGCTATTTTAGACAAATAAAACGAAATCGCGGGCAACAGTTACTAAACATATCTAAAAGGTAGCAAACTTTGCGTTGCTAAGCTATGCGTTCTTAATAAGTAAAAAACCGGTTTCCTGCACAAACAAGCCCCGACCTAGTTCCCGGACATTGTTTTTCAGCAAACGCCGAAAAACAAAAAAACAACTCGAGCCCGCCCCCGTGGGTTCATATTTCGGGGAACTTTCAAAATAACAGCATCCTGTATAATCAGGTACAGTCAGCAGCAGACGTAATCAAACATTGATTCATTTAATAAAGTGTTCACAATATGTCATGAAATAAAAAAGTTTTTCTTTTCCATTTTGAATTTAGTGAAATCCCCGAAAGTGCAAAGCAACAGGTAAAAGCTAAAACATAAAGTATAAAATTAAATTAAGACAAAAATTTACACAAATATTTGAAAATGTAATAATCTCTTCTCACCTTAGTAAAATCTCGTGTGATGATTTGAACTCTACAAGTTTTTATCCACTTGTTGTACTGACTGTACTCACCAGGTGAATTCACAGTAAACTTTTGTTCATATTTATAGAAAACGGTTTATACTGACAAGCTTTTTACTCTTTTTCAAAGTATTATCGAACGATTACTTTGTTTTTCAGAGAAATAATATGATTATATATATTTTTTAATACGATATAGGGTTTCGTTTGGCCACAATCATGCCTGATGGAAAGCGAGGATGAGGCCTGCGATGGAGCACGCTTGCCTAGTAAATGCTCATTCACCCTAGACTTGAATGCGGCCAAATTGTAGTGTTCAGGAAACAGTCGCAGGCGCAGGCAGGGAATTCCACTCCTTTCCTTTAGAATACCTTTTCCACGAGTACCAAATAGGCACTCAAGGAGAGTCATTGGTCCGTTGCCAGCCCTTTAAGAAAGTATAAGCCCTAATTTGTACCTACTAATAGTTCTGTGACGTGCATCTGTTTATTTTAATCTCAATCTAGAACTTTTTGAGAAGAAATTCAATGGTGTGTAAAGATCCCGTTCCGCAGTGGACCTGCGTGGGAACTACGGCCCAAGCCCTCACATTCTGGGAGGAAGCCTGTGCCCAGCAGTGGGACGTGTTTAGGCTGGGATGATGAACCTCAAACCGCATTTATCCGGCTGACATTGGCCCAACATATACAGTGTGTTACCGGCAGTCAGACTTTTTTTAAGGGAGGTTACAGTAACGTATTTTTGTACCTTAACCACACGACATTAATTTAATTAATAAACTAAAATTCAGATTTTGTTAACTTTCTAACAAAATTATAATTGCCAGCAATGTACAGCAAAGTAAATTGACAAGTTAATCAAAGTATCTCCCCCCCCTCCCTCTTGTTCTGAGAGGAGGCCTGTGCCCAGCAGTGGGACGTATATAGGCTGGGATGAATCAAAGTATCTGTCGGCTGTCATTTACACTTACTTGTCAATTTACTTTGCTGTACATTGCAGGCAATTATAATTTTGTTAGTGAGTTAACAAAGTCTGAATTTTAGTTTATTAATTAAATTAATGTCACGGTTAAATTACAGAAACACGTTACTTTTCCGTTACGTTACGTTAACCGCCTTTTAAAAAGCCTGGCTGCCAGTAACACACTGTATAAGTTTATAAGTCCCTAAGTTGTGCAACACCCCACTAATCTACCCGCAAATCCTCCAAAACTAATATCACAATGACATTCAAACCTGGCACTGTCACGTCGAGATATCCGGACCGGACTCCGTCTCAGTCAACCGAAGGTCTCAAGTAGGGCTTAGCCTATTTGACGTACTCATCCGGACTGATCCTATTCGGTATGTCTACGACTGTGCGCGATAGGCGAGCATTTTAAATATCACAATAATTCAGTGGTGTGTGCGAAGTTCCCAATCCGCACTGGGCTCGCATGAGAAGTACGGCCCAAGCCCTCTCGTCATGACAGGAGGCCTGTGCCCAGCAGTGGGACGTATACAGGCTGGGAGGATGAATATCACTGGACGATTGACAACAAAACGGTATTTGACTATTTTTTATATATTTTATAAATTAAAACTTCACAATGTCTGTTATAGAAAAGAAACAATTTTTGAAATTATAAAGGTTTGAAAAAGACATGCTAGCATGTGACGTCACACGCAAGTAGCGCCATGCTTGCTGCACAGAAAAAGCGTTCGAGAAAGAGACAGGTATATAGATTTTTCAAAAAATAACTATAAATCCAATTTTCAACCGATTTTAGTTTTCTCTTCGCCAGACACTGTCTGTATATCTATATTTTCATATATATATAACATGACAAATTCAGGAGTTGTTAAATACAGTATACCGAGTCCAAAAGTAAGCAAGGCTTGTCCTATGGGTACCAGACAACGTTTCATTTATAAAGAGAGAAAGAAAGAAAATACATTTATTTAACGCCATAAAACAAACAGAACAAATAAAGACATACATGACGCTAAATAGGTCCCCACCCAGCATAATGGCACGGCAAGCCGTGGCGCTGATTGTCAGTGAGGGCCTTATCTAAAAACTAACTTAAATAAAATAAAAAAAATATTAAATTGTATGGCAACACCGGCTTAAACAGTTTAATCGTGTGCAGTTGAATTTTGCAAATATGAATAATGCATATTACTACTAAAATGGTTATTTAAAAACAATATGCTGCATACCTGACTCCTTAAAAAAACACAGTTAATTCTATTAAAAGTACCTTACTTGACTAAACAATACACGGAATAAGATAAGGAAATACGCCAACCACACAGTAGATACATAAATCATAAAAAAACCAACGCATTCAGTCTACCGCCAATTAGTAAAGCGAAATCGACAGTGTAAAAAAGACGTTTCTAGCTTATAGGTATCTAAGGACAACAAACAATAAGAGGGCCTAAAGTGCAAAAAAAAATACAAGGTAAGATTGAGAGAAGTGCCTACTTATACATACATTTATCAATCTCGGACTTTTAAACGTTCCGATGCTCAGGCCGCTTCTCATAATGGCCGCTATTTTCACATGACTCTGTGTTACGCGGTATCAGCCATTGTTGGTTTGCCCACTTGCTCGTTTGCCATCCAGTCGAATAAAAAAAAAATTACAGCATCATCGACGAATATGGAACTTTTTACAAGATATGCAATAGGCGACTTTATCGCTTCAGCACGATCTCTTCCAGGCGATATTTTTAACAGAAAGAAGTAACCAATAGATTTTAGCTGGTGGTGCAATTTACAAATTGAATATACATACAACTAGGTACTTGTTATTCCAATATTTCTGCGCAATTTTTCAGGCACAGATGTTTTTATGTAAAAAGCCAAATTTTATGACTCTAAGCCCAGCGGTTGTTATTTGAAAATTGTATCCTTATCACGTGGGGATATCGGGATAAACAGTAGCCTATGTGTTATTCCAGATGTCCAGCTATCTACATACCAAATTTCATTTCATTTCGTTCCATCCAAATCCGTCCAGCCGTTTTGGCGAGAAGGAGTAACAAACATATATACACAAACACACACACATACAAACTTTCACATTTATAATTATTAGTAGGATAGGATAACACGTTGTGTACATTGCGTGGCCGGAACGCTCGCATTACAATGTTTACCTGACAGCGCACGCAAAGAACAGTGAAAACGCTCGCTAGGCCGGTCGCGCGTGGTCGTAACGCGGCCGAAGTTGTGAGTGTGAACTATTTAAGTACCTACGGTGAATAGTGTGCTTTGTCTTTAGTTTGAATGTAGATTTACCTTGATTATGCTTGGAACTAGAATGTTTGTTCGCGGTTCATTATATAATTATATCTATGGAATGCGTAGGTACACGACTACGTATCATTTGCATTTGTAGAGTACAATGGGGAGATTTACTGTCATTTAGTGCAAATGGAAAATGGACAACTCGAAATTATACGTCAAAGCAGAAAAATGACAATTTGAAATACATCAACAAGGAAAATTGATCATCATGAATATAGTCGAAAATTTAATCTTGCCTCATGGTAAAATTGACAAATGTTGTGATGTACGCCGAAAAAAAAACGACCACATATTTACGTACACTCAGAAATATGACGAATCGTAAATACGTTCCACCCGAAATCATTTGTTTTGGGCCTACATAACAAGTTATTACCTGATTTAGACATTTATTTATTGCTTAATTCATTTTGTTCATACTTTATAATGGACAATATTCCACTTGGGTTTAATTATTTTACAACAAAAATAAATTTGGTTGTAGTAAATATTTTTCAGCACAATTATATTTTGACAAAATTCACTTTGGGTTATTTGGGTCAAATCTTGTAAGTTAAATTTGACGCACTTTCAGTAGTCCGATCGACTTGAAACTTGGTAAATTTATGTAAATCTGGTGAAAATACAATAATCTGATAGTGAAATCCTGGTATTTCGGCAAGGATCGTCTCCACAGGACGGAACTCTTCAACGGTTAATGGCATCGACTTGAAATTTGGTATTCATATGTAGTGACTTTCTGCCAAGTTTCTTGCGGCGCATTCTTCTTGGCAATGATGGTCTTTCCGAAAGCGCTGGTAGTTTAAAAAATGACGTGTAAAAGTGCCCATTGCGGCCTATTTACTGAATAAATAATTTGAATTTGAATTAGTTTGGGTGACAATACAAGTACAGTCAACAAAAAGTACAGTCAGTAAGAAAAGTTTGAATTAAAAATGATATTTTTACCAAAAACTTATAGAAGTGTATAGGTATCTAAGACCTGTTAATTAATCATATTCTTGCAAATAAATTATTTCTATTCTATTCTATTCTTAGATAACACAAGTTCCAATTGTTTAGCCCAGTGTATAATAATCGTCAATTTTTTTATACGATAATCTGTCCAGCGAATGTCAATAGCGCAAAAAGGGCCAAATGTGTTATTAAAAAATTAAATTAAAATCCATTTATTTCATGTTTCTTAGACACATATGTTGTTAGCGTATACACACCAAAAAAAAAAAAAAAAAAGGGCCAAATGTGTTATTAAAAAATTAAATTAAAATCCATTTATTTCATGTTTCTTAGACACATATGTTGTTAGCACATATGTTGTTGTTATGAACTCACTAGTTTAGTTACCTCCAGCTTAAAGCCACCACAAAAAACAGAGCGTAAATGCACAAATTGAAATTCACAACCTGGCAACACCGAAACAATAAAAACCATTGTCAACTGCCAGTGCTGCCAAACTCCGGGCGAAATTACAAAGGGCGAAACGAGACGTCGCGAATTCATTGTTCTGTTTTTTAATGTTGTCGGACTTTGTTTTGGCTGCTGAATAAAGCGGAAAAGGTTAAGTTAAAGTTAGTTTTGCAGGTGGTAGGACCTTGTGCAAGGTCCGCCCGGATTGCTACCACCATTTTGCTCGCTAATCCTGCCGTGAAGCAGCAGTGCTTGCACTGTTGTGTTTCGGCGTGGAGATTAAGACAGCCGGTGAAATTACTGGCACTTGAGGTATCCCATCTTAGGTCTCTAGGTTGGCAACGCATCTGCAATAACCCTGGTGTTGCAGATGTTTATGGGCTGTGGTGATCTCTTACCATCAGGAGACCCACTTGCTCGTTTGCCATCCAGTCAAATAAAAAAAAAGTTTAAGTGGTTAAGGTGACAGGACAAAATACTTTTAAAAGATTGAGTTGAGATTTACTATAATGGAAGCGCAACAGGGCGAGAGTTTGTTAAATTTAATCCTACGCTATGACATATCTACGTAAATTGACACATACGCAAAATGTCACATACGTGAAATGCAGCATACTGCTCTAAATGATTTACTGTCATTTAGTGCAAATGGAAAATGGACAACTCGAAATTATGCATGAAATCTTTTATTTACAAAAAGAAAAATTGACCATCTTGAATATAGTCGAAAATTAAATCTTGTCCCATGGTAGAATTGTCAAAAAAAAAAAAAAAAAAAAAAAAACCTACTACTTGTATTTACGTATACACTCAGAAATATGACGCACGATGTTCGAAACCTTCGTTTTGGGACTACATATCAAGTTATTACTTGATTTAGAAGATATTTTATTTTGCTTATACTTTATAGTGGACAATATTCCATTTGGGTTTAATTAATTTACAACAAAAATAAATTTGGTTGTAATTATTTTTCAACACAATTATGTTTTGACAAAATTCACTTTGGATGGTTTTTGGTTTTGGTCCAAATTCAAAATGGTCAATTCACGTGGACGATTTTCCATTTTCACCGAAGTAACACAGACAGTAAATCCTCGAAATGACTAACGTGCACGAATCAATACGAGAACGAAAAATTTTAATTTAGGAAACTGCAATTTTCCATGATAAAAACTATCTCCACACCAAATTTTATCTAACCTTGTGAGATAAAGCGTATTGACAAAACAATCTTAGTACACGGTACATTCACTTCGGAGTTTTTCTCACTAAATCATAAAAGTACGTTTAAAAAGTTAGTCTAACTTCATATTCACTTAAATGAAACTTAGCTAAAAGACGGGGAGTTAAAATTTACTAACCAAATACTCGCTGAAAGTAAAGTTGATTAAAGTAACACTTCGAAAGTAAACTGAAGTTTTTTTTTTTTCAATTTAACTTACAGTTGACTTTTGCCTGTGTTAAGTAGTAGAACGATGGTTTTGATTTTCAGTTTTCGAAATGAATTATAATCATTCATATCATTTAATAATTGTGATTCAAATGATATTTTATAGCCTTCGCTTCACTGGCGTAGACCATTGAATGTGGCAGTTCAGTTGAAATTTGGGGATTTGATGATAAATACCCATCATCATCATCAGCCAAGACATCCACTCATGAACAAAGGCCCCCTAAGACCACCACAATGAACGACAGCTACTTGCATCCATCGGTTGCCCCAAACTCTCATGACGTCGTTAGTTCATCTAGCGGGAGCAATGCTTCGTCTTCCGGCTCGTGGTCGCAACTCGAAGACTTTTCTCTCCCAACTTTTTTTAACATTTTTTTCCTTTGTTTATGGAACTCTAAATAATTGAGACAAACCAATTAAGAAAGAACAAAACTTACAAGTGCCGTGCAGTCAGGTAATAATGGTCGTGGCTAACAAAAGAAAACAATTAAAACAGTGCTTTTTCTCTTATTCTCATTCGTTAAAAACAGCGTAATTGCAGCTACGTTTTAATCGTATTTTCATTTTAAGATTTTATAATTAGACATTAAGTACCTCATTCTTTTATAAAAAATAAGCAAGCACATCTTTTTTGTTTGACAAATCGAGTTTGAAAATGAAATTATTATGGACTATATGACATTATGGAATATGATAAAGATAATAGAATAAGCACTAACACTATGTATTAAGTACTTTATTTTGTATACTAACCCCCTATTATACTGCCCGAAATAAGGAATATTTAATTTAATTTAATATGGAGTCATTATGCTAAGACGATCATAGAAAATCTGTATTAAATTTCATTTTTCTAGAAAGAGAATGCAAATTTCATTCGCCCATATCATGCTTAATTTCAAGTTGTGCAGGTATCACGTTAAATTGTAAAAGAAAAACTCCACATTTCGAAATATTTTATCCTGATCCCGTGGCAATGTTGTGACAAAAGTAATAGCCTACCATAAACTCAGGTTTCTATAGTCCCTAGCGTTCATCAATAGTCCAAAGACTTTTTAATATCGAGCAATTACCGAACTGCTAACGTCATCTGTTCATCGACGCACAATCCAATACACAAATGCACACAACCACCAAACGTAGCAGTGTAAGAAATGTTAAAAAGTCCGTTAGGACTATTGATGAACGCTTGGGACTATAGAAACCTGAGTTTACGGTATGTGTTAATCCAGACATTCAGCTACTTACATGCCAAATTGCATTCAAATCCGTCCAGCCGTTTTGGCGTGAAGGGTTAAAATACATATACACACACACACAAACGCACCCACTCACAAAATTTCGCATTTATAGTATTAGTAGGATTAAAGTTTTGCTCGGTAAAAAAAAAATCTTGTTAAAAACCAAATAATGGCAATAACAGGCAACAATGGCGCTAACATGAAAAACAGTCAAAAAAAAATTAAAATCCGCTAATTACGTCTTACAAATTGCTCGGTGGTGCATTTGGCTACTTCCACAAATTGCAAACTTGTGCGCTTATTTTCTGTTCATTTTCTTTTTATCTTGATTGTAAAATAATAAGGTACGGTAATTGGTTAGGTGTCATTAAGTATTTTCGCTCCATTACAATATCAAAACTACCACGTACTCGAAGTCTCATATATCTCCAGTTGCTACGTTTGGAACCAGCCGGCAGGTTAGAATGTTTATTTCCATAGAATATTTGCTAGTTTATTTGCATTTACCGTGCAAGCACGGCATTAATCAAATCATCCGTCTATCTCGTTGGTGGACGTTCTAAATACACTTCCTAGATTGATTCCTATGCAATAATATTTATCACATTTAAGAAAACGTCACAAAGTGGCACAGTAGCTCAGATATCTATTTTGTAAAGTCTTACGTGATATTTAGAGGGGGCATTGAGACAATCTCACGATAACTTAAATATCCCAAAAGTTACAGTATATATAGTTTAATGAGTCTGAGTTTTATGGTAACACCTGTAATGGTTATGCAAAAAACAAGTAGTATAAACAACGTTGTTATTCAATTTATTATGTGCGTTTTATATTTAAATTTCGTAATTATTTCTACTTTTTCTCTTCTTGTGGCTTGGCTACTTAAAAACCATCGCTAATAACTACTGCTTTGGCCCGCCTCCCGCAGACTAGGGTAGTCACGTTTCGCCTTTTCTTTGTGTTAGACAATTAAGAAATCTCGTACTTCAAACTCGAACTCTTTTTTCAAACCTCATGTGTGTACCTTCCCTATGCGCAAACCAGATTAGCAAATAAAAAAAGGCTGCGCCAGCATTAAAAATATGCGAGACTTTAGAACTTTTTTTTTCGTAGGTACTTCTTCTTCTTATCTGAGATCGGCTATCACTAGCCTATCCATCTTAGATACTACTGCCGTACTGCCCAAAACAGAGTTCTAGTGATCTGCGCCTTCTTTCGAGTCTTTCGTTTTCTAGAATCTTCCTTTGCATCAAGAGCTGCAATTTGTACTTTTAGTTTCGCACAATATGACCAAACTACTGCAACTCTCTACTATTCGTCTGTACCATATTCAAAGTTTCAAGTATTCAAGTTTCTTGCTCATAATGAACTATTAAACAATTAATTACTTTGCTCGCCTACGATGTTCGTTTATCGATATGGACCTTCGAAAGGTAACGCCTGATTCAATAAATTATTTCTTGCTCAAACTTTGCAACACCTTTTCATTAGAGACTCGATCTATCTGTCCACGATATTCTTAGAATTCTTCTGTTTAAGTAGAAGCTTCAGTGAAGCCTTCAAACTAATAATAATATATGAATAATAAATGTGGGTACATTTCAACGACTTCCAAAACTTCGACTGTTCTCTTACTAAACTACTCAATGATCTCGTACGTTAAAGCTTGTACGAACGAAAAAAAAGTCAGAAGATCTGCGAATACCAATCTATATAATTGGAAAAACCTCGTACAGTTGGCAACCCTGCCACAGACTATAGCATGGCGCCGATTATTGTCGCAACTGGGTCAAGCCTGCTGCCGATTTTTGACATTTAATTAGACGGGATTTCAGCAAGTTTCTCGCACCGCGGGCAACGGGAATTTATTAAACGAGTACCTTATACTTGTAGTCGAGACTTTTGCATTACAAAAATTAACTAACAGATTAATTTGTAAATTGCTTACCTTGTAATTTTCTCTGTATACCTATTTTCTGTACCGCTTACTATTTCTGGTGTACAATAAAGAGTAATTGTATTGTGTTGTATTGTATTGCTCGATGGTCCGATGACATTGTGGAGACAGCAGGACTAGTCTGGAAGAGAGAGACAGATAGTCGATCTGAATGGAGAAAGGTTGGAGAGGCGTATGCCCAACGGTGGGCGAAAACGCGCTGAAGAAGAAGAGAAGGAGAAGTATTGTATAACGAAAAATAGAATGAAAAGTTGAGAGAAAAAGAGCGATCATAATAAAAAGCACCTTAATGCGAGATAAAACAGACTGGATTCATCATCATCGTCAGCCGAAAGACGTCCACTGCTGGTCATAGGCCTCCCCCAAGGGTCTACACTCAGAGCGGTCTTGTGCTTTCCGCATCCACCGCGATGTCCGCGATCCCACTATCTTAACCAGGTCGCCGCTCCATCTTGTCTGTTAAATCTGTCTGTCAGAGACCTACCGACAGCTCGTCTGAAGACTGTATTACTTAGACTGATTACTATTGTAACTGGCTTTATAACAATAAAAACTACCTACACAAACAAACAAATTTTTAACAGTCTCTTAATTCCAGGGTGTCATTAGTGTTGACGTGTAGCGTATGTGTGCAGCACTCACACACACTCACCTCGCAAATTATTTTTAAAATGACAGCAACGACCCCCACCAATAATCTTACCGTAAACAGGGGGGTGTCACTAGGCCATTCCGCCGCCGAGCTACAAGTACATACCGGGCCTCCCCAACGTTGAGGCGATTCAGTGCGACTCAACGCGTGCGAGTGAACACGAGTTATGCGATAGACAGAGAAGCATAAAGTAGGCACGATTCTTATGCCTAAACGTCACTTTTGTACGGCAGTGAAGCTTCTGTACTTGTACTATTACTTATTCTGTGCCGTAAACTGCATCGGACGCACGAAATAATAACTTGTATACTGTTTCAACTTTCAACTTTTAGTTAAATGCATGTAGTTATATTAAAAAAAAACGGCCTTTTAAATTCCTGCAAACCTCCACGGTACGTCATCTACAAGACGCTCCAGTTCAACATTTGGTCCTTCGAACCGTTTTTTTTATCATAATGGAATTTATGTGTTTATCGAAAACGTTAAACTTTTGGACAAAACTTTGAATTAAAACTACCGTGAAATACAAAGATAATTATTAAAATAGATACATATTAATGACTGTGCTATGTCAAAAATGTTTCGAGCCAAACCGTGGCTCCTTCTCAAGGTAGCTCAAACGGAAAGACAACCATGAAAGCTGAAGCTTGTGAAGCTTTTGGACTAAAGTAACAACTTCAAAATAATCTAAATGACCTCCGTATCTACCCTGTATAATATCTGTATCGAATTTCAAGTCATTAAAACCATTTCCGAAAAGTAAAATTCTGTATTCAGTAATTATTCAACTCACACATATCTTACATTGATTATAAAAATGTATATGTCCCAGAATTACAGGTACTTATGTAAAATTATCATATCATTCTACCAATTTTATGGTGAAATTATATTAATTTGGGTAAGCAAATAAAATAATAGTTCCACTGTAGCTAGACATGAGATAACGTTACCATTGATGACTTAATTTCGTCATTGATAACAGAATCTAACAGTTATTAGTCATAATTGTTGTTATCAATTTTATACCATCATTTTCCGTGCATAACATAAAAGGTGACATTGACTTATTTTCCATGGAAGCTTAACAATAAAATGTACTTCTAATAAAGCTACATTTTATATTTAATAACTTCAATTAAATGCTTTTGTAGACTAATGGTTACTCACTAAAATGAGTTTGTTTAAATTTACTTGGGTTCTTAAAAATTCAGGTGGAAATTATTAGTCTGCGCTAAAGTTATTTAGAAGAAAACGCATTAGAGCTGGGTAACACGTAACAGTTACGTTTTTACAAGTAATCCTTTTGAAAACCACTTTTTTTGCTACGTCTTGGTTTTCTTTCAAAGGAAATGAAAACTCATTTAGCACGGCTCTTTAGATAATCGAAACGTTTGTTTCAAAACACAGTGTGTTAGTATCAGGTGTTAATATTAGACGGTAATCGTTTATTTGTTTTTGCAAAAAAACTAAGTCTGTGGAATCGTCATTCAATTTACCGTGTTTAAAAAACTGTAACTTCATGGGAAACTGTTACTTTATAAGAAATTGTTACATTATAAGAAACTGTTACTTTTTAAGAAACTGTTACTTCATAAGAAACTGTTACTTTATAAGAAACTGTTACTTTATAAGAAACTGTTACTTTATAAGAAACTGTTACTTCATAAGTAACTGTTACTTAATAAGTAGCTGTTACTTCATAAGAAACTGTTACTATATAAGAAACTGTTACTTCATAAGAAACTGTTACTTCATAAGAAACTGTTACTTCATAAGAAACTGTTACTTTATAAGAAACTGTTACTTCATAAGAAACTGTTACTTCATAAGAAACTGTTACTTTATAAGAAACTGTTACTTTATAAGAAACTGTTACTTCATAAGAAACTGTTACTTTTTAAGAAACTGTTACTTCATAAAAACTGTTACTTTATAAGAAACTGTTACTTTATAAGAAACTGTTACTTTATAAGAAATTATTACTTCATCGGAAACTGTTATTTTATAAAGAAAAACTATTAATACATATGAGACTGTTATTTTATAAAGATACTGCTACTTCGAAACTGTTATTTTATAAGAAACCGTTTCTTGAATCAGTTTCGGGGAAACGCCCAACTCTAAGATGCATAGATAATTCATTGATGGAACAATTTTAATTCGTTCTACGAACTCAAACCAATTACCTCTGTTTTTCGTTACCACGCGGACAACAGCTGCGTCCGAGTACACGTACAAGTTGACATTGAATTAGAAATTAGTAAAAGTTGTTACAAGCAATCGGAGTTTGTTTAAAGACGCCTACACCCAAAAGGTAGATACCTATATGCTGAAAAGAGAGCGAGAGAAAGAGGTATTACTCGCATTACGTACACATGTACATTATGTACCTGATGTATGTTGCATACAAGTTAATGTATATTGCCGAATAAACTTTTTTCTTTCTTTCTTTCTTTTCTTTACACTTCTATTTCGGTCGGTGAATACCTACAACAACAAAAATTTCGCTTTTTCGCTTACATGAAAATATTCCTTTCAAAATGCTTAATAGCCTCCATCAGCAAATCGTAAATCAAAATTTACTTAGCACTGTGAATGTTAGACAAACAAGCAACCCCAAAATAGGTATTCTCAGTATCTTCAGGCAAATATGTTATATCAATCCAACGTCTATTGGCAAGGGTAAATCGGGTTGGAATTTAATTACTAAGTCAAATATAACTATATATAAAGACAAACCACATGTAGTGCTAATATAAACACTCGAGCAGCAATTACACTGAGAAAAGAACACGGTAGTCGGCCGCATTCGGCGAGCGACACCTGCCAACCGAAGCGACTGGAGGTCTATGGGGGAGGCCTATGTCCAACAGTGGGCGTCCTACAGCTGAGATGATGATGATGATGAATATTTGTTTATGACTCAAATATGCGAAGACGGACGGATTACAATGAAATACTGCATACATATATATTAAGATCCAAAATCGAAGTAGGGACTATACATATATCTCGGATAATAAATAGCACAGTTTTTGTGGATGAATAGGTTGAACGAGCGAATTGAATTGACTTAGTACCAAAGACACAGTGACAAGTCACTTTCAATATAGCGACTAGAGGATCTTTATTTATTATTTTTACATCCACATTCTTAAAAAAAGTCTTAAAATCCGCAGCCGCGGACGTGGAACTTCAAAAACAGGCATCTGCATCGCATCTGCGGATGTGAATAACTCCGTATACTTTTACTTGCCCGAATTTCAGTTGCCATACCAACGTTTGCCATAATGGAACCGTACTGTTTTCAGGAATTTTAAAATGTCATCTTATAGAATGCAGTAGGTTAGGTTAGTTTAATACTATTTCAGAAATAAATTACTTTATGGCAAATCAAAATTATGGAAAACGATACATTATGGCATATGAAATTCGGGCAAACGACAGAGAACCAAACAACTCGGCATCCGCAACATCCCTGATCTAGACTCAACATGTATACAGAGACGTGTACACACAAACACGTTTACCTGTTCTAATTACTACGTGATTATCTTCTATTAACGATGAAGCCCGAAACTTCCAGAATGAAGATAGTGTTAACAGCAAAACTTTCCCAACGTACGATTTACTGCGGATTTCGTTCAAGATGTGCTTCCTTTAGTAGTTGTTGAACTTGGGCGCCATATTGGTTATTTACAGGGGCATCATTATCATCATCCCAGCCTCCCCCACTGCTGGCACAGGCCTCCTCTCAGAATGAGAGGGCTTGGGCAGTAGTTCCCACGCGGGCCAAGTGCGGATTGGGAACTTCACACATACCATGCTTCGCAGGTTTGGGCAGGTTTCCTCACAATGTTTTCCTTCACCGCAAAGCTCGTGGTAAATTTCAAATGTAATTTCGCACATGAATTTCGAAAAACTCAGAGGTGCGAGCCGGGGTTTGAACGCACGATCCTCTGCTTGAGAGGCCATAAGTCAAAACACTAGGCCACCTCGGCTTTTAACAGGTGGCCCGTTTAAATGCTTCTGTATGAGGTACACTGGAATTATCTTTTTCTACTCGCGTACTACAATGTGCTGCTAACGATAGGTACTGCTATCGGTAATCCAATGAGGTGCATCGTGTAAACGCAACTTTGACATTTATGAAACGTATCGCAATTTTCTTTTTCGCACTGCAAATGGCGGGATTTAAAACAAAAAAAACCTTCGACCATTCTATTTTATTTACCTAATTATTGTTAAAAAGCCGTGGTGGCCTAGTGGTTTGACCTATCGCCTCTCAATCAGAGGGTTGTGGGTTCAAACCCCGGCTCGCACCTCTGAGTTTTTCCAAATTCATGTGCGGAATTACATTTGAAATTTACCACGAGCTTTGCGGTGAAGGAAAACATCGTGAGGAAACCTGCACAAACCTGCGAAGCAATTCAATGGTGCGTGTGAAGTTCCCAATCCGCACTGGGCCCGCGTGGGAACTATAGCCCAAGCCCTCTTGTTCTGAGAGGAGGCCTGTGCCCAGCAGTGGGACGTATATAGGCTGGGATGATGATTATTGTTAAATCGACTTTAAAGATTAATTAAAATATGTTTACCTAAACTATTATTGAATAATTAACACTTACATGACGGACAATTAATTTTACAGTTACTTATTATGAATTTTTAATATTCCAACATTGTTTAATTTAGCTGTATTCAAAAAAGTTCCCGGGTCCATTCTAAGGTTGTAATTAGAAAAAAAAAAATAGCGGGCTTTGTTTTGCTTTTGCACGGAGTTCTTAAAAATTAAAAGAATTAAAAGAGTTCAACTAATCAGTATTTAAACGACTTTTTATCTGTGAGAATGTGTGACTTTGGTGAATTAAGTGATGCAGAAATGATGACGCCGCCAGAAATAAAACAGACGGCAATGGAAGTGAGCAGTAATTTGCTACCTTTGAAATCGAAAAATTCATTTACTGTCCGTTATGTAAGTATTCATTATTTATTAATTGTTTATGTTTAATCTCATAGGAAAAGTAATGTATGCAACTATTCATAATCAGCCATTGAGACACTCATGCGTATCTAAACTCATAAACTCGCACTCGTGTCTCAATGGCCCTTATTATGATACAGTTGCATAAATAACTATATTTGCATAGGTGTAAAAGTGAAAAAACCGCCGACATAGTCATTTTAAAGTTTAATATCTCAAAAACGACTAAACCGATTTTAATCGAACATACCTTGGCCAAAAGTATTAGAACCCGATAAAAAAAATTACAAAATATGTGCATCCAAATTGTATATAACATTTACAAATTAATAGCCCAAAAAAAGTGAACTTACGCGTACAAATATCATAGGTGTTCAATGCTTTTGACCACGGCTGTATATACACAACAACGAAAGTTCTCATTTTTGTGGCATATTAAAAGGATAATAAGCATTTTTTTTCTTGCATGGAGCAAAAACATTTTTTTATTTACTTGCGTATGTGTTCAAGTTCGATGTAAGCGAACCAGAACCGATAAACAAAGATTCTATATTTTTTATTAAGTACAGGGTTTGTTTTATTGCGAACCTACTAGCATGCCATTTACTGTACATAAAACTACGTATGTGTATTTACTAATAACTAGCTTTTGCCCTCGACTTCGCCCGCGTGGAATTCGGTTATCGCGCGCTGTTCCCTCGGGAACTGTGCATTTTTACGGGATAAAAAGTAGCCTATGTCACTCTCGGGTCCATAAACTATCTCTATGCCAAAAATCACGTAGATCTGCTCTGTTGCGGGGTGAAAGAAGGACAAACGTACAAACACACACACTTTCACATCTATAATATTAAGTATGGGTTTGTAAATGTTATATACAATTTGGATGCACATATTTTGTGGATTTATTACAGTGCTAACACTTTTGGCCAAGGCTGTAGCTAAGAACCGCCGCAACACTCTTTTACGTAAAAACCCCATCGAACTAGGCTTATCCGTTTTAAAGCTACAATGCCACAGACAGACAGACCAAGCAGTGCGAGTCAGGGCTTGTATGCACTACAACCCTGTGCAAAGCATGCTGTTTATATCTATTGACCTGATTCCTCAACAATAAAAAACATATATTTTAGTAAAGGTTAGAATAGAATAGAATAAGTTTATTTCATTTAATATGGTAAGTAAGAAACTCTTCATTTTATGAAGTCGATTAAAAAAACTAAACTGTCCACCGCCTATCTCGAACTGCAAGTTCTTTTACAATTTTGACAATTTCCTGGAAACAACATTTGCATAATATTAACCCAAATTTTCAAGGCAATATAAAAACCCATCCAATCTTCTAAACGAACTCTCTCCCATAGAATCACGTAGACAATCTGTGCCCATCTATGTTTTTCAATGCATTTAACCTGAAAGAAGACTTGGATAAACGCCATAAGGTTAGAATTATCTACATACCCTGTTTTATTCTACTTTTTTAGGATTCCGTATCAAAGGTATCTAGCTACATATTAGTAATCTGTGACCTATATCCTCAGTCGCCTCTTACGACATCCACGGAAGAAATGGAGAGGTGTAATTCTAACCCGACACCACACTGCTTACGTATATAAAGACTAGGTATGTTATCTGTCTGTGCACGCGAGCGAAGCCGCGGGTAAAGGCTATATATTGAAATAAAATATATTTAAGATTATCTCCCCCGCCCCATTTCAAGAATCATGCTGTTTCGAAATTCAGTTTTAATAACATTAATTTGTATGGCAGTACAGAACCCTTTCGATTTGTTCCAACGACTCGTAGTAGGCCGGTTTTTTCATAATATCGTTTCGCTATGAACTCAAATAATATGCCCGAAGCAGTCAACGGAACGGCATAACGCTGAAACAGGTAGCCATTTTACTTTTCCTTTTTCAAGAACGCCAAAACTTTTCTCGTAAATTTCATCAGCATTTTGTTCGCGTTTACGGTTATATCGTGTTATAATTTTTAAATGGAGGTTAAAGTTTGTTAATTTGGGAAGTCGTTTGTTGGAAAGCAATGGACGTAAATAAATTAAATTAATTTAAAAATTGAATCGCGTTACATGCGGAGGTCCATATCAAGAACTAAAATAATTTCCTTGCTCACCCGCGTCCTTACGATAGCTAAGCTATGCAAAAATATGTCGTGTTCATGAGTTTCCTCCACCTCCACACTGTAAGAACACACAACCAATCACACAAACCCATCTATCCGGACCACCACACTACACTGACGCGTTTCGAACTCAACCAGAGCTCATCTTCAAGAGTGACACAACCGTACCCAAGCACGCAGTTGTTAGACTAACGAAACACAACCACCGTTTTAACTTGTCATGTAACTCCCCAAGTACCACATACGTTTTGTGAACAAAACACCACGCGTCAAGTGGTAGTGTGGTGGTGGTGATAGATGGTTTGTGTGATGGTGTGTGATCTTACAGTGTGGAGGTGGAGGAACTGCATGAACACGCATATTTTTGCATAAGCTTAGCTATCGTAAGGTCGCGGGTGAGCAAGGAACTCAGTGTCTTCTGTCATATCCATTTGATGCTCATTACAAGCTTTAGTTTAGTTTCACCTGGCCAGTTTCTGTTTGTCTGTCAGTAGTCAAATCTAGCAAGTTAAATTCAGTAGTCGGACCGACTTGAAATTTGGCATACTTATGTAAATTTGGTGACAGTACAATAATCTGGTAGTGACATCCTGATTATCCGGCCAGGATCGTCTCCGCCGGACGCAACTCTTCAACGGTTAATGACATTGACTTGAAATTTGGTACGCAAATGTAGTTTGAAGCATGCAAAAGTACAGTCAGCAAAACAAGCTTGTATTCAAAATGAAATTTTTACCAAAAACTTGTTTTAAAGTATCGCTTCACAGCAAAAATATTGTCTCTGCTAGTAAAGTCGCTATACTTTTGACAGGATGGTCGTGATCTTCAGTTGAGGATCAGTTCTGAACCTACATGAAGACTTTCTTGGGAAAATAGTGTGTTGCTTGCCCTTTGCGCTTCGCCATTTTTTTACGGTTCAGCATATGCTGAGCCAGTGTTCTATTCGCAATCGCAATGACGCATTACCCTTCGTGTTGTCTCTCCTCCTCCTTCTTCTCAGCCTTCTTCTACCAAATTCTTGGTGTAGGCCTCCTTCAACCTCTTCTACTCCGATCTATTTTGGGCAGTTAGACTCCAAGTGCTGCCCGCCCGCTGTTGTTGTGAACAAATGTATTTTCATTCTTTCTTCCTCTCTGTCTCTCTATCTCTTTCTTTCTTTTTTCCCTTGCCTTGCCTTCGAAATGTTTTAATAGGTGAATTTGAGTGAACAACCCTGTTAATGTTTTTTAGAGTTTTCTATTTGTGATTTATAATTTTATCCATACAGTGATCGATGTTCAAAATGTTGTAAAAAAAAATATAGGTAATTATCGAACTCTTTTCATTCAATTTAATTTAAGAATTGGTTTAGAAATGCGCCCTGTATTGGAGAATAGTCAGAAACGTAAGTATTTTTTCTCACGCCGAAACGAAGACGCTTCGCTCGCGCTTCGCACTCACTCGGTCAATTTGATTTTGAATACCAGAACAATTAAACAGAACACGTGATTGCATGTTAGCATAGTCTTTGCAATACAAACAGAATGTTAAATCGCTAATTGGTCATCTATGTACCGTTTGGGCTACGGCTATAATATCAAGATAGGCTAATAAATGCATCAAGCAGCATAGGAACTAGACACGAGTAATCTCGACTCCGAGAAGTGATCTGATTCAGTAAATTCGACTCCGTTAGGTGCCGGAACCGACTCCGCTTATCGAATCCGGTTCTTTCGAGTGCTCATTAACTCGTCTGTAGTGAAGGCTAAGCGATTCGGATTTATCCGACTTCGTTCGGATCGGCTTCCCACGCAGATATAGTTAGTAAGAATTGGAAACTTAACACCAATCAATTGCTTCACAAGTTTGTACAGGTTTCCTTCACCGTGATGTTAGGGGTAAATTATAATGTAATGTATATTTCGAAAAAATTTGAAGTACAAAACCGGATTTGAATTTGTGATCCTCGGCTTGAGAGGCCATAGGTTAAACCAAGAGGCCATAGCTTTTTTCCAAGGCAAAAACATGTCACTATTATTTTATCTGTAAACAAAGTGTACCACGATTCTTTTGCGTCTGTGATACACAGGCAACGGCACAGACGTTTGAAGACGTTACACTTTACAACCTTGTCCCCTGTCACTTCATGTTTGAACTTCTGTGTAAAATGGCTAGAAGGCATAAAGTGGCAAGGTACTAAAGCGTAAAGATATCTTTGATCTCGACTCTACATTATGCCCCATATTAATCCCACACTAAATCAAGGACTCTTTCGAGATCAGCTCATACCATTCTAGTCACGTTTTGAGGAGATCTCATTCCATTATGGACCTCAGGGAAATCGCAGTAAATACGGATAAACAACTCAATTCTATGTTGTTTAGCTGCTGAATCGAATATTGTGATAGGTTCAGAACAAATTACAGGGAGGTTGTGAAAGGGAGGTTGAAAAGAAATTGGGTACCTTAAGTTTTCTAGGACACTCCATTAAGTATATTTTTATTGATATCAGACTAAAGGGCTGTTTCACCATCCATTGATTAGTGTTAACTGACGGCTAAATGTGATGCCGTCTCTATTTGTTTTGATCGAATAGACGAGACGGCATCACATTTAACCGTCGTTAACGCTAATCAATGGATGGTTGAAACAGCCCCTTATAATATAATGTAGTTCACTCCTGTATAGATAGATATTTTTCTATCACTTTTTCTGTTTTATTGTAAAAAAAAATTGAAAGATTATTTCGGCAAACCACACGTTTCGTGAGATTAATAGGTTTTGTGCCTTGGTTTGTTTGATTTTAAAAAAGGAGGTCAGTGCTGCTGCATAAGTAGCGTAGTAGAAATAAGCAACCTGAGATATGTATGCATAGGAAAATTCGTGTCTAGATTCCTGTCCAGCGGTGGTGTAGGTTATAGCACGCAGCACGGATTGCTGAGGACCTGGGTTCGATTCCCAGCGCTGGTCTCTTTTTCTGGTTTTCTATGCATCCATGTCTCAGTTTGTATTTTCGATATGGTTTCACGGATACCCGTAAAAGTAACAAATTTTGAGTTCAAATAAAAAATACAAAAAGACTCCAAAAAACCAATCATAAACTTAAGGTTTGCTATTAACATACTTGTAATCGTAACGATTTCGGCTGACATGATGATGATGATGATACAAACGTCCCACTGCTGGGCATGACCTCCCATAATAAGAACTTGGGCTATAGTACCCACGCGGGCCCAGTGCGAATTAGGAACTTCACACTCGCCATTCAACTGCTTGCTTTCACTTGCTTGCTTATGTACAGTCAACGTCAAAAGTAACGGATGACTTTTATACTCTATCACATTGACAATCTTGCATGGGTTGCATGGAGGCTTGCGTGGCTGTAAAACGACGAAGTACGAAAGTGTATAGCTACTTTTGATACTGACTGTACCGACGTCTCACTGCCAGGGTTCAGGCGTCCACTCAGAATGAGACTATGTTCTCACCAGGATCTAGCGCAGATTGGCAACTTCATACATACTATAAAAAAAAATCGTACACTGTAACTGACACAGTGTTTTCAAAGTTCAATATCTTATGAACGGCTGAATCGATTCTATTGGAACTTAGATAAGTATCATTTTGATTAAACTTGCTTTCGATTAGAATAACTCGCATCAAAATAGATCCAGCCGTTTGTGAGCTATGACGCCACAGGCAGACACGTTAAACTTATAAAACCCCTCTTTTTGCATCGAGTCAAACATGCCATTTTCATTAAGAAGCTTTTTTGATGACTATGGGTTTTATTACGTGGTACATTGCATTGTCATTACATATATATGTTGGTACCTTATTTTAATTATTCATTTTAACAAGTGTGTCAAATTAGACATTAAATATTATGAGCTTACAGCTTCGAAAAAATTTGCAAGCTATAATAAAGACTTGTAAAATTTAGGCAGCCACACTACTGCGCGCTACAGAAATAAGATAATTTTCAATAGAGTCCCAAACAAAATTAAAAAAATAAAACTTTGCATACTAAAGTCCCAAAGGAAGACCAGCGCCGTTCGCAAGATCGGCAGATTGCTGATTTGGGACCATTTCGTGACATGCATACGTAACAATTTTTTTTTTTTTTTTTTATTATTGCTGCTGTTTTTTTTTTTGGAAAATAGGGCGCTGTCCATTGGAGGACAATATTGCCAGTGTCTAGTAGGTTTTGCCGTTGTACGGTAAAAATCTAGAAAACGAAATATGAGATGTAATGGTGGATGAACGATGACAGCGCGAATTCTATTTCTGTTTTTATTATCATTATTCTTATCCAATAATGTAATGTCACGAATAAATGTTTTCTTTCTTTCTTTCTTTCTTTCTTTCTTAAAGTACCTACTGACATTGCTTCACGTAGTTCTAATTCAGTACCTAGTACATGATCTCCTTTTCTCAAACAACACGTAGCAAGTACGCTTACTAAGACAAAACACAAAACGTAAACACGTTCAACCACTTTAAAGCGATGAGCTCGTGTTTTGAAGTCATCCTGAGAATTTCAAGTTGAAGAAGCAAAAAGGGATAAACGGCTCAGGTTCGACTATATGCGATTGGTAGCGATGTAAAAGAAACTTTGCTACAAAATTTTAGTTTTCTTACTGAATTCAAAAAAAGAAGGGACGGGAATTCTCCCGAATAATAACTAAACTGTACACTGTACATTTTTCTTTTATTCACAGTCGTTGATATTTTTTTATGCGACTGGATGGCAAACGAGCAAGTGGGTCTCCTGATGGTAAGAGATCACCACCGCCCATAAACATCTGCAACACCACGGGTATTGCAGATGCGTTGGCAACCTAGAGGCCTAAGATGGGATACCTCAAGTGCCAGTAATTTCACCGGCTGTCTTACTCTCCACGCCGAAACACAACAGTGCAAGCACTGCTGCTTCACGGCAGTATTAGCGAGCAAGATGGTGGCAGCAATCCGGGCGGACATTGCACTAGGTCCTACCACCTGCAAATATTATCTTGATCGCCTTTGAGAAAATAGGATCAAAACCGTTTTATTTTATATTCGCACTATAATCTAATATTAAAATTGATTTGATTTTATTTTAAGTGTTTCGGTTGTAGACAACGTTTATAATGCTTGCCACGCTTTGGTTCGATCGCATGTAGTCGTGAACCGGCCGTAAGGTGTTTATTTGGTGCGTTACATGAGATATGCTGGGCTAGAGTAGGTGAGGGGTTTGTTTGGTAGCGGGTTCAGTTTTCTAATGAATACTCGCTTTTAACGTTTTTAACTCGCATTACATGACATTAATAATTACGTCACTTAAAGACATCAATGTTATAGGGAAACCCTACTTGTCAACTCGACACCTGGCGAAAAAAAGGTTCGCTAAATATAAACCGGCCAAGAGCTTGTCGGACACGCCCAAAATAGGGTTCCGTAGCCATTACAAAAACAATAAGTATTATTTTTCTAAGGATTTCGTATGTTATATGGAATCTTCCAAATTTAGGTATATTTTATACCTTAGGCTGCTATTTACTCTTAAATTACTAATAATTCTCAAGCAAACTTAGCCGTTATAGTTTTCCTTGAAAGTTTGATATATTTACTACCATTCTGAATTTTTTCAAAATTTTCCATCCACCGGTTTAGATTTTAGAGAGACGCTCGATTTTAGTGAAAATTTGCACTTTAAAATTTAATATTTTGCAAACAAATCACTGAATCGAAAAATCGTTTTAGCAACCCCCTAATGATTTTAAAATACCTATCCAATGCCACCCCACACTACAAGGTTGGATGAGAAAAAAAAACACCTCCACTTTACGTCTATGGGCGGTACACTAAAACAATTTTTTTAAATTTTTTACTGTACCATTTTGTCGGTATAGTTTACATACATATTCGTGCAAAGTTACAGCTTTCTAGCATTGATAGTTCCTGAACAAAGCCGCGGACGGACGGACAGACAGACAGACAGACATGGCGAAATTATAAAGTTTCCGTTTTTGCCATTTTGGCTCCGAAACCCTAGAAATTGTTTAACTAACAAATTTATACACACTGACAAATTTATCTTATAATTACAACACTTAGGTGGGTAATATAATAAATAATCCATTATAAAATGATAAGGGGCGGCTTGTACTTTTCTGGTTACCTATTTCATTAGGTATTATTATTGTTTTATCAGAAACTTGTACTTTTATATGATTTTCCGCTAACAATGGAACAGCGACTTGTGAGTCTGTTTTGATATAATTCCCCGTCGTTTGTATGTGGGTGCTTCAGAGGGACGGTAGAAACATAGTTTCCTCTCACTGGCTAACATACGCTAATGAAGACACTAAGGGGCTGTTTCACCATCCATTGATTAGTGTTAACCGACGGTTAAATGTGATGCCGTCTCCGTCTATTCGAAGAAAACAAATAGAGACGGCATCACACCTAACATCACAGTTAACACTAATCAATGGATGGTGAAACAGCCCCTAAATATAATGCCTAATTCGCAACTAAAATAACTTAGAGCTTGTCCATATATGGCACAATGGGCTTATGTCCTAAAACAATGGATACGTAGTTTTTCTTTTGACGATTAGGTAAACAATAGTTATTTGTGTCACAAGGGAGAAAAATAATGTATTTACGGCGAGGGCAGTACATTGAATCCAGAATGTAGCGAAGGATTCTACAATAGAATCCTGATTGGGACTCATGTGTTAACGCCCAAGATGAAAATAATTTTGCTCCCGAGTGGCTCATATAACTTTTCACACCGAACATTTAGGAACTTGAAAAAAAAAACTAAATACAATTAAAGAGCAACTAGCATAGAAAATGGCGTGGTTTTACAATCATCAACTTCAAAAAATTGCATTTGCAATAAAACACTTAGAAATGCCTTTAACAGAAAAGTTGCACTTTGCTCCCTCTCGTTAGGGAGGAAAAGTTACTTTTCTGAATGAGAGGTGTGAAAAAATGAAGATCTCCTCCTAGGAGTGACTCGCAGGTAGGTACACATCTGGGCAACAGCTTAAAGGCTATTTGTTGTAATTTCAATAGTCCTAATTCCTCTCCTTTTTAGCCCCCGTAAGGGTGTAATATACTTGGCAAGTAAGTGTATAAACACAAACATCACGCCTGTATTCCTAAATGGGGTAGGCAGAGCATACGAAACGTTACCGCTTCGGAGTCACTTTTAGCAATTTTAGGTTTTAAGTTTGACAAAAACGGTACAATAGTGACAGGTTGCTAGCCTGTCGCCTACGGTATACCTTAACCTATATCCTCAGTCGCCTCTTACTTAAATGGAGAGGTTTAATTCTAACCCGACACCACACGGGTAAAAGTATAACGGGTAAGTGTATAAAAGTTATAATAATTATTTTATGTACTAGTTTTAATGTATTTGAAAGCCACAAAATAAATATGTTTCATAGTTTACAAATTATCAATTTATGTAGTCTTACATTATGTATTTAATAGTGTGTAGTATATCTTTGTAGTTGTCTGAGGGTCATCAAGTTACGGTCATGATCATCAGCCAGAAGACGTCCACTACTGGACAAAGGCCTCCCCCTTAGAACGCCACAATGAACGACAGCTCCCCACTTGCATCCACCGGTTACTCGCAATTCTCACGATGTCGTCAGTCCACCATTAGGTGGGAGGCCTGCCAACGCTTCGTCTTCCGGTTCGCGGTCGCCACTAAACTTTCCTCCCCCAACGGTTATCTGTTCTTCGAGCGATGTGGCCCGCCCATTGCCACTTCAACTTGCATATTTTTAGCGTAACTACGAAGAGTTACACTTCTGGCACTTTTTATTCTAATCTTTCTTTATAACAGCTCAAGAGCCTTCAAAGATAATATCCCTTTTTTCCAAGAAAGGCTTAAACAAGACCGCAGCAAGTTTTTTCAAGCCAAGCGTGAAATTTAATTTGCAAGTCCATAAGTTTTAGTTATGAAAAGCCACGCGCTAAGTAATCCTTTAAAATTTATGTTTTAATACGATACAAACGTGAAAAGTTTTTATTGCCGAGCTGTTTCCTTACATTTTTTTCTGTGATGGAGAATAAGGTCATCATCCGTCATCCCAACCTATACTTATACGTGATCTGTGCTCATCACATTTTTGAAAATTCAGGCGCTACTTTGCGGAGGTACGTGACAATGAACTAGTAAAATAAAAAAAAATGTGTTTCAATGTGCATTATTCGTCGTATAAATAGAAACGTTGGCTCTTTTACTAAGTCATATAATATATAGTTTGATGGTCCTTCGAACCGGATAAAGAAAACGTAGTACTGTTAGGGGTACGGAACGTAATTACATTTTAAATAATGGGAAAAGCCACAGGATTCACTTTTTACATATTTTAGGTGAAATCGGTCGTCTTAGCATTAAGGAGAATTCTGCCAGTTTTCTCACTTTTTCCATACAATTACACCACAACTGAAGGTTCTCGAAAGCTTTCGCCCGCCGCAGTACAGAATTGAAGATTTATGAAACAACGAGATTTGCCCGCAATGTTTATCTACCAAAGTTCCGGAGTTTATATAAGTATGCATATTGAAAACCTTCGCGTTATATTTTTTTTATCCATCCACAATATTAGCTTGGGCGGCGCTAAAGTTCCGTCTTATTTATATTCATAATCATAACGTACATTTTGTAGAAGGAAATATATGGTCTACCAATTTTTAAACAAGTTCCTGTAAAATTTCTGTATTATTAGTTGCTGTGTTGGTGTACAATAAAGAGTTATTGTATTGTATTGTATTGTATTAATATGTCGCTAAAGTCTTTGAAGTTGATAGAGACGTCTATCGGCATTATTGCTTTATGAAATGCAAACGATTATGAACTTTAGAATGCTAGGGTACATAACTATCTACATACCAAATTTGACGTGAAGAGGTGACCGCCAGACAGACATGCTTTCGCATTTATAATATTAGTAAGCATAGTAAAGATGTAGAACTTGTCCTTGTCTCAGCAAACAAAAAAATCCACAGGCCCAGCTATCACAAACACCACACAAAATACTGACGCGTTTAGAACTCTCTACGAGTTCATTATCGAAGCTCAGTCAGTAACAACCATCTGAGTAAGCATCAATTTTCAAACAAAGACTAACCAACTTAACTTTGCTGTACGGTTTAAAGGAAAAGCAGAGAAAAAAGGATTGTTTATTAATATAGACCTGCGCTAAGTTACGCTTGAATCAATAAATTTACCAATAAAACATAATCAGTCCAAAAAACCTAGTTTCTGGGATGAAATAAAATCCAAATCCATTTAAAAAAAAACTCGTTAAAATGCTAAATATTGGCCAATGTCCATACATTGGCCAATATTTAGCATTTTCACGAGTTTTTTTTTACAACGAACTGGAAACAATTATTTTGCTCACCGGCAAATTTATGATAGCTACGTTTATGCAAAAAATGTGTGTTCATGCAGTTCCTCCACCTCCACACTGTAAGAACACACACAGATGTTAGTATTTTCTAACAGCTATCATAAGGTCACGGGTCGCGGGAAAATAATTGTTTTAGTTCATTGATATTTTCAATTATTTTTCTGTTTGTAACTTTGATCAGTACTTACGTATCAAAAAGTTTTGAGTATAGATAATTACTTGCTATCGAAACCACTTCACCAAAAAGATGATGTAAGTACGTCAAATTCTGACTTAGATCGTTTGAATTGAACGTACACCGTCTTCAGTTCACGTATTCGAGCGAGCGTGATGACCTAGCTTTACATCAGTCGTAATTAAATTTTCATTAACATTGCTGTTTGCTGGAGATTTCTAGGGTTGCCAGAACGAGTTTTGGTTTACATTGCTTGGGTCAGAACTCGCCGGTTACACTCTTTTTAATAGAAGTAAATAAATTAAAACGAGACGCAAAGTGCAACCAATCATGGATACCAAACAGCACAAAAAATACTCAAACAATTTACAAACGTCCGGTGAAAAGGCTTTTACTATTTAACACCCCAAATGCCGTGTCGCGTATAAAAAGAATTTAAAAATACTCGTTTTTAATTCGCCCCGTCAGAACACTTCTCTAAACGAACCATTAAAATATTCAAATGGCGGGAAAAGCTATAAAAAGGAAACAAGTTGAGTGCTAATGTTTGGTTTGAACTAACGGAACTATTGGGAACGGTACAGCGAAGTATTACAGCTAGATCACAACAAGTTTAATAATTTATAGAAGTAATAAACCAATTAAAAAAATGGGAAACTACACTAGTTTCAATAGACAAATTATTTTTATTCCATAAAATTGAAAAGTACCCATGGAACTGCACAAAAACAACAATAACAAAAAGGTTAAGTAAATTTGGAAACTTGTTTGTTTGTTTATTTGTAGAGAGTAATCTCCGCTATTTTTTTAGCGTTTACAAATATTTTTCCATAAACTAACACATAACACTGTCGATGCTTGTCGTCACTTTACCCGGGAAGTTTTCGACTGTTTCAAATTTTAACTCCTTATTCATCCGTTCTGTACTATTTGTTACCAGACTACCCGATTGCCCGAACTATTGTTATCACAATAAACATTGAATTGAAACCCGTGTAGTTGTGTAGAGTGAACCATCTGCTTAATCAGTTCTGTTACTAATGTAAAGACTCTCTCATTCACTTTAGGGTACTTTAATTATTCATTTAGTCGTTCGTTCAATCTGAACTGAAAGGCATTCGTTCATATGGCAGAATTTTGCGTAAACTATTAAGTTAGAGGCATTTATTACAGAAACAGACAAAAACCCGTTTCCCTTTTCAATGTGCATGACTATGTGGTGCAGGTTTCATCACAATGTTTTCCTTTACCAAGAAGCAATGATAAAATTAGAGGTGCAAAACTAAAAGGCTTCAAGTTAAAATTAATATCAAGTCTCCTTGAGGCAGTGGAAAAATCAAACTTCTATGTAAATGCAGTCAAAAGAGACATGGTCATTAAAAAAGGTGTTTCCATATTAATTTTAGTAATTAATTGTTCATAGAAACTTGAACTAAAGGCGTGCCGTTACGAGTACCTAGTTCGTACTTGTGTCATATCCATAAGAGACTAAATCTACGTATGTATGACTCTGGTAAACGTGACTACGCTGTTTTTTGTACAAAAAGAAATAACTTGGAGGTGGAAATTCTATCTTCGGAATGAAAATAAAATCACATTGTAGGTCGCGGCGCATTGCAGTAGAATGAGGAGTTCTTATTAAGGTTTCTGTATTCGTTGCCGTTTTATTAATAGTGTTGGTTGTTTTAATTAAATCTGTATGTGCATGAGATAACCCAGTTAACTTAGTAAATTTAGACTTAACTAACATAGGATAAGGTAACGCGGTAGGTAGCTATTATTGTATTTGATTTCACTTTGATTTGTTTTGTGTGACTTTCCGTAATTGCACTCTCCTGTGGCCCGGCGGAAGACCAGTGCTGGTTTTCAACCAGCGATATGCTGAGCCGGGACGTTTTTATAGCGGCAACATTTCCTATTGTTATTTTTACTTATTATGTGTCATTGCTGTTATAAATAAATTATTTTCTTTCTTTCTTTCTTTCTAACGCAACAGTCACCATCATCATCAGCTGGAAGACATCTACTGTTCAAACAAAGGCGTGTCTAAGTGGGAGCACAACGCCACAATGAACGAAATTTCACCACTTGCATCTACCGGCTGCCCAGCAGAGCTACTACGAAAATCGAAACTCGAAGTTCGTGTCGTGCGGTCCCTCTGACATTTATACTATTTGATACGAGAGCGAGAGGGACGGCACGATACGAACTTCGAATTTCGAGTTTCGTAGTAGCCCTGCAGAAGGTACAACGAACCGGAAAGTAAGGCGTTGTTAAAACTGGTTGGAATGACGACATAGCGCGCTGCGGGCCGTTCATTGTACCATATAAGGGAGACTTTTATTTAACAGTGGACGTCTTCCAATTGATTATGATGATGGTACAATCGTTAACAGACAAATGTTTAGTGTAAGATTAATGAATAAAGGCTTTTATTATTATTATTAAGAGTGCTGGTGACTGTACAGTACCTATTGTACAAACATTGTTTTCTATAGCAGCAAATGCGACGGCTGTATTCTAACTGTACGTGTGCCGTGGAACTCTGAATCATTAATGCCATAATTCCGCGGGCTCACCGAATTGGCCCCCCTGTTTGTTATTAAACAGCTTTTCGAGTGCCACAGGCGCATGCAGCTGTCACGGAATTTGAAAATCGAAGTTCGTATCGTACCATCCCTCTCACTCTCGTATTAAATTATATAAGCTTCAGCGGGACGGTAAGATACGAAGTTAGAATTTTGCACTTTTATGTACGTATAGGGCCAGCTGTCACGATGTGTCTGTGTGCGTGCGTGCGTGCGTGCGTGCGTGCGTGTGTGTGTTTTTGTTAACTCTTTCACGCTAAAACGGCTGGTCGGATATCTATGAAATTTGGTATGTAGATAGCTGGACATTTAGAATAACACATGGGCTACTTTCCATCCAGATATTCCCGCGGGATCAGGATAAAATCTTGAAATCTCAACAGCTGGGTTTAGAGTCATGTAATTTGGCGTGGTTGTTTTTAGTGCAACTTCAATGATAACACGATAAGTACCTCTATATAATAACGTTTTGGGGATTTCCACGGGAATTCGGTAAAATCCTGGAATTTCAATTAAACTGCTGGTATTATGGTCTACGCATGCGAAGCCCACCCACACACTACACACTTGTTCTACATAATTGTCACTCTTTTATGTTCTAAAATGCACGATTTAACAAGAAAATAAGTTTTCGGTAAAAATTTCATTTATAATACAAGCTTATTTTGCTGATTGTACTTTTTGTTTACTGTAATCGTGTATTGTCACCCAAATTTCAAATCGATGCCATTAACCGTTGAAGAGTTCCGTCCTGTGGAGACCAGATTATTGTAAGCTTGTAAAAAAAAGTTTCGAGTTCGGTCGCTCAGATTCTGTAATAAAATTGTTTCAACATAATTTAATGAACTAAAAGAATTTCCTTGCTCACCCGCGACCTTACGATAGCTAAGCTTATGCAAAATATGCGTGTTCATGCAGTGTGTGTAGTGTGGTGGTGGTGATAGATGGGTTTGTGTGATTTGTGTGTGTTCTTACAGTGTGGAGGTGGAGGAACTGCTTGAACACGCATATTTTGCATAAGCTTAGCTATCGTTAGGTCGCGGGTGAGCAAGGAAATTCTTTTAGTTCATTGATATGGACCTCCGCAAAGTAACGCCTGATTCAATAAATTATTCAACATAATTTGCCAACAACCAGATATTAAACAGACTATTATATTATAGAAGAAATCGTGCCTGGAGAGAATTCGCGTGCTTGCCCTATATTAAAACTGTGGAATCCGCGATCGGTGAGGTTAAATAAGTTTCTAGTTATGCTAGACACGTACAGGTAGGGTTGCCACTGCCATATGAAAAATTGAAAAGCCCTGATAAATCCTGACATCACCCTAAAATCCTGACATTTCTTGTAACACAGGAACAAAATAATAGCAATCTTCATAGCAATACATGAGACAAGGGGGTTGGGGGGGTGTCTAAAAATGGTGTGTAATGAATGGCCCTTTGGCATCAACCTTGAAGAACGTGCCGCCGTGGCACTGCGGTCTGCGTTGTACTGTACAATACAATACAATACAAATACTCTTTATTGTACACCAGGCACAGTAAGCGATACACAGAAAACAGATACACAGAGAAATAATTACAAGGATCTACGCTTCCCTTTCCCTACGCCCGACTCCGTAGCCCCCTCCCCGACAGCAAATTTTTATCTGTATTTCTAAAGATCCGGACACTTGGCAAGTCCCGCCGCAATCCTAACAACGGGCAGAAATCCGGACATGTCCGGACAAATCCTGACGTTTGGCAACCCTGGTACAGGGCTGGCTGAAATAAAAACAAATCGAATATTCGGGTAATTTCATACATTAAAAACATCATCATACCTATACTCATCATCATCATATTATCAGCCTATATACGCCGCACTTAGAGTACAGGCCTCCTTGTGCCGTAATTTCCACGCGGGCTCGGATTAGAAAAAGCCCGAGGTGTGAGCCTGGCTTGAACCTACGACCTGCTTGAGAGACCATCTGTCAAACCTCTAGGCTACGATGGCTCTAAAAACTGTTATGATATTAATACAATGTTTCTATCGCGGTCGTTATTAATTTTATAGCTGTTTTTAGGGTTCCGGTGCCAAAATGGCAAAAACAGAACCCTTATAGTTTCGCCATGTCTGTCTGTCTGTCTGTCCGTCCGCGGCTTTGCTCAGAGACTATCAATGCTATAAAGCTGTAATTTTGCACGGATATATAAGTAAACTATGCCGACAAAATTGTATAGTTAAGAAATCAAAAAAAATTTTTTTTTACGGTAGACGTAAAGTGGGGGTGATTTTTTTTTCTCATCCAACTCTATAATGTGGGTAACCCTATTGTTAGATAGGTCTTTTAAAATCATTAGGGGTTTGCTATGACGATTTTTCCATTCAGTGATATAATTGCGAAATATTCAACTTTAAAGTGCAAATTTTCATTAAAATCGAGCGTCCCCCCCTATAAAATCTAAACCGGTGGGTGGAAAAATTTGAAAAAAATCAAGATGGTAGTAAGTATATCAAACTTTCAAGGAAAACTATAACGGCTAAGTTTGATTGAGAATTATTAGTAGTTTATGAGTAAATAGCAGCCTAAGGTATAAAATATACCTAAACTTGGAAGATTCCGTATAAAATACGAAATCCTTAGAAAAATATTACTTAATTTTTTCGTAATGGCTACGGAACCCTATTTTGGGCGTGTCCGACACGCTCTTGGCCGGTTTTTTTTTCTGACTGACAGTTATAGTCTGAGTCCTTTCGTCTCGTGATCATGGCGCATGCAACTGTGCTGAAACATCGAGCTCCTCTAAAATCAAGGTACGCGGAACAAAACCCCAATTTAAATCATATAATTTGTTATGATAGCTTGTGTATTACTTACTATCTACGAGGTATTGCAGCCGAAGACATACCAACCCCAGCTCACACATTTTCCCTCTTCAGTTTGATAAGTTATGTTCACTGATAGGTAGTGCTCATTTACCATCACTTGACTCACTTACTCGTTTGCAGCCAAAGTTTTACATACTTTCTAGAAATTTTAGAGCACCTAGACAGTTCATCTAGACGAGTTCTTGAGTGGAGACCGCGAATCGGCAAGCGTGGCGTAGGACGCCCTCAGACTAGGTGGAGCGATGATCTTCGCAGGTTAGCTGGCAAGAACTGGATGAGACTGGCCGAGGATCGTGCTCAGTGGCGTGCAACTGGAGAGGCCTATGTCCAGCAGTGGACTAAGATAGGCCGATGATGATGATGATGATGAGACAGTTCATAACTGTGCCCAACCCTATGTTATTATATTTTCGGCAGTGAACATTTCCAAGTGTCACCCAGAAGGTCGGTGATGAAGTTAAAATTAAATATTACTGCAGAAGATAATTAAAATTCATGATGAAATTCATAACCTAATGACTCTCCTAAGAGACATTTTCAGTATAATAATCTAAGTTAAAACTTGTTCGCCGAATTCGTTTCAAAATGAACTTCATGCATTAAATTAATTAGAACAAAATTGTTACTTTTTAGGGTTCTAGACAATAGAATCCTATTACTAATGCCCTGTTGTCTGTCCGTCTGTCAGAGGCCTGAATCTTATGAAGTCCTATACTTTGCCTGCGGCTTCGCACGCGTAATTCATTAAATCCGGCAGTTGAATTGAAAATACGGGATTTTGCTAAATTCCCGAAAATACATCGTGGATTTTAACGAAGTTGTATTAATAGGGTAGACCGGGGCAATAGTACCATAGCCAATAACTACAACCAGAAGACCAGCACCGTTCGCACGGGCGGCATTAAGTATGCTGATTTGGGACCATTTCGTGACCGTAATACGTATTTTTTAGTTTTCTTCTAGATTTTTTTTGTAATTGTCACGTTTTTTTTTTATTCGACTGTATGGCAAACGAGCAAGTGGGTCTCCTGATGGTAAGAGATCACCACCGCCCATAAACATCTGCAACACCAGAGGTATTCCAGATGCGTTGCCAACCTAGAGGCCTAAGATGGGATACCTCAAGTGCCAGTAATTTCACCGGCTGTCTTGCTCTCCACGCCGAAACACAACAGTGCAAGCACTGCTGCTTCACGTCATGATTAGCGAGCAAGATGGTGGTAGCAATCCGGGCGGACCTTGCACAAGGTCCTACCACCTGCAACATATAAATGTTTTCTGTCTTCTCTTTCTTTCTTTCTACTGGTACATAATCTAACCAACTCCTGTGTGAGGGGTTATAAAAGTAACCTTGTGTTATTCCCAAGATTTTTCTTTTCCTTTTAATAGTCTTACAGATAAACAGGTAAAAATATACTTAAAACACAATATTATCCAAGACCCGAGAGAGCCCCGGCCGGGGTTCGAACCCGGGAACTCAAGCTTCATAGTCAGGTTCTCTAACCAACATTCAACATACATACTTTCGCATTTATTGTCATTTGTAATATTGGTAGTAGGGCAGGATGTATTCCGCCGTTAATATAGCAAAATCATTTAATCTGTGTCATACTCGGGTTAGAGTCGAATTAATAACCCTCTCCCCTCCCCCCCATAGCCGTGTAAATCAGGTTTATCCGGGTAGTTGATAATGGCTATTATCCTATCCGGCAAAATAACCGGAAACGCACCGGTTATTATAGGCACTTCCGGACGGTTAGTGGGACATGCGAAAGATCGTTGGGAAATTAGAGACTTGGCAGCTGCTATAAGTAAAGCCTTCTCTCTCGAATGTGTATATATGTCGGCGGCCGCTCGTAAAATCCGCCAGATCACGAAATTCCTAGGCTATCATGAAATGGCGCCATTTCATAATATGCCTAAAAGTTGGCCAGGCATCGTATCACGATGTGCCTGAGAAACAATACGGCAGATCGATTAGAGCAACGCATTCGTCGATATTCCTAGCTTTATACCGGGCATATCGTGATATGCTGAAAAATTTAGGTACGAAGAGCGAAGCTAGGAGTTGGTTGTATGAATTGTGACTACTACGCACGAGCCGAGTGAGCGAAGCGAGCGTCCCGCGTCAGCGGCTGGCGAAGTGCCAGAACCGATATGGCGGCGTTTCATGATATGCCTAGGAATTTCATGATCTGCCTAAATTAGCCAAATCATGAAATAGCGGCGTTTTATGATATGCCTAAGAGTTTCATGATCTGCCTAAATGTCAAATCGTTAAACGGTAAGTTTTGAACGATGTGACGGATGTCCTTTAGCCAATTCATGAAATGGCGCCATTTCACGATATGCCTAGGAATTTCGTGATCTGGCGGATTTTACAATCGGCCGCCGATATACACACATACGTACATAAGTTTTGTGTATAATCGAAGTCATATAATTGACAGCGAAGACAGAACTGAGACGATGGAAGATTGTTTTGGAAAAATCGGAGTTTCTTTCTTAGCCCGTTAAGAAGAAGTCGATAAGAAAATCAACGAGGTATCATCATCCCAGCCTATATACGTCCCACTGCTGGGCACAGGCTTCCTCTCAGAACAAGAGGGCTTGGGCAGTAGTTCCCACGCAGGCCCAGTGCGGATTGGGAACTTCACACGCACCATTGAATTGCTTTGCAGGTTTGTGCAGGTTTCCTCACGATGTTTTCCTTCACCGCAAAGCTCGTGGTAAATATCAAATGTAATTCCGCACATGAATTTGGAAAAACTCAGAGGTGCGAGCCGGGGTTCGAACCCCCAACCCTCTGCTTGAGAGGCGATAGGTCAAACCACTAGGGCGCCACGGCTTAAACAGATCTACCTGTTACTAATATTTAATGACTTACATGACAATACGGTATTTGACTATTTTGTATATGTTTTATAAATTAAAACTACACAATGCGTGTTATTGAAAAGAAAAGCAATTTTTAAGCTACCTTTACAAATAACAAAGTAATAAAGGTTTGAAATTCAATATTAGACAGAGAAAGACATACTGGCATGTGACGTCACACGCCAGTCCCGCCATACTTGCTGCATATAGATTTTTCTGCTTATAGATTTGACAGGTATATAGATTTTTCATAAAATCACTATAAATCCAACGCAAAGAGACATGTACTGACTGGCTGAACAATCAAATCGAAATCCGTATCAGAATTCGTGGATTACCTTCATAATCCGCCGCGGATATACATTTAAAAAAAACTGGCACATCACTATTACTAACAGCGCGGTATAGCAGCCAGATAAATGTAAGTTATGGCTTGTTGCAGCGAGTACCCGGGATTTGGATAAAATACGCGCATATATGAACGCTGGTAACTAGAAGTCGCAAAGAAAAATGACCTGACGATACCTACGCTGTGGATGTCGTCTTACTAAGACTTTTTTTGCGATAAAATAAATTAAGAGCGTTTATACCTGCTGAGCTGGCAACGTTGCATTTTTGTTAGTTTTTCTCGATTATTCCATAAAAATTGAATGAAAATTAAAAATGTTGTCTGATAGAACACTTCTTAATATGAAACGAATTAATGTTTATAAACGGTTTTTAAAGAAAATAAAAGTCTATCACGAATAATTATTGGAGTAGACACATTATCTTATATATTAAGAAATGTTCTATCAGACCACATTATTAATTTTCATTCAATTTTTATGGAATAACAAAAATGCAACGTTGCTAGGTAAGCAAGTATAAACGCTCTTAATGAATAGCGGCAAAAAGGGGAGGCCTTTGCCCAGCAGAGGGTCTCTTTGACAGGATAGCAAAAAAAATGTTTTAGGTAAAATTTAGACTAATACTATTTGTAACCGAAAACTATAACAGAAACAAAAATAAATGTAGTTGCTAGGGCCTACGCTAGCTGACGCGGTTAGCACGGAGCGGGTGGACGCCTATTAAAAAATACTTTTCACTTCTCATGCTCATAAAATGTTACTTAAGTCTGCATATCGGGACTAAAGCTCCTTTTTATTCTCTAGGGATTAAAGTGTTTTGTTTTTAAGAATATCGTAGGTACTTAGAAATTTTGCTACGGAAACTTGGAAACACATAGACATAACTGATTAATTACAATAAAAACTTACATTTATAGCTTGGCATACTGTCGTATCGCCGCAATAAGTTCTATATCAACGACTAGTCCATTCTGTCAGCGTTAACCATCCCTATTGCTTTTTTCTAACAGTTGCCGCGTCGCTTTTTGACCAAAAGAGTGCTTTTAATGGGACTTTTTACGGGAAAAACCGACACCGTGTTTTAAAATGTAAAACATGAAACAACAACTTTGATTAAAAATGTTGCGTGTGCAAAGTTGAGACGAGCCGGGACATAGGGTTGCCAAAATTGGCTGGTGACAGTGGAAGTTCTTATTTTTGAATTAGTACGCTGATTTTTCGAAATAAAAGGCAACACTTGTTTTTTATGACATATCTACTCGGTAAAAGAAGAAATAGGTCACCAGCTCACCATATAGATAGTCTGTTGTTTGTGTCTTACTTTTAATTTGAACCCATCCCCATTAAACACAGCACTGTGGCTTGCTACAATAATAATACAATGTTGAGTGGGGCCTACTTCGTACTAATCGACAATGTCGTAAGCAAACAGGAAGCAAATTGTTTGTCAGTATTTTTGTGTTGTGGACATTGTCTAAGTTTGGATGGTAACACAGCTTTTTTTATCAAAATACATCTTCGAATCATATTTTTATTCAAAAGACAAATTCGCAAATACCACTGTCACTTGGACAATTTCAAATAAAAGAGAAAAATTTAATAATATTTACACTTTTAAAACAAATTAAATTACGTATCATATAAAAACACTGTTACATTTTTATCGACAGCCCTAACTTGCCGGACAGAGGGTGTTTTGTCGGACAAATAAGAGTAGGTACCTACACTGAAATTGGGTCAACTTCACGTTTATTTCCGTAAGACCTAGGCTTTTTTACACGGTTTCATATAACTTTTCGCATTTGGACGCTAATTAGTCTCAATTATTTTTACATTCCGCCGTGGAAAGCCGTGGTGGCCGAGTGGTTTGACCTATGGCCTCTCAAGCAGATGATCGTGAGTTCAAACCCCGGCTCGCACGAAGTGAGGAAACATGCACAAACCTACGAAGCAATTCAATGGTGTGTGTAAAGTTCCCAATCCGCGCTGGGCTCGCGTGGAAACTACGGCCCAAGCCCTCTTATTTTGAGAGGAGGCCTGTGCCCAGCAGTGGGACAGGCTGATGATAATGATGATTTTTACATTCATGTTAAAACTTAGGGTACGCCTTTATATAAATAAGCATAATGTAGAGTAAGGTGACCCGGGGCTATTGTGGCTCCGGGGGATATTGTATCTGAGCCGTCTGATGGCGTAACCTACTTTTTGGTAGCAGTTCTTTTTGCGTACAATTTAACGTCGCCCATAGATACTGTCGTACATTTGTACTGTCGAACAGTAATACATCGCGCACTAGCACTTCGCAGAAATGAACTGTCGTTCAATAGAAATTTCGCACAATCGTACATTGCACACTCGGGGTCGCACTTATGTGATAATCCCCATGAGAGCCAATTGAATCAGGAATCGAAGTGGTCACCATGACCGAAATCGGTCGGATTACTTACTCGTAGTCTGTGGAGATACCGCAGATAAAGAGTCCGAAGTATTTGCTCATTGAAAAACACTCAAATACGCAACTGGCGAAGATTATTCGAGATCAAATACGTAACAAGTGGTTGTTAAATCTTTCCTGCGAACGTACTTTATCCGTGCTTGAGTAAATTCCAAAATGCCGTCTTGTGCTTCCCTACTAACAATATCGGTTGCATAACCAAACTGCTAACTTCTGCTGTTCGCTCCCCAAGTTCGTGTGTGGCATAGTGCGTAGCCGAGTAATTCTATGTGTCTAACTTTGAAACTAAACTTGATAGTTGCCTGATGTGAACGGGTGTGTTGAAATACAGTTGAGCTCCCATATGCACGAGTATTTGAATTTGAAATGATACGTAGTGTGTCAGATATTATCGACATGATATTCATTTTATGATGTGATAGATAAGCCTTCCTTAGGTAGGCCTTTAGACCGGTCTGAGTGGAGAGCCTTAAGGGAGGCCTATGTCCAGCAGTGGACGTCTTTCGGCTGACATGATGATGATGATGAGGTAAGCCTTCAGGGAAATGGGACTGCTATTTCAATTAAGACATAGCGCGCCCATTTTTGCAAGCTTTTATTTAGTTTCACTGTCCCGTTGTCTGTCTGTCTGTCTGTAATCAAATCTTGACAGTTTTTGACCAACTTCCAGTAGTAAATTTGGAATACTTATGTAAATCGCGTGACAATACAATTAATCTAGTAGTGACACCTGGTAGTCCAGCCAGGATCGTCTCCGCAGGACGGAACTCTTCAACGTTTAATAGCATCGACTTGAAATTTGGTATGCAAATGTTGTTTGGGTGACAATGCAAGTACAGTCAACGAAAAGTACAGTCAGCAAAAAAATCTTGTATTAAAAATGAAATTTTTATGTTTAGGTTATTTAACACGTAAGTCTTACCGATCTAATGTTGCGCTAGTATGCGACTATAAAAGATCACGATTTGCGCAAGTCGTCCGTTAATTTTTTTACGTCATCATATCCAGCCGTGGGACGTCCACTAATGGACAATCCCATAGACCTCCAATTTATTTCATTTTATTATTTATTTAATTAATTTTGTATTTTTATTATGTTCTATGCACTTTGCGAAGAGCGCATAAATATTTATTTTTATATTTTTTTTTTTAAATTTCATCGGTTGGATTGGAAGCCGTCGTTTCAATGTCCGTAAGAACTTTGAAAACACGTATAGGTACCTACACACAAACTTTTGGATTTATAATAGATATTAGTGATATTTAGTAAGAGTAGGATACAAGATAAGACATCAGATAGTTGTACATAAGCAAGGACTTATATAAATAGTTATATTCGTAACAAGTAGTTTACGAGTTCAATTATCAAGCGGTAACCGAGGCAGTCTCAGATTTGGCAAAGTTCAGTTAACAGGCCGTCATCTTAGAAAGGTTGTATCTGATATTTTCTTATCGTTATAATTTGAATCTTATGTTATCTGCGATAGAGTAAACATTTCCTTTAGATCTTGAGTGCAGATAGAACCTGTCTCAAGTTGCCAAGCAAGAAGTGAGAGACAGATTAATATTGGTTGAGTTACCAAGTTGTTGAACGTGGTGACTTCAAAGCCAAATGCCGTTTATACTTCTGTTTGAAGAATAATTATTCATCATTATCATAATCATATTAGCTGTAGAACGTCCACTGTTGGACAATATATGTCGCCCCCATAGACCTCTAGGTGACGGAGAGGGAGAGGGGTTGCCAATACACAGGTGGTTCGCAGGTGGTAGGACCTTGTGCAAGGTCCGCCCGGATTGCTACCACCATCTTGCTCGCTAATCCTGCCGTGAAGCAGCAGTGCTTGCACTGTTGTGTTTCGGCGTGGAGAGTAAGACAGCCGGTGAAATTACTGGCACTTGAGGTATCCCATCTTAGGCCTCTAGGTTGGCAACGCATCTGCAATCCCCCTGGTGTTGCGAGTGTCTATGGGCAGTGGTGATCTCCTACCATCAGGAGACCCACTTGCTCGTTTGCCATCCAGTCGAATAAAAAAAAACACGCCACGCTTGGCAAAAGGGTTCACAAAATAATTATTAATTACTCTTAAGGAAAATAACATCATGTTCATCATTATGTACCTACATACTTGTAAAAGTTGTTACCATATTATTAGTCAGTCCATGACGTTTGACTACTCTGACTGAAAAATAATAAAATTTGAATTTCGAAAAACAGAGGCACGAGCCCGCATTTGAACCCACTGTCGAGTTTGTTTTAAGGAGTCTTTGACATTCGTTTGCCACGCGTCTTTAATACTTCCTGTAGAAATCACAGGACTTTCTGCCAAGTTAGATCAGCTTGGCAGTTACTGATTCACTACGAGGCAACGGACCCTCTATCCTCTTCTGCTTTAAAGTCCATAGGACAAACAATTATTACCAAGGCTTTTGTGACAATTTTTTTTATGTTAAAACATATTTTACCACCCGGATAAATACAGTAAAATAATCAAAAACGCCAATTACGGCAGAAGAATGAAACAAATTTGTCACAGCCAAATAGGTACTGCGGTAAATCAAAAGAATTTCAGAAGTGCTTTTCGTTCCTTGAACCGAGGACTCTTTAAGCATTATTATGACGGGGTGTGTGGGGTTGCAGATTATATTTCAAAGCATTTTAATTGTAGGTAGTATACCTAAATATCGTTGTTACCAGTCTACGAGTAAATACCTAATTATAAAATTAATTCCCATTTCCTTTGAGAACGTCTTTACCGATTAAATTCATCTTTTTTTTTTGTTTTCTGATACTACCTACAAGTAAAAATAAACATTTTGCTATAACATAAAATAAAGTGGACGTACGAGACGTAATTTGTTCGTCGTTGATATTTTTCATTAAACGAGACAAATTATATACCCAACTTCATTCTCAAGAGACCAAGGCCTCAACATATGTATTTTTAAGACCTAGATTTATATAAAGGTAATTTTGCAAAAGTCAACAAAGATCTCCTGCCCCATTAAAGGAAACCTATTCATAAAGAAAAAGGAAATCGGCCAAATATAAAGCCAATAAATGCAATGGAGAGATCTGCTCTTGATACATTACGAGATATTCCAGCTAACTAAGCAAGGATAATGGATACCATCGCTAGCAGGGTTGGAGTTTGGTCCCAGGGGGAACTACTGGCGATTTGATAAAAGATACAAATACAATACTCGTACACTACTAACATAAAATATAAATACAAATTGTCAACAAAAAGGCCGTAGGTAATATAAAAACATTTTAATTAACTAAAGCAGATATACGTACCTATGAAATATAATGTACTTTATAAAGTGTATGAACCAGTGTTAACAGACTTTTTTGGCAAATCAGGATTTTGAAAGTTTTTGATTTAAAAAAGCGGGATTTTTTCGTCGAATGCAGAACATAGTAAAATGTATGTAATCAAGAGTTTTGAAATACTTGGCTTTTTATTTGAGTTTTAAATTATGTTTACATGAAAATAAACAGGCAAATGCCATAATAAATGTATTTTAGTAAATGTCTGATTGAATCCCCTAAAGAAGACTGGACCTGTACCGCGCGGAACATTTAATTTTGATTTCAAAATCGGGACGTCCCGCCAAGATCAGGACGTCTGGCAACTCTGGTGTGAATGGAGTCACTATTATGGGGAGCGTTAACCACGCACATGTTTTAATATTTTTCTGCCCTAAAGGTAAAGGAATTTTGTCTACGTGTTTCATCATCATCATCATCATCCCAGCCTATATACGTCCCACTGCTGGGCACAGGCCTCCTCTCAGAACAAGAGGGAAAATTTTGTATGAAGATAGCTGGAAATTTGAAATACGTAGGCTACTTTTATCCCGATATTCCCACGAGTTCGAAATGCTGGGTTTAGAGACATAAAATTTGGCACTGTTGTTTACAATGCAACGTCAATAAATACCACGATGTAATTTTCGGGAATTCCCACGGGAAATTAGTGAAATCCCGGAATTTTTATTCAATTGCTGGAACTAATGATTTACGCATACAAAGCCGCGGGTAAACACGCGAGACTGTTCACCACCTATTGATAAATTTTATTTGACGGATAAATGTGATGCCGTAGACGGAGACGGCGGTTCGGAGTTCGAACAAAACAAACAGAGAAATACATTTATCCGTCAGATAATTTTTCTCAATGGATGGTGAAACAGAGGGTTAATCCGCAACCGAGTCCGCAACCTCTTTAATCTCGTAACTTGTAGAATCCGGCCTGAGTTTGAAGTTTAACTTCAAGTCAGATTAATTCGTAATGCCTATACGTTTGTCTGTCTGTTTAATACGAAGACAAATGGCGTTATCTTAATTAGTCAGCTAGTTATCAACTATTCGACATGTTTGTGGAATTTCTCAGGGGGAATGTGACGGGATGTATTTAAACATGTATGCTGGGTGGTAACCCGCACTCATGAATGCCGTTCCGGTTGCAAATTTTGCTAAATTCAACAATTTTTAGGGTTCCGGAGCCAAATTGGCAAAAACGGAACCCTTATAGTTTCGCCATGTCTGTCTGTCTGTCTGTCTGTCTGTCCGTCCGTCCGCGGCTTTGCTCAGGGACTATCAATGCTAGAAAGCTGTAATTTTGCATGAATATTATATGTAAACTATGCCGACAAAATGGTACATTAAAAAACCAAAATATTTTTTTAGGGTACCTCCCATAGACGTAGAGTGGGGGTGATTTTTTTTCTCATCGAACCTTATAGTGTGGGGTATCGTTGGATAGGTCTTTTAAAACCATTTTTAGCGGGTTTGCTAAGACGATTTTTCGATTCAATGATTTGTTTGCGAAATATTCATCTTTAAAGTGCAAATTTTTATTAAAACCGAGCGTCCCCCTCCCTCTAAAATCTAAACCGGTGGGTGAAAAAATTTGAAAAAATTCAGGATGGTAGTTAGTATATCAAACTTTCAATGAAAACTATAACGGCTAAGTTTGCTTGAGAATTATTAATAGTTTATGAGTAAATAGCAACCTAAGGTATAAAATATACCTATACTTGGAAGATTCCGTATAAAATCAGAAAAATAGTATAAATAAAGTATAGTTTAGTAAATAGTATAGTCCGACACGCTAATGGCCGGTTTTTTTAAAGAATATAAAAGTCTATCACGAATAATTGCCGTGACATTATAATGAGTGGAGATCTAGCTATTTATCGCCAGTACGATCGAGGACTTTTAATTCATAAGCCACCTTTTCAAAGGAAAAGTCATTACGATTTTCATTGTTAATTAATGCGATGTCACTATGATGTTTACTGTGAATTGGTGCCGTAGTGGGTCAGGGTGGGTCCTTGACCGTACGTCTTATGTTTTTTCTTTTGTATATGATTGTGATGTCTTATGAATGACTTTCAATCTTTTTTCAAATGAAACCAAGCGATTGGCGAGGACGTGGGCGCTAACGATGGGCCTGATGAGGAAGCTCAAAGTCACTCAAAGGGCTATGGAGAGGTCTATGCTCGGGGTTTCTCTGCAGGATAGAATCAGAAATGACGATAGTATTGGAACTAAGGTTACCGACATATCCCGCAGAATTGTGAAACTGAAGTGGCAGTGGGCGGTCTACATTGCTCGCAGGACTGATAGCCGATGGATTCAGAAGGTTCTCGAATGGCGTCCGCGGACCGGAAGACGAGCTGTCGTTAGGCCTCCAACAAGATGGAGCGACGACCTGGTTAAGATCGCGGGATCGCGTTGGATGCGGAAAGTACAAGATCGGGAGAGCCTTGGGGGAGGCCTATGTCCAGCAGTGGACGTCTTTCGGCTGACATGATGATGATTGGCCAGGAGGTGGACATAGATCAAGTAATTATTAGCTAAAAATGGTAGCCATATCACTCACGCAGTGATGTATACTCCCTGTTATCGTGTAACGATCCCTCGTCCTGAATGTCCGGTATTATAACCGTTTATCGTTGCTACCAGGATGTCTGTGATCAATCATTATTAGTGCGGCCCCTCTATCGATAAACTGGTTCTGTTTTTACCGGACCAAATAACATTAATTAGCAAAATAATGAGAGACATAAATCTGGAGAGCCCTAATATCGAACAACCGATTAGCCCAGTGGTTAGGGAACGTTACTTCAAATCTTGACGTCCCGGGTTCGATCACCCGGGGCAGATATTTGTACGAAAAATATGAATGTTTGTTCTCGAGTCACAGTTATTTAAAATTTATTTAAGTATGTATCTAAGTATATGTTTATCCGTTTACCAGTACCTATTAACACAAGCTTTACTTACTTTGGGACTAGGACGATTGGTATCAAGTGTGCCGTGACATTTATCTATATTAATAATTTCGTCCAGGGGTACGGTAGACTCGAACGAAATGCACATCAAATTGAAGAGCGTAAAAAATTAGTCGATCCGAGTCGACAACATATATCCGCAAAATTCGATTATGGAGAATTTCGTTAAATTCTAATGGCACTGACAAACAAACCGCAGTCGCCATCTTGGGTAGTTAATAAACGTTCCGTTTCATACTAGCTAGCTCTTAGATACGGCTCGCCTGCAACACATCGCGTGCGTCACGCCAAAAAAGTATCCATTACAAAGAACTGTGACTCATGTGACTGTGTAAAACGAAACGTCTTGAGTGGATCTTATCAAAACTCAAAACTATCACCAACTACCTTCAACTATAACTGTCTTCAGTTGTTGACGTTTGTTTCGCGAAAATATTGTTTTGACACTTTGTTTCCATCATGCCGAAAATCGTAAGTATTTCATAAAAAAATCTTTCATTGGTCGTTTTTCTGTCTTCGTTTAGTCTTTGTTTGATGATAACTATATTATTTTGTTAACAGCCGAATCTCCTTGCATTCGGTAAGCATTGTCACAATTGTGGAGAGTGGATGCAGCGAAGAGCTCTTCGTAAAGATGGTGAGTAGTATTTTAGTAGGTATGTAGGCAGGTTGTGTTTTTAAGTGAATTTTGTTCTATCCTCGTGCGGCCCAATATGCATTAGAATGTACACAGCTTATACACACGTACACAATAAGTTCAAAGGAATTAGGAATCTATGACAATGTAACAAAGTAAAAATTCTTTTGTTTTTCTATTGTTTTACACAATGGCAGTTTGACAGCAGTTTGACTTTATTCTGGAAACAATTAGATTCTAATTGCTTTGTCAATTTTTTTCAAAATATATGGTGGGCTTCAGGAGGTTAGGTTTTCTTCTTAAAGTGTGGATTGTAAGACTTTCTGCATTCAAATAAAATAAGTACCTACTTATTTACTTTCAGTGACATGCAATTTTTGTAATGAGGAAATATTTGCAAGAAACTGCAAGCAAATGAAAATGTGCAGTCGATGTGTGGAATGCGACAACATTGTACTCGGTAAGCGGCTCAACATTTTTTCTCTATAACCCAACAAATAATAATAAATGACCTCATGCATAGCCTGTGTTGAGGTGTCATGAACACATACAGAAACAGACACAAATTTTTTACCGTTTTTTCTTAATAATGAAATGGACCCCGTCATGCACAAGTTCAACTTTAACTTGGCTGGTTCTTATTATACAATTAGACATTATTAATTGTATGACATATTTTTGCAGATAATTTCAATTATTGCAAGTGTTGTGGCCTAGAAACAATTAGGCAGTTAAGAAGAACCAAGGCTCGGGCACTTTCAAACCTTTTTCCAAAACAAACAAATACAATACAACCTAACAAATCCCAAGACTTATTTGATGACTTTGAGGTAAGTTAATGGTGCAGGTCACTGAGTACAGTAAAATGAAAAATAATACTTATTACTAGATAGAGGTATGTGAGGATATACCTACATACATACACAATACTTATTATTATTTGAATATTTGTCTAATATATTTTCTTCTTTAAGGTCGATAACGAAGAGTTGACGCTAATCGAAGAGTCACTGGTGACTGATGATGTTTCTTTAGACAACGAGAAAAAACAAGAGTCAATGCTGTCAGTCAGCAGTGATTTTATTTCTTTAGAAGAAGAGGAGAAAGAAAACATATCAAATGGCGGGCAGAACCCCGAAGAAACATAAATATTCAAGCAGGTTTAGTACAGAACATCAGCCCCCCAGGACTACCTATGTACATTTAGCACTTTCAAATAACACCATTCAAGTATCAGTACATTCAGTTGGTTCTATGATTTATGAATGTGTACAATGTCAAGCACTTCATTTTTTAGGTGAAAAAATAAAAAATCATTTTAAAAATTGTTGTCATAATGGGAAGGTACACATAGACCCAGATAGAGCATTAAAGCCAATTCCAGATATATTATTAGATTTATACAAAGGCAATACGTCTGATGCTAATCATTTTAAGGCTAATATACGACAATATAATTCAATATTTGCAATGGCATCCTTAAATTCAAACTTGAACACACTCCCTCCAGGATTTTTTCACTTATAGGGTTCAAGGGCAAATTTATATAAAAACTGGGTCTTTGTTTCCGTTGCAAGGTCATAAAACCACAATACAACCAATTGTACATAATTGAAGATGAAGCAGCATTAAATGAACGATTATCTGATTCTAGAAATAACATATGTAGAAGCAATATAATGAGGTCCTTACAAACAATGCTCAATGAATCCAATCCTTTTGTCAAAATATACAAAAGGGTGGCTGCAATTTTAGCTGAAGAGGAATTAAAAGCAGCCTCAGAAAATCGACCCAAATATTCGGTATCAATGCACTTTTATAAACATAAATCTCTTGATTTGCGTCGGTATAACACTCCATCAAATAATGAGGTAGCGGTCATCTTTGTAGGAGAAAACGGCGAACCTCCATTAAATATAGACTTTTCTGTACAAGAATATTCTCAACATTTAACTACACTCAAGTCAACCAGTCCGAATATTGACCCTTTAGCCTTTCCTACTTTTCCTAATGGAGAACTCGGATGGCATGAAAATCTTCAACACAGAGAAGAGAGTCGAACTGCTCGAAGCCGTCTTACAATGTTACAATTTTATCAGTATAGACTTGCTGTTCGTGAAAATTTTAGCCCATTATTTTATGCCGAAAAACTTTTTCATGAATATTGTGTCTTGGCCTATGTTAGGATTGAATCTCAAAGATTATTGTTTCTTCGAATGAATCAAAAACAGCTCAGAGCTGACAAATATAACAATTTAATGGATAGCCTGTACAATAATGATAGAGAAATGGTCAAGGCATTGGTAAAATGATAATATTGCCATCAACTTATGTGGGAAGTCCCCGGCACATGATGCAAAATTATCAGGATTCCATGGCAATTGTATGCAAGTATGGTAAACCAGACCTATTTATAACATTTACGTGCAATCCAAATTGGCAGGAAATCTTAGAAAATTTACAAGGCACTAAAAAAGAACATAGACCCGACTTAATTGCCAGAATTTTTAAACTTAAATTGGATGAACTTTTAGACGACATTACAAGGAAACATATTTTTGGAATACCGAGTGCGTGGTTTTACACCATTGAATTTCAGAAACGTGGGCTTCCACATGCGCATATGCTTATTATTCTAAGAAATGAAGATAAACCAAGGTCATCAGAAGATTATGATAAATTTGTGTGTGCAGAAATACCTGATCCAGATAAAGACCAGGAACTTTTTCAGACTGTGTCAAAAAACATGATCCATGGGCCATGTGGCCCTGGATATATGAATTCACCCTGCATAAAAAATGATGGAATTGCCTCTAAATGTTCTAAAAACTACCCAAAGACATTTTGCGGAGAAACTAGAGATGGTACCCAAAATGGAGGTTATGCTATAATAAGAAGAAGAGACGACGGAAGAACAATAAAAAAGAAGGATTTCGAGTGTGATAACAGATGGGTGATGCCCTACAACCCCTATCTATGTAAAAAATTTAATGCTCACATAAATGTTGAAATTTGTTCAAGTGTAAAAAGTGTGAAATATATAAATAAATATATTTATAAAGGTCATGACCGAGCAAAGATACAAATCACAGTAGCGCCACAAGAGTCCAGCGATCAATCGACATCAAGCAATGAACACCATGATGAAATTAAGGCTTATATTGATACCAGGTATGTTTCGGCTCCTGAAGCAGTTTGGCGAATATTTGAATTTTCAATGCACAAAATGAGTCACACAATTATACAGTTAGGTATTCATTTGGAAAACCAACAAACTGTCGTATTTACAGATCAGAATGTTCATGAAGCAACAGCTAGATCAGTTGAAAAATCAACATTATTAGCATTTTTTGAACTAAACAGAACAACTGAAAGTGCTCGACAATATCTTACACTGAAATTCCGACACATTTTAGATTTATCCATGGACAGTGGCAACCACGAATATCTCAGTCAGCGGCTGATAAAGTAATTGCAAGAATGTATAATTATTCCTTTTCTGATCGAGAACTATATTATCTCCGGCTATTACTTCTTCACGTCAAAGGGCCGACTTGCTTCAGAGATGTTAGAACTTATGAAAATATTATTTACAACTCATTTCGAGATGCTGCTCAAGCAAGGGGGCTCCTTTTTGACGATCAAGAATGGGAAAGATGTTTGGATGAAGCAATTGGTTTTAAACTTCCTCGGCAATTACGACAGCTGTTTGCGTTAATATGCGTATTTTGTGAAGTAACTGATCCTAATGCTCTTTGGGAAAAGTTTGCATCACATTTTATCGAAGACTACAAGATCACGTCCTGAAATATTATCCAAACAGTTAGCTTTACAAGAAATTTATGAAACATTAAAACTCCACGGAAAGAGACTAACAGATTTCGGACTTCCTTAAGATATTAGTGAAAATGATGTTTTCTTATCTGATCCCGTTTACGACTGTGAACTTGAAAAAGCAAATGGCTATGAAAAATACCGAAAATTGAACACCGAACAAAAATATGTGGTCGATACAATACTAAACGCTGTAAATAATCCCACAGAGAGAAAGCTGTTTTACCTTGACGGCCCAGGAGGAACTGGAAAGACTTTTGTATTTACAACTATTTTACATATTTTAAGATCTGAAAATAAAATATGCCTAACCATAGCGTTTTCTGGTATTGCAGCAACTCTGTTAGATGGTGGTAGAACAGCTCACTCGCGATTTAAAATTCCAATTAATTCAGATGTAGATTCTACGTCTCATATGTCGTTAGGGTCACCAGCAGCTAAGTTATTGAAGGAAACTCATTTAATCATTTGGGATGAAGCACCCATGACTAAATATCATGATATTGTTGTAGTTGATCGACTCCTTCAAGATATAATGAAAAATAAATTACCTTTTGGAGGCAAAACATTGTTATTCGCAGGAGATTTTCGTCAGATTTTACCAGTTGTAGTTAATGGGTCACGAAATGATATTATAAAAGCTTCAATTAAGCACTCTTCAATGTGGCCAAACTTTACTCAACTCCAATTGGCTCATAATATGAGAGCTCACGATGATTTAGAGTTTGCTCAATGGGTATTAAAGGTAGGCGATGGATCAGCCAATGAAGATGGTGACGACCACATTGAACTGCCTCAGCGATGCATTGTAGATAATTCAATTTTAGACCATATTTTTGGTGTTTCCCTTAACACTAATGATTATAAAAGTTATTCAATGAAAGCTATCCTTACTCCCAAAAACGATGATTGTTTTCAATTGAACGACCAAGTTGTCGAGAAAATCCCCGGCCTGCTTAAAATTTATGAGAGTTCTGACGCTGTGGTTGAGGACGATCATAATGATGTTTTAAACTATCCTGTAGAATACCTAAATTCTATAACGCCTGCAGGACTACCACCACACATTATAAAATTAAAAGTTGGTTGTATAGTAATGCTTTTGAGAAATTTAAACCCGACTGTTGGGTTGTGCAACGGAACCCGTCTTATTGTTAGAGCGTTAGCTTCACGTGTCATTGATGCCGAAATTATTTGTGGTAGCCATGTGGGAACCAGAGTTTTTATTCCTCGAATTCGTCTCCAGCCACCTAACAGTCAACTGCCTTTTAAATTTAGTCGGCTTCAGTTTCCCATTCGCATAGCATTCGCTATGACAATAAACAAAAGCCAGGGACAAACTTTCGACAAAATCGGTATATTTTTTACCTAATCCTGTGTTCACCCATGGCCAACTCTATGTTGCCTTCTCTAGAGTTCGAAGATTCGATGATGTAAAAATTCAAATTATCAATACCACTGAACAAGGCTTGAAAGGTGATAAATATTTAACGAAAAATGTTATATATAGAGAAATTTTATGATAATCAACCTGTGATGTATAATAGAGAATATTCCTTTATAAGTACCTTTGCCAAATTGTCGGATAAGTACTCATTGTAAAATTACAATTTACATATTACTTCCTAATGTTATTTTTGATTTAGCCGATTTGAATAAAGAACAACAATTTCATTATTTATTTTTAAAATTAGTAAGTACTTACCTACTGCCAAAGTAGAGAAAAAGACTGAGTGCTTAAAACAAAGAGGTTTACAGAGAATAAACCTTAAAAATTATATATGTTTTGTTAATTTATGTTTGTTTATTTTTTTGAATGTTGATTTCAAATAAAAATTATTTGTGTGAAAACTTTTGCAGTTTTTATTTACTATATTTATTAAACACAACGAACGAAGCTATACGAATGTATGCCTTGCTTATACCTTTAATATTCCTTGAGAACCGATGACTACAGAAATATGAAAGAAAGAAAGAAAATACATTTTATTTAACGCCATAAAAAACAAACATAGGAAAAAACATAAAACAAATAAAGACATACATGACGCTAAACAGGTCCCCACTCAGCATAATGCCACGGCAAGCCATGGCGCTGATTTTCAGTGAGGACCTTATCTAAAAACTAACTTAAAATAAAAATTAAAAATAAAATAAAACAAGTATTAAATCGTTATGGCAACAATTCTCAATTGTAAATTTAAGAAATGGTTTTTACATTTAAATTTAAAACCAGTTGTTGATTTTATATACCTACATTTTATACCTAGATGTGTATTATGAGTCACATTTCACTTTAAGGGCCCCAAAGTACGTTTGTGATAAGTAATATTAAGGCTGGGAATATACGTCAGATTTTTCGATAAGTAGGTACGACAGTCTTTACACTGGCAAAAAATGTTTTTCAAACATGTTATTATGAGTCTACATTTTACCCGAGCGAAGCCGGGTTTTCATCTAGTTTTTATATAATTGACCATTAAAAGTGTTTAATGCTGTACCAAAAAAAAAAAACTTTTGTCGATAAACGAATTCTAACGCAAACTTTATCTATTCAAAAGTACTGTTTTTACTTACAAAATGAATTTTTGAAACGAAATCAGATTGGTTGTGGCTGTTGAAATTTGTTTTATCAAATTATGCTTGTTTTATTTATTTTGCAAGTAGGCCGTAAAGAGCTATTTTCTATATTCTATGACATTTTTATACAATCATTTTAAACCATCTGTGCCAAGGAGAAAACGCCGCAAGAAACTGGCCAGAAAGTAATATTTTTAAAACATTTTTTTTTCACAATTTCACTTAATTACGAATAGGTACATACGCACAAATAAGGAAAAGTAAATAAAAATCTATAAACCTATGTGTAAAGAAAGTGTAAATGTGGCAGCGTGCTTGAACAAGTATTGGTGCCGAGTATACTTCAATTTTACATCGAAGTGTGCAAGTACCTACATAGTTTAGGGCGCAATTATATCGATAATAATATCGATATTTTATATTTTTATGTATAAAAAAAATCAGTAAAACTAATCAGTATTTTTTTTAAACCGTGGTCACCTATTGGTTTAACCCATGGCTTCTTAAGCAGAGGATCGTGGGTTCAAATCCGTGCTGTGAGTTTTTCGAAAATTATGTGCGAAAATATATTTAAAATTTATCACGAGCTTTGAGAAAACATCGTGATAAATGCTGCACAAACCTGCGGTGGTGTGTGAAGTACGTACACTATCCACACTAGGCCCGCGTGGGATCTACGACCCCAGCCCTCTCATTCTCAGGACTGTGCCCATCAGTGGAACGTACTCGTATATAGGCTGGGATTATGAGTTTTTCATAACTTAGGTAAGAATAAGAGTATCCAAGAGAAGAGTACGAGTATACTATTTCCGTAAAATGTCAACAACAGACTAGTAGTTAGTGAGGTAGATTGCTATTATCAAGAGATTCGCTTGCTCGTTTTCCTCCCTCTATCAATAACAATGAGTTGTTTAAATTACTGTTTCACTTTGTTTCACTCATACACTGTGCATCTGTACCTAATTAATGTCTGAAATAAATAATATTAAACTTAAATAAACATGCATTTAATTCTATTGACTTCTCCATTTCTATTAACTTAAATATTTGTCGTGCTTTTTTTTTTGTCTTCAAATAAGACAATCTTGATCAATCTTATACCAAAAATTATCGTCAACTTTCACATCACTAGAAGCCCGTTAATCGCCTCCTTATAATTATAGGCTATCGTCGCGCATGATTTCACAGCCTTCTTGCCACTTCTTTCTTGCCAGATAATTAGTATAGCCATATAAGCCGAACTCAGCCTTTAAAACATACGAACACGGTTCAAATTGGCTTGCTGCAGTTAAGAGGCATTTTTCAATGGTACTTTGACGGTGTGAAGAACTATTCACATGGCCGTCTGATTTTTCGCTGATATTTCCCGCCGTTTTTTCTCTTTTTTTTAAAGTCGGTTTTTGTCGTGCCAATTTTTACAGGGATCTGAACTGTCATGATTTTTGAAACGCTGGAGTTATGTACTGATTTATTGGGGGTATAAATGGAGAATTTTAGTTTTATTTTTCAGTTTCAATCAATGTGAAGCACAATTTCGTAAATTTTGTAAATTGTAATTTGTTATCAATAGATAGAGCAGTCGAGTTTTATATTTGCGTGCAGAAAGTAACATGGGATTTTTAAACCTATTTCGATGTCAAATCCTGCTCATAATATAAATGCGTAAGTGATTCTGTTTGTCTATCTGATATCATGAATCGAAATAGGGGAAAAAGGGCATGTGATAGTTTTTATCGCGAATTATTGCATTGTTCCCGTGGGATTACAGTAAACGAGTCCTTGGTAGACAAGGTCGTAGGCAAAAGCTAGTAAATATTTTTTATAAAACTTTCATCTTAGTTCAGACGTTTAGCTTTCAGTTCAGTCAGCGTACAGTTTGAATAAAATAAAACTACTTACTTAGTTTTAAGAAGTCAGGAATCTTATCATCTGAAAAAGAAAAATGAGTGTGTTACACAAGGAAAGAGAGAGTGGCATGAGTTAGGTATGTTATCGAATGTAACACTTTGCAGGTAGTGTAAAGTCGGTGTCCTAACGAAAGCATCCACTTTTCTATACAACCAGCATGAAAAAGTGGATTGGATACTTAAATTAGGGACCGAACCGAACGTACCATACATAAACTTTGCTTGCTACAGGAGATGATGCTTCGGTTTACTTAAACCTGACACATCTCTTTTAACAATAATTCCCAAAAGAGTAATGCCGACAAAAACCCCGCAATAACCTTGAATGTTTACCCAGTCCCGATGTCATCCCTCCAACGCATCTGAGGTCTTCCAACCGGTCTCTTGCACCCCCACGGCCTCCATTCCAGTAAAGCCTTGCACCACGAGTCGGAGATTCAAGAAGACTTGAATCTTCTTCTTCTCTTTTAAAATATGGCTTTTCTGTCCTAATCAATAGGACAATTTCGCCAGTGTCAAAGTAAACTCTCTTTGAGAGGGACGTTGTACGGTGGTTGTAGTTTTTGCAACTTGATAGTAAAATTCCAGAAACCACGTGGACACAACTTGCGCATTAAAAAATGTCAGACACGAGAGAAATATAGAATTTCGTGATCACTGTTCACTGTTAAGGTTAATCGCCGCATAAAACACTATCAAAATTATACTTCAACTAGCCAAAGAAACAGAAATAGCAAAATGAGATATTGTCTACATCCGCCATGTTCGAATGCTACAAATCGAATCAAGAGTTTTTGAATCAAATAATGATCTATTTAAGGCGGCTGCTCACGTTAGCTCATGGTAAAAGTCTCGTCAGATGGCGTTAAAAATCAGACTGTCGAATTTTCGTGATGTTTTTTTGTAATTTTTAGAATATCCGTAGAATACTAATAGTTGAGTTTATTATTTGCGAAAACAATTTAGAATTGCCGATTTTTTGAGACTACAGTCGAACGGAAATAGTGTGCCAATTCTGAGATTTCAGGGCTCAAATTAGGTGTCAGGTACAGCCTTATACGGACACTAGGAGCTCACGCACACATGCAAATAGACAGCGCCAACTAGTGAAAAATTATTGCATCACTTTTCTAGGCTTTCGGAAGGCTTTCGGCGTAAGCTACTACAAAATATTCATATATTTTTTTTCGGGTCACGAATATTTGTATCAACTGTACTTTTGCCCTTAAAATGTTCAAATATCTAGATAATATGAGTGTTCATATGCGACGATATAGAATTAGATGAATCGTGTTAGAGTCCCAGGAATCTAATCTTATGTGATTTTTGGCTTTGACTTGGAGATTGTCGAGTATGATATTGTGCTCAAGTTGGTAACCACATATGATGCTCTTGTGACATACATACTTTGATAATCATGCATTACATGCGAGTGTTACTCCTATTTCTTCGAATATTGGAGACGAAATCTTTCCGTGTTTATTCTACCTACCAGTCTTGATTGCAGTTATCTTTTGAGTTGAAGTTGCGATAATTCTTTGTATTGTATGTATACCGAGGTACAGAAATGGTCATTTTGGAAAGCTGAAGAACGGAAGGCCGTAATGCTGTATAAGTGTGTCAACTACCCTGATGCGTAAAACAGTTCATTGTAGTGGTACATAGTAGGCTGGAAAGGAAACAGCCTCGTTGAAGCTATCGGTATGTAGAATCCTGCTGGAAACGACGTTTCATATTTTGAATCTTTATTTATACGTGGTAATACTATCATCATCATCACCATCATCATTATCGTGGTCTGGTTGTTTATATATATCTAGAGGGTCTTTTTCCTATAAGCTTTAGAATTTCCGTGTAATTTTTCAAGACAGGTACTGCTGTGTCCTTAAAAGGGCAGACCTAACGCTTTACGACGGTGCTGGTGGGCATCGTACGGTAGTAGCGAGGACCTCTGGGAGCTAGTACAGTCTCCATTTTTCAATTGTCGTTTTGTGTCGTGGTGTGCCAGATAATAAAAATTCTTAGATATAGTTGTGAATTTCCAGGTGTAGAGCTTTATTGTGCTAGCTGCTCGAGGAAGACCTGAATGCGTTCAAGCGTGTTGCTGCTGGATGCAAGTTAATACTATAAAAATGTTGCAAGTATTACGCTTGCGTTATATTAGCGATTAGATTACGCTGAATCATTCCAAGTACATTTTTTGTTAGATCCGAAGGAATTTGTTTTGGAGTTTCGACGGTAAATTCAGAACTTTACTTCCTATATATTATTTGTATTTAGTATGAATAATGAGAATACAGGCTACATGTAGGCATCTACATGTTTCTACGATAATAAAGAACATTCTGACTCCAAAGCACATCGGATCTCGTTTTGAACGGTATGCCCAGTATTTCAAACCAAGTGGTAGAAATTCGTTCAAGAATTCCCACAAATTGCAAGAAATACGAGATTACATCTGAATATATTTATACTTACAGAGATACTTACCTATTTACTCAATTGATGATATAGCTGCTGACGACGACCGGAGTCTTTCAGTGCTCACCCTACACGCGTATGAGCAAAATTCCTTCTTGATGCGAACCGATTGCGGTTTAGGAACTAATCTTATGAACTTTTTTTCCTCCCGACCCGTGGTCCAACTACTATGTCCAACTGGTTGCACCACGGGGAAGCAAGTTTACTTCATCGTCAACCGTTGCACCACGGAGAAGCAAAATCAGTAGTCCAATTCTGGAAAGTATGTTTATCCATGGTCCTACTGGGTGGGTCCAATTAGTTAACTAGTTGACTACACTTGAACTCTGTGGAATCGGGGTTCGGACTGTTGGTTTCACTGTATTCAGAATAAACTACATAGTTGTTGGGTTTCATGAGACTTTTAATTTTATAAAATGCAGTAATGATAGTACCTATTCTGATACACATGACCCAAGGTAATTTTACATCCCCATGGTGCAAATGGTTCAACATAGCAATTGTTCATATGCCCGTTGGACAATAGCCTTTCAGTTGTACACGGGTCGCAGCAATAAGTTGCAGAAAAAAAGTAGTCTGAGAATTGAACCATCCTGGGTAAGTTTAGGTTCCCGTGGTGCCAACCAGATAGCAGTTGGACACGGGTCGGGAGGATTTTTCCCTTTGGCAGGACAGGTAGCTATAGCCACGCAGCGATTTCCCTCGCTCGTGCCTAAATATCACATTTTTCAAAATACTCATTACTTATTCATTAAAATTCCCACTATACCAGATGCCCAAAATAAGACATTCACAAAAAAACACTTTCTTGTGTAATCTTCGATTTTGTATTGTGGCGCATGGTATTTAGGCACGAGCGCCCTCTATCTGGTATAGCTTGGATTGCTCGAAACAGATGCAAATTTCGTGCTCCTACTACAGTCTCCTACTGGTAGGAGCACGAACACAATATTATACTATTTCTCCTATAGTAGGAGCATGAATTACCTATATGTACTGATTTTCCTACTGAAAACCAGATGTATGGAATAGTATCATTTAGTCTAAAAAAAACTAAAACACAGGTGGTCTAAGAAGCAATGGTCATGCAGCCTATCAGTATAACGCAAAAGTATTCTGAAATGTAAAATTAGCAATATGCGGAATAAAATTATGAACAGATAGAGATGGAACCTGAAATAGGATTTATATTCTCAGAGTATGTAACCAATGAAATGACATTGGTCTAAAGAAATTGTAAACTTAGTACACTGTCATTATAAGATATTGACAATTTAGAAAGTGGTTCATTGTTCGAATTGGTCTCTTTGTCACAGTGAGAAGTGGTCAATTTAGTGAGAAGACGTTATGAAAATCATCATCATTATCATGATCATCTCAGCAGTAGGACGTTCACTGTTGGACAGAGGGCTCCAACCATAACCCCCAGTTGCTTCGGTTGGCAGCGGCCCCACCGTGGACCCACGGCTTTAACCAAATCATCCGTCCATCTTCTTGGTGGGACGTCCTACGCTGCGCTCTGCCGATCCCCGCGGTCTCCACTCGAGTACAATACAATACAATACAATAACTCTTTATTGCACACCAAAAAACAGTAACAGTACAGAGACACAAGTATATACATAGAGATTTTCTAAGGTAAGCAATAGGCGGCCTTATCGCTTCAGAGCGATCTCTTCCAGGCAACCTTTACAAGGAACAGAAATAAGGCATACATTTTAGCAGTACGAGTACTTTTCGGCCCAACGGCAATCCTATACTTTGCGGAGGTTCATAATATCAATGAACTGAATCAATTGCTTTGCTCACCCGTGACTTTATAATAGCTACGTTTATGCATGAAATGTGTGTTCATGCAGTTCCTCCACCTGCACACTGTCGGAATACGCACAAATCATCAAACACATCTATCACCACCACACCACT